>NC_090445.1:92096561-92402990 GCF_031143425.1 Pleurodeles waltl | reverse complement strand
CATTACATAAATCCTCTAGAAATAAATTAAAATCTGAGTGTCCTCACCCATCTCAACCCAATAATATAAAATCCCTGTCATTGACTCCAATATGCAGATGTTTTTTTACAAAATTTGGAAAGGATCCGAAGAAGGACGTGGACAGAGCCTGGTCAGCTTGTCAAGACAGAATGTTGGATTTGATGGGTCCTCTCACTAGAATTCTGTACTTAGCTGAAGAAGCTAAAATGGAGAATGCATTGATTGATCCTGAGGACCTTTCCAGCTGGGCCCAATGGGCTAATTGCATTTTAGGCAATGCAAATGCATATATTTCTCAAGAGAGAAGGAAGAGTTTATTACTCAAAATTGACCCAAAACTAGGATCTCTAGCTGCCAAAAACCAGGGCCAATTGGCTAATGGTCTATTGTTTGGGGTCTCTTTTATAAAAGAGCTTGGAAAATATGGGGCATATTTATACTCCATTTGCGCCGACTTTGTGTCATTTTTTTAATGCAAGTTCGGCGCAAAACTAACTCCATATTTATATTTTGACGTTAGACCCGTCTAAAGTCAAAATATTGGAGTTTGCACCATTTTTTAGATGCGTGCGCCTACCTTGCGTCAATGAGATGCAAGGTAGGCGTTCTCATCTAAAAAAATGACGGTAACCCCATAGCCCCGTATTTATCCCCCATGCTAAAATGACACAAGGGTGGGAGGAGGGGCTAAATAATGGTGCAAAGCTATTATTTAATGCCTGGGTCAGACCAGGCGATAGGGGACCTGTGGACCCATTTCCATGGTTGAACACCATGGAATGGGTCCACAAGTGCCCTCCTCAAGCCCCAGGAACACTCCAACCCACACCAGAGGGACACCGGAGCACGGGGGACCCCATCCCAGGTAAGTATAGGTAAGTATTTTAAAACAAAATTAAAGTGCCATCGGGGGCCCAACTTGGGTCCCCCCGCATGGCACAGGGTGCAATGGCCATGCCCAGGGGGCCCTTGTCCCCTGTGATGGTCATTGGGGCGGTGGGCAGGACTTCCATACTCATATCCAGTTACTTTGGACCAGAAGTCCATAGAGGAACTCCTTTGGTGGCTAACTCACTTGAACACTTGGAATAGGAGAACAATTTTCTCTGCCACCCCAGATCTTGTCTTAGAATCTGATGCAAGTCGGACAGGTTGGGGTGCAAGATGGGGTCAGTTCTCGACTGGAGGCACATGGTCTCAGAAGGATGCATATCAACAGTATAGAGATGCTTATAGGTTCATTTGCTAGCCAATCCTTCACAAAAGAAACAGTCAGTTGTTCCATTCTACTGGGAATGGACAATTTGACAGCTATCAGATACATCAATCATCTTGAGGATACAAGATCCAAGATTCTGGCAGATCTCACCAAGCTTCTTTCGTCATACCGTTTACACCAAATATTTCAGTCAGAGCAGTTTATCTTCTGGAAAAATGAAATGTCATTGCAGATAAGTGTTCCAGACATCTTCAGGATTCAAGCGATTGGCAACTGCACTCTTCTGTGTTCAATCAACTTTCTTCTATCTTCAGCAAAATGTCAATAGACCTTTTCGCTTCCTGGCTCAATTCCCAGCTTTCTGCCTTCTTCAGTTGGAGACCAGACCTCAAGCTTTAGCAACAGACGCTTTCCTCCAATCTTAGCCTCAGACTCTTCTCTATGCCTTTCCTCCCTTTCTACTAATTGCAAGAGTTCTAGCCCAAACCTGCAGGTAACATTCTTCCCTTGTTATAGTAACCCCGTTCTGGCAAACCCAACCATGGCATCCCACTCTGTTGGAGGCGCCTTCAGATTACCTTGTTTGGCTTCCTCATTTACCCGATCTCTTGCTCAACCCTCTGGGTCATCAGCACAACATGATTCTAGAAGGATCCCTTTTTCTAATTGTTTGGAGGATTTTGGGTCATCCTGGAAAACCCCAGGAATTTCGGAGGAAGCTATCAAGCTCATTCAACAATCTTTGGCCCCCAGCACGTCAAAGATATATAACTCAGCCTGGCTCACCCAATGTAGCTGGTGTATGGAAGGGAATTCAGATTGTTGTTAATTTCCTGGCTTCTTCGACTTCTCAAGGTAAGGCTTATCATACTATCAATACCTATAGATCAGCTATTTCAGCCGAACATTACAGAGTAGATGGCAGACCCTCAAGAGAACATCCTTAATTTGGCAACTATTAAAGGGAGTAAGATTATTTAAACCTCCTATTTCTAAATAGAACATAATGTGGGATATCAATTTAATATTGAAATTGTTTATCACATGGCAGGACAATGAATTACTGTCACTTAAGCAACTTCGTACCAAATTTACTATGATTTTATGTTTAATTACTTTGAAACGTGTTTCAGGAGTTCGTGCTTTAGATGTATCCTCTTTCCATTATTCTCCTGTTGGTGTTTCCTTTCAAGTCCACAAAACCAATTTGTCTACAATTCATTATCTTTTTTTCCCTTCTCAACCGAAATAGTGTGTTGAAAATTGTTTAAAGACTTACGTTAATCACACTGCAGAATTGAGATTCCCTTCTGCTAATCAGTTACTCATTTCCTTTCAAAAACCCCACAAACCTGTTTCCTTTCCGACCTTACCCCGTTTGCTTAGCTGGGTTATGTCATTAGCTGAATTGACATTGAATCCTTTGGTACCCATTCAGCTGGAGGAGCTATGGCTTCTCAAGCTTTCTGGGCCGGTGATTCATTATATGTTATTCTCAAATCTGCAGACTGGTCCAATGTAAACACTTTTAAAACTTTCTATTGTAAACTGATCTCTCATGTATCTGATGCTGCTATTACAATGTTTTGAGCATGCATAATATGAGCCTCTGGTCTCGTAATAAAATTGAGATTTTCATAGACTTAGTATCAGAAAGACTAGGTTTTATTAAAGACACAGAGGCGACTATTATCCCATCGCTGTTGATTAAACCTCCCTGTGTTTATTATTTTTCTGCAGTATCAGCACTATTAACAAGCAGTGCTTCCTCCTAAGCTGGATAAGTTAATTTCTCCAGTACAGGATTTTCTTCACCTCCAGGAATTTTCCTTCCTGCATCACCGGAATGTTCCTCATCTTCCAATGGACTTTTTCACAGAATTGTTCATCATGTTAGTTACATTTTATTCAGTTCTCCTGTTTTCTTCTGTTCCTATTTGATTTACTCGCTTCAAGAAAAGAGAACTTGTGTTTCGCAGACAACATAATTATAAGGTTACTTGATGTCCTACTGGTTGTTCCCTTTGTAGTGTCACTTAGTAGTTCTGGTGTGTCTTTTCTAGGAAATGTAGATCTTTCGTGGCTGCGGTTAAAATAAAGGAAGAAGAGACTGCATAATACTCGCCTCTGTGTCTTTCATAAAATCTAGCCTTTCTGACACCAAGGCTAGGAGAATCTCAGTTTTATAGACTGATTTTATCTGCATCATTTGATTTAGGAATCAGACTGGTGCTGGGACCAGTGAGGAACGGGGGTTGCAGGGGTGGGTGGGTAGCTATTTACATTTCTGCTTCAATAACTAGATTGTACGAATACATTCCCACGAATCATCAGGGCCTGGAGATTTTCTTCAGAACAAAGTGGATCCCAGGAAGCAATATACCACTACATTAAGAAATGTTTATGTTCATCCTAATTCAAAAATAAAGGCAGAAGCAACCAGAGAAATTTTGGAAACAACCTTAATGCCAACAAAAGGAAAACTACAAGCACAATTATTTATTTCTGGAGACTTTAATATGAATTTAATTCACACTTTAGATTTTAATGAAGATAGAAACTTTAAAAAACTGTATTTGGAATATGCCTGATCAGTCATTAAGTATGAAGCAAAGAGATAAAAATGACACTGCATTTGTAGAGGAGCTGGAACAGTTGGGGCTGAGATCACTAAATGGTGGACTAGCATGGGATGCTCCACCATCAAGCACACTCCATTTCTCTTCCAGCCAGTCGATATTGGATTACACAATCGTGCCACTTTCTCTTTTTCCATGGATCATCACTTTTAGTATAGATCTTGTTTTGGACAGTGACCACTTCCCTCAGTCAAAAAACCCTTGTGCTTCACTCATTAAGACATGATGAATCCAATGACAGTGTTTGTACAAATCATACGATCAACTACAAAATAATTAAGTGGTCAGTCAAATCAATTGATTCTATTGAACAAACAGCCAAACAGATCTTACAATTACTTGTGTCCAGGTAGCCTGATCCAATAAAGGAATGGATAGTTTTCTCTTTTTATCTTAAATGATGTGAATGCAAAAGCTGCTCTGTTCTGTCCTCCTTCTGTGCAGCTTGACGTAGGCGTCTCTCACTAAAGGCCCTACTGGCAAAGGAGAAGCTCAATCAAGCATTGAGAGTCATCAGAATCCATGAGGCAACTCAAGATCAATTTGCTAAGCTGTGTACTCTGAGGCGATCCAATAAAAAAAAACACAAGGGAAGAAACTAAACAACAACAGTAGTTGTTTTAGCAGAAGATAATTGAGGTTTGTAAAACAGACTTTCTAGTGTATGGTTAACAGCGCCAGTAAAACAGCTCAGCCATTTAGCACATCTCATATAACTTAAAAAGACTGGGCCTCGTACTTAACACTGCATCTTGGAGGAAGGCAACCTGAGAGAGTGGTAATTAACATCACAGGCTGCAGCAAGCTTTCTGGGGAAAATGCAGAATGGACATCAGCCCCCATTACTGCAAAGCAGGTTTGCACAGCCATCTTTCAAGGGCGACGCAGCGGAGCACCCGTGCCTAACTGAGCTCCACAAGCCTTAAAAAAAAAAATCCAGAATTTTGGGCAAGAAGAATGAACACTCTGTTTAATCACGGCTTACAAGCAGGAAGAATCCTGGACAGTCAGTAGAATGTATAATTAACCTAATATTTAAGGGTGGAGATAGAACAGACTTGGCAAATTATCAATTTATAGCATTATTAGATGGTGAAACTAAGGGGCAGATTTACAAGAAAGTGGCACCTCAGTCCCTATGCATCACTTTTCTTGCAGCATCCTTGACCCTCCTAATGACACCATGGTAGCGCTGTTTTTAACATGCGGCGCACCACGGCAGTCATTACCACAACAGTGTCTACATTTTTGACGATGTTGACGCTAATGCAGCAAAGCACAGGGAGGCCCAGAGATTATTATGGGTGCATCACTTTAATGCCTGCCCTGAGTAGGCGTTAAAAATTACGGAGATAATGGCATAGTGAAATTTTGTAAACTTCACTGCGCTATTTTTTCCAGCCTCCCTGTGTGGGAACGTCCCCTTGCATACATTAAGCCAGATGCAAGCATAATATGGAGCAAAGGGTTTCAAAGTGGTGCAACGCATGCATTGCACCACTTTCTAAATATGGCGCAAGGGAATGCCCACCTTAATGTTGCCTTAGCGTTATAAAAATGACGCTAAGGTGGCATTAAGGTGGCGATAGAGGCTTGTAAATCTGCCCCCAAATAGTTTTATACAATTCTCTTGAAAGAACTCATCGAATAGACAGAGGAGAATAAATTGATTCTGATCAATCAGTCAGATTTTGTAAATGGACTGGAATCTCTGTGAATATCATGTCGCTTTCTGTCTTAACTGAAGAGATGAGGGATAAAAAGCAAGACTTGCATCTTTGTTTTATGGACTACAAGCCTGTGTTTGACGCCGTTGACAGGAATATTCTCTGGGCTAAGCTATGCAAACACTGTATACCAGTACTGTATTAGAAACAATTCAGCTTCTTTATTCAAAGACATGGATTTGAATACATCTTAATGGGGTAATAGAATATCAACAAAAATCCCAACACATGGTTTGATGCAGGGCTGTGTCCTCGAACCTTTGTTGTTCAATTTGTTCATGGCTGATCTTTCTCAAGTTCTAGATAAGGTTACATCACACTCTCCCAAACTGAATAACTTCAACGCCTCTAATCTACTTTACGCGGATGATGTAGGTCTAATTAGCAAAACTAAGATTGGCTAACAGCCGCTGACCAACACATTAACACAGCATGCAGAAGCTCACACGAAAGAAGATCAGTTGGGTAAAAAACAAAACGTTTGTCATTAACAAGAAGAAAATCAGTGCCACTTGAATGGTGTGGGATTTATTGAGAAATGCACACAGAGGGCATCTTAGAGATGCTCCCTGTATACCAGCCAACTACTAGTGCTAGGCTGACCAGATTCTGCCAGCCTGCCATATCCAGACGGGTTTCTGGCCACATGGCCTTTGTGCACTCTGTGATCAGGAACAAAGCCTGTACTGGGTGGAGGTGCTTCACACCTCCCCCTGCAGGAACTTTAACACCTGGCGGTGAGCCTCAAAGGCTCGAATTTGGTGTTACATCACCCCAGGGCACTCCAGCTAGTGGAAATGCCCACCCCCGGACACAGCCCCCACTTTTGGCAGCAAGTCCAGAGGAGATAATGAGAAAAACAAGGAGGAGTCACCCTCCAGCCAGGACAGCCCCTAAGGTGTCCTGAGCTGAGGTGACCCCTTCCTTAGAAAATCCTCCATCTTCCTTTGGAGGATTTTTCACAATAGGATTAGCGATGTGCCCCCCTCCCCAAAGGGAGGAGGCACAAGGAGGGTGTAGCTACCCTCAAGGACAATAGCCATTGGCTACTGCCCTCCAGCCCTAAACACACCCCTAAATTGGGTATTTAGGGGTGACCCTGAACCCAGGAAAACAGATTCCTGATGTCCTGAAACAAGAAGAAGGACTGCTGACCTGAAAGCCCTGCAGAGATGACGGAGAAAACAAATAACTAGGCCCCAGCCCTACCGGCCTGTCTCCAGACTCAAAGAACCTGCAACACCGACGCATCCAGCAGGACCAGCAACCTCTGCCGACTCAGAGAACTGCCCTGCAACCCAAAAGGACCAAGAAACTCCTGAGGACAGCGGCTCTGTCCAAACAACAAAGAAGAAACCAACTTTAAAGGGACTCCAGCCTCACTCCGGAAGTGTGAGTCCCCAACAGTCTGCGCCCGACGCCCCCGGCTCATGTCCAGAAGAACCAACACTGCAGAGAGGACCCCCAGACTACTCCAATGACGTGGACACTCTGAGACAACCTCCCTGCACCCCCACAGCAACGCCTGTAGAGAGAATCCAGAGGCTCCCCCTGTCCGTGACTGCCCAGTAACAAAGAACCTGACACCTGGAAGAAGCATTGCACCCGCAGCCCCCAGGCCCGAGAGAAACCAACTACGGGTGCAGGAGTGACCAGCAGGAAGCCCTCATCCTTGCCCAGTCAGTGGCTGGCCCGAGAAGCCCCTTGTGCCCTGCTTGAATCGCTAGAGTGACCCCCGGGTCTCTCCATTGTAGTCTATCTAAAACCCGACACCTAATGGGCACACTGCACCCGGCTGCCCCTGTGCCGCTGAGGGTGTATTTTGTGTGCTTGTTTGTGACCCCCCCAGTGCTCCACAAAACCCCTCTGGTCTGGTCCCCGAGGACGAAGGTACTTACCTGCTAGCAGACTGGAACCGGAGCACCCCTAGTCTCCATAGGCGCCTATGTTATTTGGGCCCTACTTTGACCTCTGCACCTGACCGGCCCTGTGTTGCTGGTGCTGGGTGTTTGGGGTTGACTTGAACCCCCAACGGTGGGCTGCCTATGCCCCAGAGACTGAGCTTGTAAGTGCTTTACTTACCTGCTAAACTAATTTGTACTTACTTCCCCCAGAAACTGTTGATTTTTGCAGTGTCCACTTTTAAAATAGCTGATTGCCATTTTTGCTAAAACTGTGTACGTTACTGTTTTAATTCAAAGTTCCATATTTACCTATGCCAAGTACCTTACAATTTATGTATTTACTTGAATTCTGACTCTTGTGGTTCTGAAATAAATTAAGAAAAGAATATTTTTCCATATAAAAACCTATTGGCCTGGAGTTAAGTCTTTGAGTGTGTGTTCCCATTTATTGCCTGTGTGTGTACAAAAAATGCTTAACACTACCCTCTGATAAGCCTACCGCTCGACCACACTACCACAAAATAGAGCATTAATATTATCTAATTTTGCCACTATCAACCTCTAAGGGGAACCCTTGGACTCTGTGCACACTATTTCTCACTTTGAGATAGTATACACAGAGCCAACTTAGTGCATTACTGGTCATAAATGCCACATACCGGGGTGCACTGTACACCACTGGGAACAGTATTTTGGGAGGAGAAAACATATTTTTCCATGACAAGGTGTACATGAGGACCATATAGTTGTATGATGTGCACATACATGTTGTAGACACGTGTAGACAATAATGGGGATTAAAGCTGGGTCTTGGGGAGTAGACAATTGAAATGTGAAGTGTGGGTATTGTTTTTTTCAGCCAGTAATGTTTTGTCACATCACTTTTGTTTTACCCATTATATATGTAGCTATGGACACTGTGACTGATGTACCTATTTATTTGGTTCCAGACATAGGTACCCTGGGAGTGGGAGTAGGCGACAACCTCCACTGTACCATCCAGTTCCAGACCTTCAGACCATGGAAGAAAGGGATGTTATAAAATAGTTTTGTCTGAATAGGCAAACTATACAAGATCTATATCGTCAGTTGAGCCAGATCTCATGCCTCAAAACACTAATACAACATGTATACCACCCATAGTGAGACCCATGGCAGTATTACCCTTTCAGTATACAGTGTCCATAGCTGGTGGTATGCCACAACCCATGTTCAGTGGTGTTTTAAAAGACATGCTATTAGCAATGATGAAACACATTGACAGCTTCATCAAGTTCTCCAGACATGAGAATTTAAGCAATGTGAAGGTTGGCTTCTATGGATTTGGTCACCTTCCACATGTGGTGGGAGCCATTGATGGCACCCATATTGCATTAGTGCCACCGCATGCAAGTGAACAAGTCTATCGAAACCAGAGGCACTTCCATTTTATCAACATGCAAGTGGTCTGCTGGCGAGATCTGTACATTTCAAGTGTCTATGCCGGGTTCCCAGGTTCAGCCCATGATTTCTTTTTAATGCGAAACAGCACCATGCCCCAGCTGATGTCACAAATCCATGTTAGTTTTTCTTCACAGTGGCTAAACACTCTTTTTGTTCGAACTGTATGTGTTCATCAATGTAGACCAAAGTGCCAGTGGCATATCACTTACATTTGTTTGTGTTATACCACTAGATGCAGAAGCACTGGATTGTAATGATCCTGTGATCAGGAACTGTTGTAATGCCATTTGTCTGAATGTTGGATTATGTGATGCTGGATTCCTTTTGTGAGGTAGGTGATATGGCTCTAGCTGATGGCATCAACCAAATTCATGTTTGCCTATTCTGCACGACAAAGTCTGATATATCCCTTCCTGCCATGTTTTGGAGGTCTGTACCTGTAATTTGATCACTTACACAGTATGATTCAATCATATTTGATTTTCAATGTATCTGGCATCTTGCCAGTCTATGATTTGAACATTAATAAAATCTTCTCAGACAAGACACTTGTATGCATGTGTTGGTGTGGCATGGTTGCGATCCTGAGCTAAACACTGTACATAGGTTTTGGGTATGTTGCTAGCTGAGATGCTGTGGCAGCTGGGGTGGGAGGTGTTGATGTGGGCACAGTGTGACTCACTGTTGCGGGCTGACCAGATGTGCCAGGTCCGTCATCCATGTTCACATGCCCAGGAGTGTTGTCCGGGGTGAATTGGGAGTCTGTTTGGTGGGCAATGTCTGCCCAGGAACAGTGCCAGTTCGACCTGTTCAGAAATAGAGTACATTGTTATTGGTAGAAGTGTTACATTTATATTCAAATGTTTATTGTCACAGTAAGTAGAGGCCAAGGGAAATGTTAATAGGTAGGGTTTCCTATTGTGATACATTTACATGGTAATGACGTTGTTGACAAGACATTTGTGGAGGTTGCAAAAACTAGTAGGATGGAGCAGCTCATTAGATGTGCTGACAACTTGCATTTTGGAGTAAGGAATGAACATGACATCTAACAAACAGTTAAGGCAACACAGTGGAGAAGTAATGTGTATTTGATCATTCCAAGGCCTAGTTGCATAAGATGCAGGTGAACACACAACTTGGTTGTATATGTAGCAGTAAGCATCATGTGAGCAGTGCAGAGTCAATGTGTTACCTGCCACTTCCAATCAACTGAAGCAGCTTAATGCCTTGCAACTACTTGATGTACACAGTTGGTAAGGTGTCATTCATGGCATCAATAGTGTCATTTTGGATTCACAGGACAACATCACTACAGGTAGGCATGCACGTCTCAGAGTTAGGCATATGTAGATTGCTCAGTCAATTATGAGTGAACATTAGTTGTGATATGGCTAACAATGTTTTTGGGCAAGTACATAATGGCCTCTTGTTTTGATTTACAGAAAGAGGGGCTCATCGTAGTTGTTGTCATGTCACTTTCAGACTCCTAACACTAGACAAATGGTGAACACCAAAGTGAGTCACCATCAGTTGTGCCATGGCAAGTCTCTTTGGGCAAAAGCACAATGGCCTTTTGAGTTACAGAAAGAGGGCCTCATGGTAGTTGTAGTCATGTTACTTTCAGACTCCCACCACTAGACAAATGGTGAACTCCATGATGAGTGATTAGTTGTGACATGGCTAACAAGTGTCTTTGGGCAAGTGCACAATGGCCTCTTGCTTTGAGTTACAGAAAGACCTCATGGTAGTTGTAGTAATGTCACTCTCTCTACTTCCCAATACTTGACAAATGTTTAGTGTGCGATACATGTTGCCACACTGCAGTTAGGTTGGACCATACATTTACATGTTGACATATACCATGGGTCCCGGGATGATCTTTTGATATTAAAACACTTACAGACCCCATTCCAACATATGGCATGTGATGGAGATCAATACATGTGATGTTATGTACGACAATACACATTGATAATCGACCATCTCTGATACTTTGGGCATACATTATGAAAGCAGATAAACAACACAATGGCAAAATCTGAGATGTAAGCATACAGGAAAATCAAGTTTTGTGACAGTTTTTGTGGTATGATTTACCAGACTCTGCTCCTCCAGCTATTCCTGTCAAGCCCTCAGGATGCAGAGTGGTCAAGACCTTCTTCTCCCAGGGAAAGAGTTGTAATGGGGCGCTGGGAAGACCACCACCAGTCTCCGGGGACCCCTCAGGTCATTTCACCTCTTCCTAATATCCTCCTTTGTGCACGTGGTGCTGCTACAGCATTCACTCTGTCAACTATCCTTTGCCACATTTCCATTTTCCTACTGAGAGGAGTATGTTGGACATGGGCTCCAAACAATTGTGTCTCTTCTCTTATGATTTCATCCACCATAACTCTCAACTCATCCTCAGATAAATGTGGATTTTTGGGCCGTGACATGGCTGAAATTAAAGTGGGTGACAGTGACAAACTAAACAAGACAAGAGATATTTGGGACAAAAAATAAAACCATAAAAAATGTAGGTGAAAGGTGCAAAATGGGATAGAAAAAAGGCTGCCTTGTGTTACAAGAATTACAGAAAGTAGTGTGGTCTCTGTCTTGCTGTGCTGCAGTGGAAAGGCAAAGGATCATGGTCTGGGATAGCGTGTGTTTTATAATTTGATCAGCAGGTGTGTCCACTTGTCCAATGGATGTCAGCTGTGTTGTTTTTTAATCCATCCAATGGGCACTCTTCTGGTGCTTTACTGTGGCCTACTACCACCAGCTAACTGGCTCAAAGGGGGCCCGCCATGTCAACTATGTTTTTGTGATAGGCTTGGCGGTTAGTCACAGCCATAACGGCGACATAGTATGCATTGCCAACATTGCAGCCCAGCGCGCCACTGGCAGGCAGAAAAATATCTAGGTGGTTGGAGGTTCAACCTGCATACATCCTAATACGGTGGCCGGGAGACCGCTGGTGCAGTGGTCTTCTTGGGACCGCGGCGGTCTGGCTGTCCAAACGCCAGACTCGTAATTGGGCCCACAGATATGACTTTTGTAGAATGCAACACAAGTTTTGTAGAGTGCACGCCTTGACACTGTATTGCTCATACAGCATGGACATCTTCATATATTTATTGCACTTCAACTCTGAGACTGGATTTGTTTGCATAAAGGATTTATGTAGATTGTTTGCTTCCTTGTCACAGTTTTTATACAGGATGCATTTTTATACAATTGCACTTTAGTTCTAATACTGGATTTGCTTTTTATCATGTCTATGGCACAATTGGCCTTATGAGTGTTCTTTGTAGCTCATACCAATCTCTATTGATATAATATGAATATATAACATAGGGCATGACTTGTTTTAGCAACTGTGAAGTTATTTCTTATGGTTTTAATTAACTAAAACAATAAAATGATACTGACTTGACTTGTTGTTTGCAATTTTCACACAGTGGTCAGCAGTGTTTGTTACAAGCATCCCAACATTGGTTCAGCAACGTCCTGTGCATAATCCTGCATATTTTAGCAATGCTATTCAACATAGATGGAACATCATCCACATAATAAGGCAGCATCCACCCAACATCTTGTAATCTGTGTATGTAACCTGCGTGCTAAACTTGTGAATTGGTGTATCTTATTCTCCTGTGAATTGCGCACTCAGGTGCAGTTTTATCAATTTTTGACAACTACACACAGCAAGACAACTTTCTGCACTGTGCAGCGTCAAATGGAGATGGCCGTAATGCGCCATATCTACCACAATATATTGCATCCCTGCTCTCTCCCTGCGCTGCGGCACTATGTGCTGCCTAGTGCCAATGTAGGCACCTTTGCACTGAGACAAGATTGTTTTTGTGACCGAAGGAGCACCTTCATGCGAAAAAAACAATCATTAGAGGCATTTTCCTCTTTCTTAGTGTGCTGTAGAATGAGGAGAAATAAATCTATCCCTCCTCATTGCGCCTCTTTTGGGAAGGTGTACAATTTTGATGCATGCCCAAATTTCATTGTCTTGGTGAATCTAGGCTGCATTCTCGGAGCAGAGTAACACAAGGCAGCAACTTGCACTGCCTTGCATTACTTTGGATTTCCCAAACCATGCAGAATCATGCACGGTTGCTTTGCGTGGCTTGTCAAAGTGACTTAAGGATTGCATTGCCCTTGTGTCACCTTGTGGAAAGCAAGAGCAACCAAATCCTTTAGGAAATATGCCACTCCATCCTATTAAAGTGAGTGTTTGGACAAAATATTGTCTTAAAAATATCGTGAGACACAAATTTCAGAAATGAAATATCATGACACATAAATATCATGATGCACAAATATTGTTGAAGAGAATATTTTTCGAGGTAAGTAATATTATTTTAATTATATTGAGGTTTTTAATATCGTTTTCAATAATACAGTGGCTAAAAATATCGTTTTTTAACTATATGAATGTGCTTTAGTTGCTATATCAATGTTACGTGTTACTTTTGTTTATATAAATGTTATTTAAAAAAATATATAGCTTACAATTTAAAGTGATTTAGAAATTGTTATTTAATTTTTAATAGTAATTTATAGTGTTGTAGCAGGGTTTCTAGATAGATAGGGTGGGAAGTTAATTAGATAATAATAATGAATTATGAATTATTTAATAAACTTTATTTAATTTTATGATTGATATTTATATGTAAACTATGTAATACTGATTTATTTTTGTTATGCTATTTGTGTGCGGTTTGTAAGGGTATAAGGTGGGAAGTTAAGTAATAATTAACAATTAATGATTATTTTGTTATTAACTGTTTAATTGATTTAAAATCATGTATTTTATGGAATACCTATTTATTTTACTTACATTTTAATTGTGGGCTCCTGGGTTTACAGGAGTCTTGGGTGGAACTTTAATTAAGCAAAAATTATTAACATTTTATTATTAATTGTTAATTATTATTTAATTAATTTCTAATTATGTAAAACATGAAATATTGATTAATTTTACTTAAGTTTTAGTTGTGGGATGCTAGGTTTTTAAGGGTATAGAGAGGGAAGTTGATGAAGTAATAATTGAATAGTTATTTATTATAATTAATTAATTGAATAGTAACTATGTTAATTGATAGTTTTCACTTTTTAAATACACACACATGTATATAAACATACATTTATATGCATATATATATATATATATATATATATATATATATATATATATATGCCATGTGAATGCATATTTTCTATATTAATTAACTATTATTGTTATTAAATATTATTGTTTGTAAATTAATTATTTCATTAAGTATTAACTATGTAAAAAATGTAATTCTTATTCATTTTAAATACATTTTAGATGTGGGCTGCTAGATGTGCAGGGGTCTAGGCTGGGAAGGTAACTAAGTAATAATTAATTATTACATATTTTTCGGATTATATTTTTAGGTGTGAGCTGCTAGGTTTGTAAGGGTATAAGGTGGGAAGCTAATTATGTAATAATTGAATAATTATTTATTAATTGATAATTATTTCATTGAATAGTAACTATGTTAATTGATTCATTATTTTCACTTTTTTAAATAATACACATGTATATAAATATTTATATAATGTAAATTAATATTTTTTATATTAAAAGTTTAATCTTTTTTCTACATTCATGGTATTATATTTATAATGTGTAAGATGTGAAGTGCTTTCCCCACTCTTGTGCAGTAGGAGTAGTAAAGTTAACCTCTTTGCAGTTCACCACATTACCTACTGTTGCAGTGTTTGGAGTAGGAATAGTAAATTTTACCCCTCTGAAAATCCAAAACATTCCCTACAGTTGTGTTTTTGGAGTGGGAATAATAAATTTAGCCCCTCCAATGTCCTATGCTTTCCCTGCTGTTGCAGAGACTGGAGTGTGAACAGTAAATTTTACCCCTCCTAATTTCAAAACTTTCTCTACTGTTGCACAGATTGGAGTGGGAATAATAAATTCAACCCATCTGAAGTCCAACACTTTCCCTAATGTTGCATAGAGGCTGATTACGAGTCTGGCTGTCTCAAGACTGCCAGACTCGCGGTGGAGGTCAGACCACAGCGGCTGTGGCAGGACCAACCGCCACATTATGACAGTTGTGGTCAGACCGCCAGGGGACCACCGTCCCCGCCAGGATCTTTGATCCCGATGGGTTGACGGCAGTCTTGGTTGTGATCAGCAAGGTTGGCACTGAAGTCAGCGCCATCTGACTGATTACAACCAATTTTTCTGCCAGCCTTTTCATGGTGGTTCAACTGCCATGAGAAGGCTGGCAGAGAACAAGTGCAAGGGCCCACAGGGGGCCCCTGCACTGCCCACGTGTTGTGGCCTCTTGCTATCTTGTGCATTCTCCCCACTACCTTAATGTTCCCTGCTGTTCAGCCAGTGAGTGAGGTCATTGTATGGTTAAAATGTTGACAGTGTTTGTGAGAAGGGCTGAGCGGCAGGATGCTGCTCCTGGTGGGGCCTTATCTGTAAGAGCCAACTAATCTAATAAATCTACCTCCTTTATAACCATCTTTGATTACAACACCGCAATATTGTCGTGGGCAGTGCAGGAGCCCCCCTTCCCAGCACCGTCGGACAGTGCGCATTCTGAGGGTGCTAGGGAGGCCACCTGTGCGACGGCATTGGACTCGGCTCCATGTGGAGCCGAGTACAATGCTGCTGCATGTTTTCCACTGGCCTGACCAGTGGAAACCTTGGTTTCCGACAGTCAGCCCAGTGGAAAACTCGTAATAGGGCAGGTGGGGAGACAGCCATGTCCGTGGCAGTCTCCTCACCACGGGGTCTGGCGCTCAGGTTTTTTGACGCCAAACTCAGGCCCTTTGAGTGGGAATAGTATGGTTAATATTCTTAAACTCCAATAGTTTTAATAATATTGGTTAAATAGATTTCATAGCATTTACTGTTTTTTATATTTTATACTATTTGTTTTTTTAAATTTATTTTAATGTTTATAGTATTTTTAGTAAATGAGTTGTTGGGGTTTTACATTTGTCATATTGCATTTGTTGCCTAAATTAATTGATATATTTGTTGGTATTGAATACTTAATATTTTTATGCTTTTACATATATGTATAAATGTACATGTATGTGTGTGTATGTGTGTATGTATATATATATATATATATATATATGTATATAGATAGATTATATATATAGAAATATATATATATATATATATATATATATATACACACATGCATATGTCTGTTTCTATTGTAATTAAATTTAAACTATTTAAAAATGATAGCATTTGGATCTAGATAATAGTAATTCAGACAGATTAGGATGGTATATGATTATGGCTTGCAATTCTGTTTTAATCTAGGCACTGCTTATGAAAAACCTGGTATTTTGTGATTAAACACATTTGGAGTTCTTCAAATTTTACGACCTTATTTCAATATCAGTGTTAGGATATATTTGGATGTGACGCACATATTAACATAAGGTATTTAAACAGAATTCAATAGATATACAGGCCCTCATTTTGAGTTTGGCAGGTAGGAAAGCCCATCCGCCAAAATACCGACAGGGTGGCCGCAACAGTAGTGGCGACCACCCCACTGGACCTATTAGGAGTTTCTCACTAGGCAGACTGGCGGAAACCTCGGTTTCCGCTCACAGGCCTAGCGGGAAACAGGTTACAGCATTGTCTCCAGCTCGTGATTGAGCGGGCGGCAAGGCTGTAGCCAGCAGGGTGCACCAGCACCTTCGCAATGTTCACTGTCTGCCCAGCAGACAGTGAACATTGCGACGGTGATGGTCAGGGGGACCCCTCCACTGCCCATGCCAAGTGCATGGCAGTGCAGGGGGCCCCCTGTCGCCCCCTGCACCTGTTCTCCACCAGCATTTTCATGGCAGTGAAACCGCCATGAAAAGGCTGGCGGAGAACCAGGTCGTAATACTCAGGGCAGTGCTACATGCAGCGCTGCCCTATTGGATTACGATCTCTGCCACCGCCAGGCCGCTGGGATCATGGATCCCGGCGGTGCTGGAGGAACCCTGGCGGTCTGACCACCAGGGTCTTTATGTGGCGGTTGGACTGCCACAGCGGTGGCGGTTCTGACCACCACTGTGGGGCTGGTGATCTGAAGTCAGCATCGCCCTGCTGATTACGACCTGGTTCTCCATCAGCCTTTTCATTATGGTTTCACTGCCATGAAAAGGCTGGCAAAGAACAGGTGCAGGGGGCCACAGGGGTGTCATAGCAGTGCAGGGGCCCCCATGCCCAGCACTCTCGCAGTGCTCACTGTCTGCTGTGCAGACAGTGAGCATTGTGAGGGTGCTGGTGCCCTCTGCGGGTGGCAGCACTGCCACGGCTCTATTATATGCCAGCGACAATGCTGCCACCACTTTCCCGCTGGGCTAACCAGCAGGACCTGCAGTTTCCGGCCTATCAGCCCAGCAGGAAAGTCATAATGGGCCTGGCGGGGAGGTAGCCAGCATGGCAGCAACCTCCCCGTCGGAAGTTTGGTGACTTATAATCAGGCCCTATCTTTTCTCTTAAAATCTGAAGTTACGATCCACATGTCCAGGTTATTTTGAGAGTTTGAACTTAGGAACATTTATTTTACAAGTTTATTTTATTTATTCTCTTTAAAAAAAAAAAATTGAATGAAACAAAAGGTAATCAGCTTTTCTTGAATTAAGAGATGATATGTGCTATAATATAGACTTTTTACTTGTCACACTATTGACAATATATGAGATGCAGCAGAACTAGGTGGAAACTTTGGGCCTGATTTACAATTAGTGAGATGGAGTAATCTCCTTTGGCTTGGTGGAGGACTTAACTTCTGCCATGGTGCCAAGCCAAGACTACTCTGCTCACCAAATGTAGAAATGACTGCCAAGCTGGCAGTCATTTCCAAAGCACTGGGGGTTCCAGTCAATGCTTTTTGAAGTTTGGTGGAATGCTCTGTTAACATGACACAGATGTGCACTAAACCTATTTTTTTTATTTTCAAAAAGAAAATCCTGAAGCAAATGTAACAACTTTCACTGCCTGTTATTGGCAGGGATTGCCTGACGGTGACTGGCAATGAAAACAGACCTCTAATTCCACCAATCTAAATTGAGGGTACAGAATCAGAGGGCTGCCTCTGATGGCCCTTACTTCGTAGGGCCTTTGAAGTAGTTTAATCATGGTGGACACTGAGTAGTTTCTGCTGTGAATATCCAAAGGTCTGCCCACATTTTGGGCCAGATTTACAGGAAAGTGGCACATCAGCTTTGATACGCCATTTTTCTCACGTCCCCCCAACAACACCATGTGTGCGCCGTATTACAATACGGCGCACCATGGCGCACATTAGGACAAAAGCATCATAATTTATTATGCTATTGCTGTACTGTGCATGATTAGCACCATAAATTGTGGCACTAATCCTGCAAAGTTAGGGGAAGCCCATTGCAAGTAATGGGCTTGTCATTTTAACGCCTAAAAACGGTGCAGTGAAACGTTGCAAATTTCACTGTGCCATTTTTACGGGCCTCCCTGCATGAGAACACCCCCACCTTGCATACATTATGCCTGGGGCAGGCATGATGTGGCACAAGGGGTTACAAAGTGGCGCAATGCGTGCATAGCTCCGCTTTGTAAATATGGGGAAGGAGAATGGCCTCCTTAACTCCACATTAGCATCAGAAAAAACGACGCTAGAGTGGCACTAAGAGTCACTAGGACCTTGTAAATCTGGCCCTTAGTTTGTCAGGCAAACCACAGTCTTGGCGGTACAGATACTCCATCTATTACAGCAAGGTATAAATCTAGCGCTAAGTTTCTTCTAAATCTCTGACAGATATAAGAGATTGGATTGAACAAGTTGCCTCTACATAAGGTTATTATAATATTTGCAGGCCGACAGAGGATAAATATCTTCATAAATGTGTGGACCTGGTGTTTATCCTTTACAAGTGCCAAATAGCAATGAACCGGAAGGCTCTGGTTGCCCCTGACATTAAGGGATGGTTGGGGGTCACTTCTGACGTGGGTTTGGGCTGAAGCCAACTTTTATACAAGAATGTGCCTTCAGGGCACGTTTGTGGAGGGAGGAAATTATTGGAATGATCATGTTGTGAAGATTGAGGCGAAAAATGATGATCTTCTCCCCTGAAGTATGTGCGCTGGACAGAGTAGAACATTACACGAACGCAACTCACCCCTACATCTATACAAATATGTAGAGCCGATTGCCTGCAGAAACTCTGAGGAGGCTGTCAAGCAGTGCCTTGGCTGGTCACCTGTTACGCTCGCCGTCAGTGATTATGTTGTATTGCATATTGTATACAACCGTAATTCCGACCTCCTTGATTGGGCCTCTGTCTTTAAGTTCCTGCTGTAGTCTTTTTTGTTTTATCAAAACATTGGTACCTTTTGAGATATGGAGCAATATATTTTATCTGTTGTCACTTTCACTCGAACTATGTTCTATCTTTGTTGAAACCCAGTAAAAAATATAAAAAATAAAATATTTGCAGGTATTGATATAAAGGCATAAAGTAAAATGTTTATGTCTATACAGGAAATTCATATGCAGTTTAATATTAAAGTTTGTTTCCTTTTTTCCTCCTTGTTTTTCTCTACTTTATTTACTCCTTGATTGTGTTGTCTCTTGTTATTACTTTAATGTGATTCTTTTGTGTGATTTTGCTCATAGAAAAGAGAAAACATGCAAAACATGTGTTGGCTTTGGGATCTTAGGGCACGATTAGGAGTCTGGCAGCTGAACTCCAGGTCTCTGTGGGGGCGATCGGCAAGACCTGAACAACTATATTATGACATAAGCTCCCCACGCCAAATTTGCGTCCTTTTTTTCCAACATCCTAGGGATTCTAGAGGTACCCAGACATTGTGTGTTCCCCAGAAGGAGGCCAAGAAATTAGCCAAAATAATGTGAAAATTTCGTTTTTTTTTTAAAAATGGGAAAAGGGGGCTGCAGAAGAAGGCTCGTGGTTTTTCCCTGAAGATGGCATCAACAAAGGATTTGCGGTGCTAAAATCACCAGCTTCCCAGCTTTCAGGAACAGGCAGACTTGAATCAGAAAACCCAATTTTTCAACACAATTTTGGCATTTTACTGGGACATACCCCATTTTTACGATTTTTTGTGCTTTCAGCCTCCTTCTAGTCAGTGACAGAAATGGGCGTGAAACCAATGCTGGATCCCAGAAACCGAAACATTTCTGAAAAGTAGACAAAATTCTGAATTCAGCAAGGGGTAATTTGTGTAGATCCTACAAGGGTTTCCTACAGAAAATAACAACTGAAAAAAGAAAATATTGAAATTGAGGTGAAAAAAAATGAAATTTTTCTCTACGTTTTACTCTGTAACTATTTCCTGCAATGTCAGATTTTTGAAAGCAATATACCATTACGTCTGCTGGACTCTTCTGGTTGCGGGGATATATAGGGCTTGTAGGTTCATCAAGAATTCTAGGTACCCAGAGCCAAAAAATTACCTGCACCCTGCAGTGGGTTTTCATTCTATACCGGGTATACAGCAATTCATTTGCTGAAATATAAAGAGTAAAAAATAGCTATCAAAAAAACCTTTGTATTTCCAAAATGGGCACAAGATAAGGTGTTGAGGAGCAGTGGTTATTTGCACATCTCTGAATTCCGGGGTGCCCATACTAGCATGTGAATTACATGGCATTTCTCAAATAGACGTCTTTTTTACACACTCTCTTACATTTGGAAGGAAAAAATGTAGAGAAAGACAAGGGGCAATAACACTTGTTTTGCTATTCTATGTTCCCCCAAGTCTCCCGATAAAAATAGTACCTCACTTGTGTGGGTAGGCCTAGCGCCCGTGACAGGAAATGGCCCAAAACACAACGTGGATACATCCCATTTTTTGACAGAAAACAGAGGTGTTTTTTGCAAAGTGCCTACCTGTAGATTTTGGCCTCTAGCTCATCCGGCACCTAGGGAAACCTACCAAACCTGTGCATTTTTTTAAACTAGAGATCTAGGGGAATCCAAGATAGGGTGACTTGTGGGGCTCTGACCAGGTTCTGTTACCCAGAATCCTTTGCAAACCTCAAAATCTGGCTAAAAAACACATTTTCCTCACATTTCGGTGACAGAAAGTTCTGGAATCTGAGAGGAGCCACAAATTTCCTTCCACCCAGCGTTCCCCCAAGTATCCAGATAAAAATTATACCTCACTTGTGTGGGTAGGCCTAGCGCCTGCGACAGGAAATGCCCCAAAACACAACGTGGACACATCCCATTTTTTGACAGAAACAGAGGTGTTTTTTGCAAAGTGCCTACCTGTAGATTTTGGCCTCTAGCTCACCTGGCACCTAGGGAAACCTACCAGAACTGTACATTTGTGAAAACTAGAGACCTAGGGGAATCCAAGATGTGGTGACTTGTGGGGCTCTGACCAGGTTCTGTTACCCAGAATCCTTGGCAAACCTCAAAATTTGGCTAAAAAAACACATTATCCTCACATTTCGGTGACAGAAAGTTCTGGAATCTGAGAGGAGCCACAAATGTCCTTCCACCCAGCGTTCCCCCAAGTCTCCCAATAAAAATGGTACCTCACTTGTGTGGGTATGCCTAGCGCCCACGAAAGTAAATGGCCCAAAACACAACGTGGACACATCCCATTTTTTGACAGAAAACAGAGGAGTTTTTTGCAAAGTGCCTACCTGTAGATTTTGGCCTCTAGCTCAGCCGGCACCTAGGGAATCCTACCAAACCTGTGCATTTCTGAAAACTAGAGACCTAGGGGAATCCAAGATGGGGTGACTTGTGGGGCTCTGACCAGGTTCTGTTACCCAGAATCCTTTACAAACCTCAAAATTTGGCTAAAAAAACACATTTTCCTCACATTTCGGTGACAGAAAGTTCTGGAATCTGAGAGGAGCCACAAATGTCCTTCCACGCAGCGTTCCCCCAAGTCTCCCGATAAAAATGGTACCTCACTTGTATGGGTAGGCCTAGCACCCACGAAAGGAAATGGCCCAAAACACAACGTGGACACATCACATTTTGTTCACAGAAAACAGAGGTGTTTTTTGCAAAGTGCCTACCTGTGGATTTTGGCCTCTAGCTCAGCCGGCCCCGGGGGGGGGGCAGAAATGGCCTAAAATAAATTTGTCCCCCCAACCCCCCCGGGGAGCGACCCTTGCCTACGGGGTCGCCCCTGCGTGACATTGGCGCAAAAAAAAAGATCCCCGGTGCTTATTGACCTAAAATCGGCCGATTTGCCCCCAAGGGGGGCAGAAATGGTCTAAATACAATTTGCCCCCCAGGGGAGCGACCCTTGCCTAATGGGTCGCTCCCCATCTCTAAAAAAAAACAAACAAACAAAAAACACAAAAAAAAATTAGCCCTGGCGTCTAGAGGTTTCTGCCCCCCCGGGGGAGGATCGGCCTAATAACAAAAGGCCGATCTGCCCCCAGGGGGGGCAGAAATGGCCTAAAAAAATTGCCTCCTACCCCTCCCCCAGGGAGCAACCCTTGCCTACGGGGTCGCTCCCTTTGCGTGACGGCGCAAAAAAAAAGATCCCTGGTGCCTAGTGGTTTGATTGACCTAAAATCGGCCGATCTGCCCCCAAAGCGGGCAGAAATAGCCTAAATACAATTTGCCCCTCCAGGGGAGCGACCCTTGCCTAAGGGTTCGCTCCCCATCTGTAAAACAACAACAAAAATCCCCGGTGCCTAGTGGTTTCTGCGCCCCTTGGGGGCAGATCGGCCTAATTAAAATAGGCTGATCTGCCCCCCTGGGGGGCAGAAATGGCCTAAAATAAATTTGCCCCCCAGGGGAACGGCCCTTGCCTAAGGGGTCGCTCCCCTTATGTGAAATTCACGGAAAAAAAAAAAACTCCCTGGTGTCTAGTGGTTTCTGTCCCCCTTGGGGGCAGATTGGCCTCATAAAAATAGGCCAATCTGCCCCCACGGGGGGCAGAAATGGCCGAAATATAATTTGCCCCCTATGGGAGCAACCCTTGCCTAAGGGGTCGCTCCCCACCTCAAAAAGAAAACAAAAACAAAACAAAAAAAATAAAATAAAATTATCCCTGCTGCCTAGAGGTTTCTGCCCCCCCTGGGGTCGCTCCCTCATGCCAGTTTCATTTTTAAAAATAAATCCCTGGTGTCTAGTGGGCGTTTCAAAAGCCGGATTGCTTTGCAATCCGGCTTTTGAAACGCAGAGACTTCAAAGGGAAGGAAATAACTTTCCATCCCTTTGAAGCCTCTCTCGGCCTCCCGCACGTGATCGGAAGAGAAATGCTTTGCATTTCTCTTCCAAGCATTTCTCTTCCGATCCAGCGCGATGGGAGGAGGCCCTGTGACAATCAGCGCGCGATCGCACGCTGACGTCACGGGGTGGGGGGGGTCGGGGGTGGAAGGGGAAGGGCTACCCCTTCCATCCCTGCCTTGGGGGGGAACCCCACAGAGGGAGCGCTAGCGCTCCCTCTGGGCTCTGTGCCCAGGACGTAATGGTTACGTCCTGGGCACAGCAGCACTGTGCCACAGGACGTAACCATTACGTCCTGGGCACAGAAGGGGATATATATATATATATATATACACACATATCTATATATATGTCGCGTAGGCTCTCATTATTCTAATGAGACTACTGGATTTAGAGCGGCAGAATCATCTGCGGCGTGGGAGACTAAGAGGGTCATTCTGACCCTGGCGGCCGGTGGCCGCCAGGGCCACCGACCACGGGAGCACCGCCGACAGGCTGGCGGTGCTCCAATGAGCATTCTGACCGCGGCGGTTCAGCCGCGGTCAGAAGCGGAAAGTCAGCGGTCTCCCGCTGACTTTCCGCTGCTCATTGGAATCCTCCATGGCTGCGGAGCGCGCTCCGCAGCCATGAGGATTCTGACCCCCCCTACCGCCATCCAGTTCATGGCGGGAAAGCCGCCATGAACAGGATGGCGGTAGGGGGGGTCGCGGGGCCCCTGGGGGCCCCTGCCGTGCCCATGCCAATGGCATGGGCACGGCAGGGGCCCCCGTAAGAGGGCCCCAAAATGTATTTCACTGTCTGCCTTGCAGACAGTGAAATACGCGACGGGTGCAGTAGCACCCGTCGCACCTTCCCACTCCGCCGGCTCGATTACGAGCCGGCATCCTCGTGGGAAGGTCGTTTTCCCCTGGGCTGGCGGGCGGTTTAACTGGAACCGCCCGCCAGCCCAGGGGAAAACTCGTAATACCCGCCGCGGTCTTTTGACCGCGGCGCGGTAATTTGGAGGGCGGGATCCTGGCGGGCGGCCTCCGCCGCCCGCCAGGGTCATAATGAGGTCCTAAGTCTGACCCACTGCAGGTGATGCCTGTCGTTCCAATCCGGGTTTTGCTCCGGCCAACTAGCAGTGCCTCATCTCTACCCAAGGGCAGGGATGACCGGGCAGCCGAGCGCATAACATAATTGGTTTCTCAGGGAAGCCGTGGTCACTCAGGTCTCATCCGTTTCTCTGAGTTACCCTAGTCTCATGTATAAAATGACAGAGGCAGTATATGTTTTAATAATGATTTTAATAAAATGACTGCATCTTAGATAGCAAAGCGTGAGCTGCTATAACCAGGACGACACAGCATGACAGTATTCAAATTGTGACAAGGAGAGTGAAGCATAAGAATAACGCTACCATATTGTCACTACAGTCAGTAGACTAACTCCTACCTAGGCTATGATAGAGCACAGTGTGTTAAGCTCTAATTCTGTCCTTCATGTTCCCCTGGGAGGACATCATCCCCCATACCTGAGCAAAGGCCTGTAGTCTGCGTTAGCATCTGCAGCGAAGCATTCAGCAATCAGCATACAGTCGTGGTTCTCTGGCTGGAATCTCCCTCTAACGTGTAAGGGACAGGGAAGTGTTTTTATAATAACACAGCTGATGTTCTGAGAAAATGTCCCTACGTAAGGATGTGTGTTTTCTACGAATGTTGGAGACTAAGGTGGTCATTCTGACCCTGGCGGTCTTTGACCGCCAGGGCGGAGGACCGCGGGAGCACCGCCGACAGGCCGGCGGTGCTCCAATGGGGATTACGACCGCGGCGGTAAAGCCGCGGTCGGACCGGCACCACTGGCGGGGTCCCGCCAGTGTACCGCCGCCCCATTGAATCCTCCGCGGCGGCGCAGCTTGCTGCACCGCCGCGGGGATTCCGACCCCCCCTACCGCCATCCAGATCCCGGCGGTCGGACCGCCGGGATCCGGATGGCGGTAGGGGGGGTCGCGGGGCCCCTGGGGGCCCCTGCAGTGCCCATGCCACTGGCATGGGCATTGCAGGGGCCCCCGTAAGAGGGCCCCTACATGTATTTCACTGTCTGCTGCGCAGACAGTGAAATACGCGACGGGTGCAACTGCACCCGTCGCACAGCTTCCACTCCGCCGGCTCGATTCCGAGCCGGCTGCATCGTGGAAGCCTCTTTCCCGCTGGGCTGGCGGGCAGTCTGAAGGCGACCGCCCGCCAGCCCAGCGGGAAAGTCAGAATTACCGCCGCGGTCTTTCGACCGCGGAACGGTAATCTGACGGCGGGACTTTGGCGGGCGGCCTCCGCCGCCCGCCAAGGTCAGAATGAGGGCCTAAATTTCTACCATGTTAACCAGCAATGTACCGTACTGTAGCTTTGGAAGAAGCACAGAGTGAGGAAGAATGTCTTGTTTGAGAACAGAGTGCTGGCCTAGGCAAAACAGTTAGATAAACAGAAAATAAAACAAGACCAAAAAAGTAGCTATTGTAACAATAATAAAATAAAGCCGAATAAGATATATCTAGGTTAGAGGGCACAGCAGCTTGGCCTAGTGTGTTAAAATAACATGTATGGAGCTATAGTTAAAATGGCTACACAACATATATATATATATATTCGTATATATATTATTTTTCTGTCTGCTATATGAGTTTTCTTTGTTCTCATTTCTGATGATGCTCGCAAAGAGTTTTTGTCACTTTTGCAAATTGTAGATTGGTGAGGTTTCTGATCTTCTTAGGCTGAGTTGTGCAGGGCTAATTATATCTGAAAGAACTTTCTTTCTGTAGGTTGTGACCGTTAAGGAGTATGTCAAGTTTACAGCCCTAAATAAGTTGATCAAGCAAGGATGGCCTTCACATGTGCATGGTTGCGAGAGGTACATGAATGTTAAGGCTGAACTCAGTAAGGATGCATGGGTTGTGGGAAAGGGTGTAAAATGAATACCAAATGTATGTTTGAGTGTTTCAGAAGTACAGTTGTAGATTTTGCTCACCAGGGCCATTTAGACAGGAATAAAACCAAAGGTAGGATTAAGGAGTCATCATCATCATCATATTCCTTTTTTGTTGAAAACAAGGTAACCATAAAAGTTACAAGCATAATAAAAACAAATACAGCAGATAAAGACATCCTATAAACATGCTATAAAAATACAACATTAATACACTGGTTAAAAACAATCCTAAAATCAGACATCCAAAGAACGCCTCAACTTAATAGCACTGTTTAAAAAACAAGCAACCATGTAGCTAGAAAATGTATCACATAGCAATCAGAAAAACAAAAGGGCATGGCCAGCTTGACAAAAGCCCCATCTATTTCAAAGTGGTGTAAAACATTTTTTCACAGGTTTACTATAATACCTCCAAAACATTACAAACCGCGAAGTGTCTCGGGGAAACTCATGATCACAGCTGCAGGGACCTAAGCCTTAGCATCTTTCTACCCATTTGGGACCACTAAGCAACAATGGACTAAATGTAGCCTAATTCTTCTAAGCAAAAACTAAGGTTTATTATGGGTCACAAAGGTGAGATATGGTTCTATTCGTGGTGCAGTTTTCAATAGGGCCTACCCTCAAACTGTGATTTTTAACAGTTCTGTTTCTTCATTGTTGGATTGTCACCACATTTAAAAAATAATTTACCCCAGGTAAAGTCATGTTTACCCAGTGCCCTGGGTCCAAACTGGGATAGCATGGTGAGCAAAAAAAAGATGGATTAAACCCAGATCTGTGACTGGGGGTGAGTGTTTAAAAAGTTTCAGCACTCAGTCCATCATCCTTCTGTGTTGCTCTAGTGGTCGTAAGTGACCAGGGTATGCCAAGACATGGGTCCCTTGCTCACTGTGCCACTGGATTCAAATTAGCCTAGCTGATGATGGGTGATACCCCGAAACCAGTTCCAGGCTGCTTGTTTCCAGTCCAGGGAGGACCCGGCCTGGCAGTTTGGGCTTGACTGTTCTCATGGGGTACGGGGTAGAGACTGATTTGCATATGGCTGGATCCAAACTGGGGTGGCATGGTGAGCAAAATAACAATTGATTAAACCCAGATCTTTGACTGGGGGTGAGTGTTTGAAAAGTTTCAGCACTCCATCCTTCAGCCTTTTGTTTTGCTAAAGTCGCCCTAAGTGACCAGGGTATGCCCAACTGGTTTGGCTGACGAGGAGTGATACCCCCAAACTGGTCCCAGGATGCTTGTTTTCCATCCAGGGAGGGCCTGGCCTAGCAGGTCGGGCTAGATTTGGGCTAGACTGTTCCTATGGGGAACAGGGTCAAGACTGCTTCGCACATGGCTGGGTCCGAACTGGGGTGGCATGGTGAGCTGAAGAACGATAGATTAAACCTAGATCTGTGACTGGGGGTGAGTGTTTGAAAGGTTTCAGCACCCCATCCATCCTTTTGTGTTACTAATGTTTATCCAGTGCCCCTGGGTTATCAAACAAATAACACCTCCCCCGATGGACAAAATACTCTTTGACATAAGTTAGCCAAGAAATACACTGTGCTTTATCAAGGGAAAGACAAAGCAACAAGAGATCCTGTTGAGTTTCATTTCTGCCCTAACCCACACAGTTAACCAATACAGGAGAGGGCAAAGAGCAACACTACCAGAGAGGGATCTTGAACTCAACTGTTCCTGCACTATATAGGATGGAACACAGAGTGGTACACTTAACAATCAGCTAAAATATTGCTTCTAAATGATCTGTGGTTGTGCCTCATTGGTGTAACCTCAAATATTTTTGAATATCTCTTTATTCAGTTTTTGTAGAGAAAAACAAACAGTATAACATACCCCCCCACAACTGTCAGGGACATGTGAATGAAATATATAGCAATTATCAATAGGTCTTTCTGAGGCCTAGAGCAGAACATAACTCCAACGCAGCAGTCAGAGTCTTTTTCTGTTCATTGTGCACAATAGCACCAAAACTCAACAGTTTAACTTGTGGCTCAAGCCCGCTCCACCCTCCATTGGCTAGGCACCTTCCACTTTTCCTCACTCTCCCTCCTCACTCACTTCTCGCCAGGGACCCCATACATTCTCATTCGCATGGGCAACCTCTTGCCTGGTATTTTAGTCTTTCTGCATCCATAAACAAATCCATGCCTTTTGCCAACTCAAGTATAGTAGACAGAGTTAGAGCCCCCAGTACTTCAGTATATCTCTACGAGCCACCATCAAGGCCAGCTTGCAAAATTATAGGGCATAGTGGGTCAGGGTTTGTTGGCCCCAGATACCCAGTGAGATAGTTCGGGTGTAAGTTTCACTTCGTAGCCCAGAACTTCCTATATTCTATCACCCATCCCTTTCCAGTAGGCCCCAGTTTTCGGACATTCCCACAATGTGAGCATCAGGATTCCCTTCATTCGACAGCCCCTCAGGCATTGTTCATCTGATATTCGACTCATGCGGAACATGTGGGTCCAAGTGTAGTATGCCCTGTGGAAAATTTCCAATTCGATCAAACGGAATCCCACCCGAATCACGACCTCTCTGGGATACCCACATGCCTGCCACCAGTCATCGTCTTCCAGTCTGCCCAAATCTCTTTTTCATCTTTCTCTCAAAGGTTCAAGTGATGGAATGCTGTTACTCAGAAGCGTGGAGTAGAGTCAGGACACTGCATGCTTTGTTAGGGAGGCACCCTGTATTACAGTGGAGACTTCTCCTACACCTCCTCCTGTAGGGACTCACATTTGCCTAATGTGAATCACACCTGTTGGTATCTCAGAAATTGACTCCATGACAATTCATATTCAGCTTTCAGATCAGTAAACAGGATCAATGCACCTTCCTTCCATATGTCACCCAGTTTGGAGATCCACAGTCCCAAAGTGGGGTCTCCAATGTCAATTTGTCTCTCCACCCCAGTGTACGCATCACCCTCTTCCATATGTTGACCAGCATGTCAAAGAGGAGGGGGTAGCCCTACCTGCTCATAGAGTCGATGGAGGTATCTGTCTGGGGCCATGGCAGTGCAATCTGTTCTCAAGGAGATTTCTTGTTGGGACAAAAAGGCCCAGTCATTAGTAATCAACTGTTGTGAGCCCCAAAAATAGAGCCGGAGATTTGGGAGGGCAATGCCCCCTTCTATGTGGCATCGTGTCAGTAGGGAGAGGGCAATTTTTGGTGTCCCACCGTCCCAAAGCAGCACCCTCATAACACTGTCCAACCTGTGGAAGAAAGTATCTGGGAATGGGGTATTTTAAAAGATGTACAGAAGTGTTGGTAAATAGATCACCTTATAAAGGGCTGCTCTGCCCAGGAGTGATATCGGAGGTTTACTCATCTCTCCACATCACTACGATAGGCCTCCAGGATTTTCATTAGGTTTTCCTGGAGATAAAAGTTCCGGTCTCGGGTCACAAAAATATCCAAGTATCAAAACCTCTGGGTCGTCCATCGGAAGGGGCAATCCCAGTGGTAGCTGCCACTGAACGTGAGTGGTGGGCCGTGATTTTAAAAAATTGACATTTACAAAAAAAAAAAACACTTACCTGGTCAGATAGGGAGATGCATTCATCTCCTCCGTCCTCCTCTTCGTCCAGAAGCACATAGGCTTCCAGACTCCCCTCAGCCAATCACAACGCTGCTGTCACCATAATGACAGCAGCACCATGATTGCTGTGAGCAGCCTGGTTCCCTGCTCACAGAGGGAATAGCACCCTGTGTACTTTGTCCTCCCGGCTGTCAAATACACCTGGGTGGAGAAATGCAAAGTCTCCATGTCTGTTTGGCCGGCCCAACACAGCTGGCCAAACAGACATGTGCACTTAAAGTGCACATACCAGCAATCCTCCCTCCCTGAATGCTGGATCCTGGACAGCTAAACATTTGCTGAAAAGTAGATAGAATTCTGAATTCAGCAAGGGGTCATTTTTGTAGATCCTAAAAGGTTTTCCTACAGAAAATAACAACTGAAATAAAAAGAAAATTCAAATTGAGGTAAAAAAAAAACCTGCCCTTTCTCTCCACGTTTTACTCTGTAACTTTTTCCTGCGATGTCAGATTTTCAAAAGCTGGACTCTTCTGGTTATGGGGATATATAGGGCTTGTAGGTTCATCATGAACCCTAGGTACCCCGATCAAACAAATGAGCTGCACCTTGCAATGGGTGTTCATTGGATACTGAGCATCCAGCAATTTATTTAGTGAAATATAAAGAGCACAAAATAGGCATCAAGGAAACCTTTGTACTTTGCACAAGATAACGTGTGGAGAAGCAGTGGTTATTTGCACATCTCTCAATTCTGGGGTCCACATACTAGCATGTGAATTACCGGGCATTTCTCAAACAGACATCTTTTTTACAACCTGTTTTACATTTGGAAGGAAATAATGTAGAGAAAGACAAGGGGCAATAACACTTGTTCTTCTATTCTGTGTTCCCCCAAGTCTCCCGATAAAAATGATATCTCACTTGTGTGGGTAGGCCTAGTGCCCGTCACATGAAATGCCCCAAAACACAACATAGACACATCACATTTTCCCAAAGAAAACGGGCCTGTATTTTTTGCAAAGTGCCTAGCTGTGGATTTTTGCCGCTATCTCAGCCGGCACCTGGGGAAACCTAGCAAACCTGTATATTTATTTAAACTAGACACCTATGGGAATCCTGGCTGGTGTGACTTGTGAGGCTCTCACCAGGTTCTATTACCCAGAATCCTTTGCAAACCTCAAAATTTGGCCAAAAAAAACATTTTTCCTCACATTTCGGTGAAGGAAAGTTTCTGAAACTTCCTTCTACCCAGCATTCCCCCAAGTAACCCAATAAAATGGTATCTCATTTGTGTGGGTAGGCCTTGTGCCCTTGACAGGAAATGACCCAAAACACATCGTGGGTGTTAGACCTGACAGCCTTAGGGTGGTCACCTCTAACTTTTTGCCTGCCTCCCTCCACTTTTTGGACACTGTTTTCGCTGGCTTTTAGACTTTGCGCACTTTACCACTGCTAACCAGTGCTAAAGTGCATATGCTCTCTCCCTTTAAACATGGTAACCTTGGATCATACCTGATTGGACTATTTAATCTACTTATAAGTCCCTAGTAATGTGCACTATGGCGGTCATTCCAACCGCGGCGGTCGGCGGTAGCCGCCCGCCTGGCGGGAACCGCCGAATGACCGCATCGCGGTCAAAAGACCGCAGCGGTCATTCTGGCTTTCCCGCTGGGCCGGCGGGCGACCGTCAAAAGGCCACCCGCCGGCCCAGCGGGAAAGACCCAGCAACGATGGAGCCGGCGGAGTTGCTGGGGTGCGACGGGTGCAGTGGCACCCGTCGCGATTTTCAGTGTCTGCAAAGCAGACACTGAAAATGTTTGTGGGGCCCTGTTAGGGGGCCCCTGCACTGCCCATGCCAGTGGAATGGGCAGTGCAGGGGCCCCCAGGGGCCCCAGGACACCCGTTCCCGCCATCCTGTTCCTGGCGGTAAAAACCGCCAGGACCAGGATGGCGGGAAGGGGGTCGGAATCCCCATGGCGGCGCTGCAAGCAGCGCCACAATGGAGGATTCCCTGGGCCAGGGGTAAACCGGAGGGAAACCGCCGGTTCCCCTTTTCTGACCGCGGCTTTACCGCCACGGTCAGAATGGCCCAGGAAGCACCGCCAGCCTGTTGGCGGTGCTTCTGCGGTCGTTGGCCCTGGCGGTCGGTGACCGCCAGGATCAGAATGACCTCCTATATGTGCTCAGGGCCTGTAGATTAAATGCTACTAGTGGGCCTGCAGCACTGGTTGTGCCACCCACTAAAGTAGCCCCTTTACCTTGTCTCAGGCCTGCCATTGCAAGTCCTGTGTGTGCAGTTTCACTGTCACCTCGACTTGGCATTTAAAAGTACTTGCCAAGCCTAAACCTCCCCTTTCTCTACATATAAGTCACCTCTAATGTGTGCCCTAGATAACCCCTAGAGCAAGGTGCGGTGTGGGTGAAAGGCAGGACATGTACCTGTGTAGTTTACATGTCCTGGTAGTGTAAAACTCCTAAATTCCTTGTTACACTACTGTGAGGCCTGCTCCCTTCATAGGCTAACATTGGGGCTGCCCTCATACAGTATTGAAGTGGTAGCTGCTGATCTGAAAGGAGTAGGAAGGTCATATTTAGTATGGCCAGAACGGTAATACAAAATCCTGCTGACTGGTGAAGTTGGATTTAATATTACTATTCTAGAAATGCCACTTTTAGAAAGTGAGCATTTCTTTGCACTTAAATCTTTCTCTGCCTTACAATCCACGTCTGGCTGGGTTTAGTTGACAGCTCCTGGTGCATTCACTCAGACACACCCCAAACACAGGGTACTCAGCCTCACTTGCATACATCTTGAATGGGTCTTCCTGGGCTGGGAGGGTGGTGGGCCTTCTCTCACACAAAGTACTGCCACACCCCCTACTGGGACCCTGGCAGACAGGATTGAACTGAAAGGGGACCTGGTGCACTTCTTAGCCACTCTTTGAAGTTTCCCCCACTTCAAAGGCACTTTTGGGTATAAAACAGGGCCTCTGCCCTACCTCATCAGACACTTGCTGGAGAAGAAACCTGAACCAGAACCTGCATCCTGCCAAGAAGAACTGCCTGGCTGCCTAAAGGACTCACCTGACTGCTTTCTACAAAGGACTGCTGCCTTGCTGTTGCCCTGCTGCCCTGTTGAACTCTTGCCTTGCTGCTGAAGTGCTCTCCAAGGGCTTGGATAGAGCTTGCCTCCTGTTCCCTGAAGTCTCAGGACCAAAAAGACTTCTCTTTTTCATTTGGACGCCTTGTGCGCCGAACAATTCGACGCACAGCTTGCTCCGCAGTGAAAAATTCACTGCACGCCGATCCGGAAAGACGCCGCTCGACGTGACGCCTGCGGTGCGACCGGAACTTCGACGCACGGCCTCGCCTGGACAATGCCGCCCGACTTCAGAAAGGAAATCGACGCGACACCTGCCGTGAGGGAGAAGATTCCACGCACAGCCCACCGGAACGACGCGCAGCCGGAAAACAAGCCTAGGATTCCACGCACAGACCCCGGGACATCTGGTAATCCAGCGAACCACAGAAGGAGACTGTCCACGCGCCGGAAAACGACGCACGACTTCCCCGCGTGAAAAATAACGACGCAAGTCCGTGTGTGAAGGGGCGAAACCGACGCACACACCATTTTTCCAAGTATCTCCTCCTCTGCGGCCCTTTGCAGAGATTTATTGACTTTTCAATGACTTAAGACACTTCATATCACTTTTCAGTGATATCTTTAGAAATTCATATTGCATCTTTGATCGTTTTTGACCTGCAAATACCCAGATAAATATTATGGGGGTCATTACAACATTGGCGGTAAAAGGCGCTTACCGCCGTGCAGAAGACCGCCAATAAACCGCCGCGGAATACCACCACAGCTATTATGACCCACATCTCGGAATCCGCCGAAATTCAGACACCCACACAAGTCCACCACACCAAAGGTCAGTGATAAACTGGCGAAAACAAAACCTCCACTGTCACGCCAACAGAAACACGCCCATGCTATCACGACACACGAATCCACGCGCCGGTCTTTCAACCTCGGTATTCCATTGGCGGTACACACCGCCACGCTCAAAATACACACACATCTCCAAAACACCGCCACATTGGACAATTAAAAATGCACACACCTGATACACATACAAACACCACTCCCACACAACCAACACAATATAAAACACACACCCACATCACCCACAAACCCCTACGACCAAAAAATCCGAAAGAAGGCCAGAGAGAGACTACAGCAATAGACAACCCCACCACACAGAGGCACACAACACCATCACCCATACAACATCCACGCTCAAAACACCCCACACCACCACACATCACCACACTCATCAACACATACACCACCCCACACATCACCTACACCACCCCATGTCACGCCAAAGACACCCCAGCTTTCCGAGGAGGAGCTCAGGGTCACGGTGGAGGAAATCCTATGGGTAGAGCCACAGCTATTTGGAGCACAGGTGCAGCACACCTCCATAGCCCGGAAGATGGAGCTATGGCACAGAATCGTCGACAGGGTCAAAGCTGTGGGACAGCATCCAAGAAATCAGGAGGACATCCGGAAGAGGTGGAACGACCTACGGGGGAAGGTGCGTTCCGTGATCTCCAGGCACAACATCGCAGTTCAGCGGACTGGCGGCGGGCCCCCACCTCCTCCCCCACAACTAACAACATGGGAGGAGCAGGTCTTGACCATCATGCATCCTGAGGGCGTCGGAGGAGTCGGTGGAGGAATGGACACTGGTAAGTCAAATCTTAACTATCATATCCCCCACCCTACCTGCATGCTATCACACACCCCCACCCTCACCCCCTCCCCTATCACTCCAACTCCTCACTAATGTACTAATAACACAAACCACACATCCCAACACCAAGCCCTGCATGACACAACTAAGCATGGACACCCAGCACTAACGCATGCTCACTGCACATACCCATAACAACCCCCCAACCATCATCATACAAGCCCCCACACAGGAATGCTAGCACTGGAGTACACGCACACCCACCCATTGCCCACCATGACACACATGCAATAATCATGCTCTTATACCCCTTCAGGACCACTACGTAACATCACCACACAGGAGGGTCCAGACATCTCCACTCCACCCACAGAAGAGGCCCACAGTGACGACAGCAGCTCTGGCCAACTGGATGCAGATGACCAGCCCGGTCCATCGTGGGCCCTGGGACAGTCGATTCCCCTTGCACAGGCACAGCCCAACACTGACCTTCCACCCTCTGGTAACACCAGCACAGCACCCACCCAGTGGGCCCATACCTCCATACCCAGGACACGTCAATCAGCTGTGTGTCCACCACTACAGGAAACCCAGGGTAACCCACCACCCCAACAACAACAGGGACCTGGGGGCAGTGGTAGTGGGCCCACGGTCCAGGGGACGGAGGCACAGGAACACAGGGGAACTGGGAGGGCTGCTGTGCGACAGGGAGCGGACAGGCCAAGGGAACCCACTCTCCACGAGGTATGGGAGCATACCACCACACCCAGGAGACGATGGCGACGGTTCTGGCCAAGTTTCAGGAGACCCAGCGCCTGCAGGACGAACACTATTTGGGGTTCAGGGAGGAGCTCAGAACCATCAGCTCCGCCCTGGGCACCATCGTAGGGGTGCTGAAGGACATACAAAAGACCATGAGGGACACCGTGGCACTCCAAAGGGCCCCTGACGCTAGCATGGACGATGAACTGCCCACCACCTCTGCTGGCGCTAGTGGACAGGACGCCCCGCCACAGGACCACCACACCAGCACCCCACCCCCTGCAGACGGACAACCACCCCACAAGCGGTCCCTGAGATCCAGGAACAGGACAGAGCAAGATGACAAGACCCCCGCCAGGAAATGAGACCACCCTGATTGTCCTCCCACTGTCTCACTATGTAACCCTGTCCAGATTGGAACTGCCCCAGCTCCACTTCCTATGCCCATATGGGCAATGCACCTGTGAGAATTATAGACTGGACTCTGCCATGGACATACCTCCACCATCACCCATCACCATTTTGCCACCCCCTCCAATAATTAGCACTTCAATAAACACCCTTGAACCACAAAACAATCTGGAGTCAGTCTGTGATTTGGAAAATGTATATTAGCAATGACAGTGACAAAATGGCTTTTCAAATGTAATGCCAACATACCTATGTCACACATCACAAGTCCATGAAGGATGCAAGCAAATGACACACGTTGGTAACCACACCTGTGAAACCGTAAGGGAAATGTACAACTCAGTTACCAAATACTGCTACTAATTGACAGACAGGATAGAGGTAGAAGTGTGAAAGTGAATGTAATAGTAAAACAATTGTTCTCACCTGTGTGTCACTGGAAATATTGCTGTATGACTGACTCCCTGTTGTCTATGTCTTCTTCCTCAGCTTTCTCCTCATCACTGTCCACAGGCTCCACAGCTGCCACAACTCCGTCATCTGGACCATCCTCCTGCAGAAAAGGCACCTGGCGTCGCAAAGCAAGATTGTGAAGCATCGAGCAGGCGATGATGATCTGGCACACCTTCCTTGGTGAGTAGAATAGGGAACCACCTGTCATATGGAGGCACCTGAACCTGGCCTTCAGGAGGCCGAAGGTGAGTTCGATCACCCTCCTAGTCCGCCCATGGGCCTCATTGTAGCGTTCCTCTGCCCTGGTCCTGGGATTCCTCACTGGGGTCAATAGCCAGGACAGGTTGGGGTAACCAGAGTCCCCTAATAGCCACACCCGGTGCCTCTGGAGTTGACCCATCACATACGGGATGCTGCTATTCCGCAGGATGTAGGCGTCATGCACAGAGCCAGGGAACATAGCATTTACCTGGCAGATGTACTGGTCTGCCAAACATACCATCTGTACATTCATGGAATGATAACTCTTCCGGTTCCTGTACACCTGTTCACTCCTGCGTGGGGGGACCAGAGCTCTCATGGGTGCCATCAATAGCACCTATGATGATGGGGATATGTCCCAGGGCATAGAAGTCACCTTTCACTGTAGCCAAATCCTCCACCTGAGGGAAAACGATGTAGCTCCTTACGTGTTTCAGCAGGGCAGATAACACTCTGGACAACACGTTGGAAAACATAGGCTGGGACATCCCCGATGCCATGGCCACTGTTGTCTGAAATGACCCACTTGCAAGGAAATGGAGCACTGATAGCACCTGCACTTCAGGGGGTATTCCTGTGGGATGGCGGATTGGTGAGATCAGGTCTGGCTCCAACTGGGTACACAGTTCCTGGATTGTGGCACGGTCAAACCTGTAGGTGATGATCAAATGTCGCTCCTCCATTGTTAACAGGTCCACCAGCGGTCGGTACACCGGAGGATTCCGCCATCTCCTCAAATGTCCCAGCTGACTGTGCCTAAGAAGGACAACAGCAACCACAGAGTCAACAAATTCCCAGGTATGTACCCACAGCTACACAAAACACGACACCAAATACAACACTCTTCCTGTATGTGTGTTGAGTGTAGGCCTAGGTATGTGTGACGCAGTAGTAAATGAAGCCGTGTGGGCCCCTGAAATTGCAGCTGCCAGACCTCTAAACTGGGAGAATGGGATGTGAGGTATTTGCGCTGGCGTTGTACACCGTCGCGGACGTGACCGCCATTTTCTATCTGTTCAATCACTCGATACCTGATCTTCGATAGGAGAGGACCTACACTGCAAGTGCTGCTGTGACCTCGGTCTGGAAGAGACAATGACTGCTGCGTCTGGGGAAAGGGCCCCTGCCTTCACTGCTCAGGAGTTGGAGAAGCTAGTCGGCGGGGTCCTCCCCCAGTACACGCTACTCTATGGTCCTCCAGACCAACAGGTAAGTACACAGGGAGCACCTTGTATGGGCTATGCCTGTGTGGAGAGGGCTGGTTGTGAGAAGGAAGGGGGCAGAGTTCAGCGAGCATGAAGGAGTGTGAATACATGTGCCAAATGGCAAGGGTAGGGATAGGGGCCACTCACTTCGACGGTGCAGTTGGTAATGACTTCTCTTCTTCCCCTGTACATGTCATGTAGGTCAGCGCCCACCAGAAGAAGGACATTTGGCGTGCCATCGCCAAGGACGTCCGGACCCTGGGGGTCCACCAGAGACGGGGCACCCACTGCTGTAAAAGATGGGAGGACATTCGCCGCTGGAGCAAGAAGACGGCGGAGGCTCAGCTGGGGATGGCCTCCCAACGAGGGAGGGGTGCCCGTCGCACCATGACCCCCCTGATGTTCCGGATCCTGGCAGTGGCCTACCCTGAGTTGGATGGGCGCTTGAGGGCATCACAGCAGACACAAGGGGGTGAGTACAACATCATTCAGCGGACTTTGCGAGCAGTGGAGGGGTCTGGGTGGGGGAGGAGGGCTGTGGGTTTCCCTAGGCCAGGGCGAGTTACGTAGGCTAGGCCCCTCCGGAATGCAGGCCATGTGGCACTCCACCCCACCTCTGTAGAGTGCCAATTACAGGTATACATGCCCCTGTGTCATCTATGTGTGCAGATGTCCACCATAGCCATGTAGGCCAGATCCCAGGAATTGCATTTGTAGAGGCCAAGAGCACGGCGTAGTGCAGGGGGCTGCTGTGTCTGTATTGTGCGCCAACGGTAGCGGTAAGCCATGCACTCAACCTGTCTTTCTTCTGTCGTCCCCCACCCCCTTTTTGTGCTCTCCCTGCTCTTTTGTGCATCAGCATCATCAGGCGGAGGTACAGGGGCACCGGAGCACGAGGGAGCTGCATCCCACATGGCCGTGGAGGGCCACACCACGGACTCTGAATACACCAGTGGGACAGAGGGCGAGGGGAGCTTCACGTCGGTCACCGGATCACCAAACAGCGACACGGACTTGTACGCCGATGGGAGCTCCCTTGTGGTGGCGGCACCATCTGTGCCCCCCACTTCTACAGGTTCAGCCGCCACCCCCCCTACCAGCACCGCCCTCCCAGCAGCCCCTCAGCCTTCACCCTGTGCCCGCTCACCCAGGAGGGTGGGCATCACCTTCGCCCCAGGCACCTCGGCCCCTGCCCCTGTCACCCCTGCTGCCCTCAGTGAGGAGGCCATTGAACTCCTCAGGTCACTCACTGTTGGGCATTCTACCATTGTGAATGCCATCCAGGGTGTTGAAAGGGAGTTGCAACACGGTCATGCATTCCTGGAGGGCATTCATTCTGGTCAGGCTGCCCTTCATCAAACCCTGCATTCTCTGGCCTCAGCACTGATGGCACCCATTGTCCCTGTGTCTAGCCTCCCCCCTCCAACTTCCTCCACCCAGACCCAGTCCCCTGTACCCCAGCCTATCCCAAGCACACCATCAGACAAGCATGCACACACCTCAAAACACAAAAGTAGCTCAGGCAAACATAAGCACCACACAACCCACAGGCACTCACACAAGCATCACCCACATACAGACACAGCAACATCCACTGCCTCCACTGTGTCCCCCTCGTCGTCGTCTCCCTCCTCACTCTCAGTGTCGTCTACACTCTCACCTGCATGCACTACATCTACAGGCACTAGGACTCGCACCAGAACACCCAGCACCACACCCCGCTCACCTGCACTCACCACTCCCACTACCATTTACACGTCCCCTGTGTCCACTCCCAGTGTGTCTGTGACGCCCCCTCCCAAATTACACAAACACGGGCACCCACACACCCAACATCCATCCACCTCACGACAGCCTCCAGTACCTGCACCTGCACCCAAATCACCAATAGTTACACCTCCTACAACCACCTCCTCTTCCTCCACTCCCAGACCCCCTCCAGCTACCCCGCCGAGTGTTCCTAAGAAACTCTTCCTGAGCAACGTTGACCTCGTTCCCACCACCCCCACCCCTCCAATTCATAGGTCCCGTAGTAGCACCTCAGCCCAAAAAAGTCCAGTACCAGTGGTGCGTGTTAAAGGTGTGTGGAGTGCACCGGCCACCAGGGCAGCCAGTGTGACACAGAGCCAAAGCACTGCCAGTCCACCCCCTATAAAGCACCTTAAGTTGGAAAGTGGCCGACGGGAGAAGGTGAAGATTCCTGGAGGCAAAACAGCTCACAAGGGTCCCGGGGGGAGTGCCCAGTCAGCTGTGACTCCTCCCAAGGTGGTGAAGGGGCTGAAGAAGTCTCCAAAGTCTGGGAAGAGCAGCACGGCGGAGAAGGCCGCCATCCTCCCCGCCGGCCGGGACGCCACCGCCAGCAGTATCGTCACTGGTCCGGAGACCACCGCCAGAGTCAGTGCCCTGGAGGGCACCACTATCGTCACTGGTCCGGAGACCACCGCCAGAGTCAGTGCCCTGGAGGGCAGCAGTGTCGTCACTGGTCAGGAGACCACCGCCAGAGTCAGTGCCCTGGAGGGCACCACTATCGTCACTGGTCAGTAGACCACCGCCAGAGTCAGTGCCCTGGAGGGCACCACTATCGTCACTGGTCAGGAGACCACCGCCAGAGTCAGTGCCCTGGAGGGCACCACTATCGTCACTGGTCAGGAGACCACCGCCAGAGTCAGTGCCCTGGAGGGCAGCAGTATCGTCACTGGTCCGGAGACCACCGCCAGAGTCAGTGCCCTGGAGGGCAGCAGTTTCGTCACTGGTCCGGAGACCACAGCCAGAGTCAGTGCCCTGGAGGGCAGCAGTATCGTCACTGGTCAGGAGGCCAGAGTCAGTGCTCTGGAGGGCAGCAGTATCGTCACTGGTCCAGAGACCACCGCCAGAGTCAGTGCCCTGTAGGGCAGCAGTAATCTCACTGGTCCAGAGACCACCACCAGAGTCAGTGCCCTGAAGGGCACCACTATCGTCACTGGCCCGGAGACCACCGCCAGCGTCAGTGACCTGGAGGGCCCCGGCAGCCACAGCCCCGCTGGGCACTGAGGGACCGTAATGCCACACACCGCTGAACAGGGCAAAGACCGCCATGGTGAAGACCGCTGAACAGGGCAAAGCACCGCCATGGTGAAGACCGCTGAACAGGGCAAAGCACCGCTGAACAGGTCAGAGACAGCAAAGGCAAGCACCGCTGAACAGGGCAAAGCACCGCTGAACAGGTCAGAGACAGCAAAGGCAAGCACCGTTGAACAGGGCAAAGCACCGCCATGGTGAAGACCGCTGAACAGGGCAAAGCACCGCTGAACAGGTCAGAGACAGCAAAGGCAAGCACCGCTGAACAGGGCAAAGCACCGCTATGGTGAAGATCGCTGAACAACGCAAAGCACCGCTGAACAGGTCAGAGACAGCAAAGGCAAGCACCGTTGAACAGGGCAAAGCACCGACATGGTGAAGACCGCTGAACAGGGCAAAGCACCGCCAAATCAAGCATCGTTGGCCCATGTGCAGCTGGGACAGTGACGGAACTGGGACCGTCACGGGGAGTGTGATGCACTCTGGGCACCATTCCCCCTCCAGAACCAGTGGAGACCTGCATCCACTCCGTCTGTCCTTCACAGGATGAAGCACTCTGGGCACCAGTCCCCCTCCAGAACCAGTGGAGACATGCATCTTCTTGAGAGACTGTGGCTTTGCACTCCCCAGGATGGTACAGTGGGCAAGCCACCCACTGTAGAGACTTGAGAGACTGTGGCTTTGCACTCCCCAGGATGGTACAGTGGGCAAGCCACCCACTGTAGAGACTTGAGAGACTGTGGCTTTGCACTCCCCAGGATACATCAATGGGCATGGAGCCCCGTTGTGGATCTGGCGTGGTGCTGTCATCCGGCTGAGGTGCCCCCCCTTCCCTTTCCCCTGAGGTGCCTGTTGTATTTCTATCTAATGCCCCTGCAGTGTTCTCTCCGTTCCAGGACATGTATTGTGTGTGGGCCTCGCCCATGCATTTTGGGCCCAGTGGTCCACGGACATTGAAATGTGCATACCTGTACTACTATTAGTGATGTATATATTTGGAATGTGTATATATTGATGTATATATGTGCTTACTGATTTTTGATACATTACAATGTTTGAACTCATTTCCTTTTGTCTTAGCATTTATCCGGGGGGGTTGGGGGTTGTTACTGTGATGTTCGGAAATGCATTGGTGTGTGTGTTGTAGTGGGTGAGGGTCGGGTTGGGGGTGGGGGTGTTGCGTGTGTGTGTTCCTGACTTTTGCCTTCCCCCTCCCCTATGTCGTAGGTGCAGTACTCACCGTTGTCTTCGGCGCCTACGTTGCTGGTGATCGTAGAGGAGCAGGAAGACAAGCGCAGGGAGTATTTGTAGTACGGGCTCCATGGTGGGCTCCTTCGTCGTGGAGTGTGCTAAGGTGAGCGTTTTACTGTGGGCAGTACATTGTCTTCCGCCTGTCGGTTGGCGGTGACCGCCGCGCTGCTTGTCTGTACCGCCGTGGCGGTCGGAGTGTTAAAGTGGCTGTCTTTGTTGGCGGTTTCCGCCACGGCCATAATTCCCTTTTTTTTCCGCTGGCCTGTTTGTGGTATTACCGCAGCTTTAACACCGTCCACCAGGGTTGTAATGACCACCTATATATTTTTCTAAACACTGTGTGGTGTATTTTTGTGGTGCTCTATTGTGTTATTGTATGATTTATTGCACAAACGCTTTACACATTGCCTTCTAAGTTAAGCCTGACTGCTCGTGCCAAGCTACCAGAGGGTGGGCACAGGATAATTTGGATTGTGTGTGACTTACCCTGACTAGAGTGAGGGTTCTTGCTTGGACAAGGGGTAACCTGACTGCCAACCAAAAACACCATTTCTAACAGTGGGCACATCACATTTTCCCTAAGAAAACAGACCTGTAAGGAAATGCCCCAAAAAATAACGGCACATCAAAATGATCTATTACAAAACTACCTGCTTTTGCAGGGGAGTGGCACCTGTGTTTTTGGTCCCAGGTACGGCGGTCATCTAGGGAAACCTACCAAACCCAGACATTTTTTAAAACCAGACACTCGGAGGAGTCCAGGGAGGTGTGTCTTGCGCAGATGCCCCAACATTTTCTTACCTAGAATACTCTGAAAACCTCAAATATAGCTAAAAAATCACATTTTCCACACTTTTCGTTGTAGGATCACTCTGCCGGTACAAATTTCCTACCACCTAATGTTCCCCTTGGTCTGCCAATAACAATGACAGCCCTCGGTGAAGATTTCTACGATTTTTCGAGATGAAAATCCTTCGACCAGGGCAAACCGGAATCTTGATCCGACGTCCATGGAGCCCTCTTTGGATACCCTGTGCAGGAGGTCCCGGTCAACATTCTACGTTCGGACTTAGTCACTTTTTCTGAGATTTTCTTCACCGGGATGAACCTGCAAGTCTGGCCGGGTCGCGGTTGAGGCAAGCCGGCTAGAGTTGCTGCGGCAGGTCGGTCCCTTTACAGAGCTTTTACCAAAAAGTTCTCCAAACCTCTCCAAACTTCTGGATCTTCTTCCAGAAGGTCTTTTAAGGTTCTTTTGGTGTCCACAGCTAGCCCCAAGGTTCCAAAAGCTCTGAGTTGCTCCTTGAGGGTGAGAACTACAACTCCCAGAATGCACCTGGCACAAACTCCAAATTGGCCACTGGTCAGTGGTCAGCTGGTCAGTTTCTTCAGGAGTTGGTACAGGGCACTCTGATTAGCAATTTTTCACCTGTAGCAAACAGGGAGTCCCTCCTTGAACCAGCTGAAGCCAGGCAAAATCCTTCTTGTGGTGAAGCCCAAGTGCGCAGCTGGTGCAGTCCTTCAGAGTGCAGTGTGCAGGTGCAGGACAGGGGTCCAGCAGGGTAGTCCTTCTTCTTCTGTTGTTCTTCCTTGTATGGATCTGAGGTGTAGATGCAGCTCTGCCAGTTTTATCCTTGCTCCTGGGTGAAAAACAAGGGGTCCTGGTTCTCCAATCGGATGCAGGGTCCTTCCCCCTGTGATGGACACGTCCTGGGAAGTGTGGCAAAAATCAATCCCAGGGAGCAGTATTCTTCAAAAATCCATTATGTCTGAAACTAATTTTTGCCCACCCATTGGTGTGGCTAAAAATCCTAAACACACCCCTCTCCTGCCCTCTCCTAATCTAATCAAGAGGGCACCTAATTGTCTGGTGTTGCAGGATGTGAGGGAGGTGCTGGGTTGCTCCAAATGTCCTTCCTTGCTTTTGAAGACCAGTTTGGCAGCCCTCCCCTGTTCCTGCTTCCCCATCTGCTGAAGGGAGGTCTCCTCCCCCAGGCACATCTCTTTGTGTTAAGCCCAGGCCACTTCACACCCCACCAAGGCAGCTTGGCCAGGCTGCCAGAGGCTGGCCAATCAGAGAAGGGCACTACAGGGCTGAAGTTGGCAACTTTTTCAGTAGAGTTTAAAACTCTTTACCTGAACAAGTTATATTAAATCCAACAATTGTAAGTTGGGGGATTTTTTATAACAATTTTTTTATACCAAACTTGAGGTATCTGACACTTAGGGGGACTTTGTAAATGAAAATAAAGTCTCCCCATTCTAGCCTATGGAGGCCATTCACTACAGTGAGGGAAAAAAGAGTTTGGCTATTTTACCTCACCAGGGTTTATAAAACAATTTTTATAAGGTCCCTGCTTATAGTTATATGGCACCCAACCCTAGGGGCACATAGGGCACACCTTAGGGGTGACATATGTAAAAATAAGGTAGTTTAAGACATTGGAAGTACTTTTAATTCCAAAGTCGAATTTGCATATAACTTTAGTTTAAAAGCAGTCAGCAAGGCAGGCCTGCCTTTACAATGACACTGGGCACCTCAGCAGGGCACCTATGGGTGCGCTACCTTATGCTGGGGTCCCTAAACCTACATGTCCTACCATATATTAGGGACTTATAAGAAGGTTAATATTGCCAGTTATAATTAGCCCAGTTTGCATATCCACTTTACACAGAGCACTGGCCCTGGGACTGGTAATCAGCACCCAGGGCACAGCCAAGAGTCAGTAACCACCAGTATCTGTCCAAAATGTTTGGGGGTACCCAGGGCAAAAAGGAGGACTTTCGTACAACAAACAATCCTGCATTTAGTACACCACTTACAAAAATGTAATTCATGCATGGCAACAATACTCCTTTGAGGTAAATTGTTTTCTCTTACCTAAAACATGCAACTACACAAACTGCAGGTCAACCATTGCCAAAACCGCAAGGAGTCACAGCAAAGGAAGCAAAAGCTTTGAACTAGAACAAAAAGGAGAAATAAACTGTTATAATCACAAATGCAAATACTTTGCCAGTTGACAAACACCCCGCCACCAAACATTTAAAAATGTTCCCTGGTGTCTAGTGGTGGTAGGGTGGTAGAAATGGGCAACGGTTTTGTGCCCCCTTTGGGGGGGCAACCCTTGCCCAAGGGACTGCCCCCTCACACAAAAAAACATAAACAAAAACTATCCGTGGCCCTTAGTGGATTATGCCCCCCATGGGGGCAGATGGACCTTAAACAAAATAGGCCAATGTGCCCACAAGTGGGGCAGAAATGGCCACCAGTACTGTGCCCCCTTTGGGGGTGACCCTTGCCCAAGAGGCCGCCCCCACACAAAACACACACACACTCACACAAGATCCCTGGTGCTAAGTGGGTTCTGCCCCCAAGGTTGGCAGATGGGCCTGAAAAAAAATAGGCTGATCTGCCCCCAAGGGGGGCAGAAATAGCCAACAGTTTTGTGCCCCCCTTGCGCGCCCTTGCCCAAGGGGCCGCCCCCTCACGAAAAAAACAAAACTAAAAAAAATCGCTGGTGTCCTTGTGGTTTCTGCCCCTCTTGGGGTCAGATGGGCCTCAAAAAAATAAGCTGATCTGCCACACAAAACATACACACACACAAGATCCCTAGTGCTAAGTGGTTTCCCTAAAAAGTAAATAGACCAATCTGCCCCAAGGGGGGCAGAACTGCCCAACAGTGCTGTTCCCCCTTTGAGGGATGACCCTTACCCAAGGGGCCACCCCCCACACAAAAAAAAACAAAGATCAAAAATCCCTTGCGTCACTGTGGTTTCTGCCCCCCTTGGGAGTAGATCAGCCTGAAAATAATCGGCTGATCTGCCCCCAAGGGGGGCAGAAATGGCATACAACATATTGGCCCCCTAAGGTGAGAGATCCTTGCCAAAGGGGGTGCTCCCCACATATGCAACTTATGTAAACAAAAACTAAACAAAATCCCTGGTGTCTAGTGGGCATTCCTGCTGCCCAATCGCAGTGCAATCGGGCAGCAGGAATGCTGAAAAAGACATTGAGGGAAAGGAAAACTCTTTTAGAGGAATCCCCCACCCCTCGGGCGGAGGAAAAACTTACCTCTTTCGTCTTGGACGCCCTGGAAGCAAATGGCTTCCAGCGCGTCCAGAGGCCTGATGTCATTAGATGGGGGTAGGGGAGGCGGGGGTGGAAGGGAAAGCGATTCCCCTTCCATCCTTTCCCAGGGGAGAGGGCCGAGTGCAGGAAGTAACAGTTAGGTCCTCGGCAGCCAAGCGGTGCTGCCGAGGATGTAACTGTTACGTCCTGGAGATCTAAGGGGTTAAAGGAAAATGGGATGCATTTAAAGACAAAAATGAAAAGTTACCTTTTCATTTTTTCAGAGTAGGCAGTAGTTCCTGGGACCACTGCCTGCTCTGAAAAAATGTCAGCACACACGTTCACAAAGTGGAATCACTCACTATCTCATTATGGGGTTGATTCTGAGCCTGGCGGTCACAACATCACCAGACTCGTTGTGGTGTTCAGGTGGTGGTCCAACCGCTGCATTACGAGGTTGACGGGCTAACTCACCAACCTACTGCCATCCCCGCAAGGATCCAAGATCACCAACATGAAAAGGCTAGTGGAAACCAAGTGCAGGGGGCCGCAGCGGGCCCCTGCACTGCCCATGCACTACACACTGTGGCATGGGGAGTGCAAAAGGATCCCCCTGCCCAGCACCCTTTAAATGCTGCGCAGACAGTGCACATTTCAAGAGTGCTGGTGCCCCCTGTGTGCAGCAGCATTGCCGCCGGCTCAATTATGAGCTTGGAACAATGCTGCTGCACCTTTCCCACTGGGCTGACAGATGAAAACTTTGGTTCCCGCCAGTCAGCCCAATGGGAAAGCATTGTGGTAGTCTCCTCGTCGGGAGTGTGGATAATGTAAAGTCGGGAGTTTGGTGGACGGATGTTTCCATCCTCCACACTCCTAATGACCCCCTATGTGTGTACTGATGATTAAAACTAGTGATGAGGTCAGAAGCATAACTGGAGAAAGGAGTTTGGTCAAAATATCAAATAAAAAATATTATGATACAAAAATATTGTGTCATGAATATTTTGTACAAGAACATCGAAGATATGAATATCATTTTAAGTATTGTTTTTAATGTCATTGTAAAAAATATAATTTTAGAAAATATTGTATTTAATATCACTTGGAAGTGATATTCTGTATGTATTTTATGGAAGTGTGTTTCATTTTATGTGTTTATTATTTTTGAATGTGTATGTTTAGTAAGATAATTTATTAAATATGATTGTGTAATTTTCATTTTTAGTTGTATTAATGTGTCAGAATTATGTACAGTAGTAGGATGTTGGGTTCTTGTGAGATGAAATAAGGATGAGGAGAATTTTAAAAAGTTAACATTTTAATTTAAATGTAATGTTATGTTTTAATAATATGCACTTTAATATTGAATAATTAATTTGTGAAGTTTGTTAAATTATTTCTATAAACAATATTTAATATTTATGTTTAGTGAATTTATTAATTATATTACATTTAAAAAGTAGTATTTTCTTTTAAATATTACCATATTTTTCAATTATTGAAATTTTTGGAAAATTAAACTGTATTAAATAAAAATATGTGAATAGAATAAATATATATTATGATGTATTATCAAAGATGTATTTAACTATTTATATGTTATATCTTTATTTATTTTAGTTTTAATAAAAAATGAATAATTACTCTTTTACTATGTTATTAGAATAAGTTCTGTTTTTTTAGAATATATATTCTATATTTACTAATTTAAATGTAATATACTTTATATTTACCACATAATTCGAAATATAGTTCTACATGTTTGTATAAACTCAATGATTTTTACATTTGGATTATTGATGCGTTTTTCAAAGTTTAAAAATTTAGGATTGATAATAAATAATAAACATATATGTTTTTTGCATATTGATGAATATATTATTTTAAATGTTAATTTTAATATTGAATACACAGATTTTGTTTAGGGTAATTGTATCTTCTATATAGTTTTTATTTTATTTTATACATAACAATCTATGCATGACTATATTGAGTATTGACTGTGTATATAAACCTCTTAGTGGCCAACATCTTCTGAAAAATTGTTTAGATGAGAGTGGGAATAGTAAAAGTTGCCTTTTCAGTGTGCAACACTGCCCCAAAATGCTTTAGTTTAGAGTTGGAATACTATATGTTGCCCCTTTCATATCCAATATCTTCCCCTAATTGGTTTAGATTGTACTGGGAATAGTATGTGTATTGTATTGTAATCGTATTTATATAGCGCTTACTACCCCTGACGAGGCGTCGAAGCGCTTTTCGATGAGTAGCACGCTACTCCGGAACCCAACAAGAATTAGTGATGGATTAGTATCGTTAAATAATGAGTACAGTTTTAGTATTATTATGAGTTAATTTGAGCCGCGGATATGAGAGTTTGTTAGTTAGATTGACTGGAGTAATGGAGGGGTGGAGGAGGAAAGAAATCCAGAAGTGTTAATTGGGAAAATATCCTTCATTTACTCAACCCAAAGGCTTGGGATGAGTAAAGGGGGGCGGAGGGGGAAGAGTATGTGGAAGGGTTAGGGAGAGCATAGTAGAAGGGTGAGATGAATGCAGGAGAATTTAGTAGGGTTGTGTGGGAGGTCACAGAGGTAGAGTGAGGTTTGGTGAGTTAGATGTGGAGGTGGAGGGAAGAGCTTAGGCAGAGATATTTAGGAGATGAAAGTGGTAGAAGGGATTTGGGATGAGTCAGAGTGAGAATGGAGGATAGTTTGATAGAGACATGACATAAGAGTGATGAGTAGATAAGTGTGATAAGATGAGAGCAGGAATTCATAGATATCTAGTATAACAACCCAAAAACCAGGAGCCATACAATGATCCACGAACATGCCAAGCACAGAAACAATATATACACATACATACATATATATATATATATATATATATATATATATATATATATATATATATATATATATACACACACACACACATGAATACACACACATATGCACATACAATACATAATTAGAATCATGGGTAAAAAATACTTAGTCAGACAGGTTTAAAGAGTGTGTGTGTATTTTATTGTTATGACATAGTAGCAATACATATTTTCCAATGAAACTATAAATAAATAGAAATATACATATAGGGGGTCATTCTTACTTTGGCGGGCGGCGGAGGCCGCCCGCCAAAGTAACCCCGTCAGAACACCGCACCGCGGTCGAAAGACCGCTGCGGTGATTCTGAGATTTGCCCTGGGCTGGCGGGCGGCCGCCAAAAGGCCGCCCGCCAGCCCAGGGCAAATCAACCTTCCCACGAGGACGCCGGCTCAGAATTGAGCCGGCGTAGTGGGAAGGTGCGACGGGTGCAGTGGCACCCGTCGCGTATTTCAGTGTCTGCATAGCAGACACTAAAATACTTTGCGGGGCCCTCTTACGGGGGCCCCTGCAGTGCCCATGCCATTGGCATGGGCACTGCAGGGGCCCCCAGGGGCCCCGCGGCACCCCCTACCGCCATCCTGTTCATGGTGGGTTTCCCGCCATGAACAGGATGGCGGTAGGGGGTGTCTGAATCCCCATGGCGGCGGAGCGCGCTCCGCCGCCATGGAGGATTCAGAAGGGCAGCGGTAAACCGGCGGGTGACCGCCGGTTTACCCTTTCTGACCGCGGCTGAACCGCCGCGGTCAGAATGCCCTTCGGAGCACCGCCAGCCTGTCGGCGGTGCTCCCGTGGCCGGTGACCCTGGCGGTCACCGGCCTCCAGGGTCAGAATCAGGCCCATAATCTGAAAAAAAAAATTTATCCACATAGGCATATGCAGTTCATAGTTGTTTGAAAAAGGTGGTTATGAAGGAAAGAGCCAACTCTTGAGTAGTTTTCTGAAGGCAAGAAAGTTATCTGTGGCTCTTATAGTTGGGGGTAATGAATTCCATAGTTTGGCTGCTTGGACGGAGACGGATGTACCACCTATGTGTCACCTCTTTAGAGCCTAAGACTTTCTCTAAATTGGTATGTATTGGAGTGGGACTAGTAAATGTTACCTCCTTAATTTCCTAGACCTTCCCTGAAATGCCCAACATCACCCCTAAAATTGTTTAGATTGGAGTGGGGATAGTAAAGGTGGCCATTTAGTGTCCAATACCTTACCCTAAATGGTTTAGATTGGAATGGAAAAAATTTATGTCACTCCTTCAGTAAATCCACTCCTTTAGTGTCTATCACCTTTCCCAAAATGTTTTAGATTTGAGTGGGAATAGTAAATGTTACCCCTTTAGTGTCCAACACTTTATCCAAAACGGGTTACGTTGGAGTAAGAATGTTTAACTAAACCATTTTAGTGTTGAATTCCTTTATTAAAATGTATTTCTATGTAGTAGGAGGGGTTTATGTCATTGAATTAATATTATTGATGTTTAGGAAGATAATTAACACAGTAGGTTGCTGTATAGTTGAAATAAATAATATTGCTTATATATTTTCATAGAATAAAGATATGTTTTACAATTATTCAAAGGTTATTTAATATTTATTTAATGTATGTGTTTACATTTTGTAACATATATAGATTAAAAATATATATATTGATCAATAAAACAATGTAAATCATATTTAACTAGTATTGTATGTTTGTACATTTTTCATTTCTTTTCTATTGTTTAACTATTTCAACATTGTTGGTTGTTTCATAGACATATTCTTAACATAACTTTTACATACTTTTATAGTACATACTAAGGGGCTCATTACGAGTTTGCCATCAACCCAGCTGCCTCACCCTGTCGTATTACGATGTTCCCAATGGGATGACCGGAGGGAACATCCTATTACGACATTTCCCACCAGTCAGCCGGCAGGACCAGCGCTATGGTATGGGTCTCAGCTCCCTTAAGGGAGCCAAGGCCTATACTGTAGCACTACAGCACATGGGTGCCCTGGCACTGCCCAGGACCATGTTGTGGACAGCACAAGGGCCCACCTGCAGGCACCATTGGAATATGCACTGTCTGCTTTGCAGACAGTGCACATTCTGAGGGTGCTGTACTGCTACAATATTGGCCTCGGCTCCCTTAAGGGAGTCAAGACCAATACCGTAGCACTGTTCCCGTCGGGGCTGACCAGAGGGAACATCGTAATATGAGGTTCTCACCGGTCAGCCTGGTGGAAACATCGCAATACGACAGGGGGAGAGGCAGCATGGTGGCCATAAAACAAATCCAATGTGTTTCGGCGCTACAAATGCAAGCCTTGTTCACGGGTCAAAAATCCACAGAGCAACGCTAGGTAAATATGTGTAAGAAGTGTAAACAACCTAGACAAAGAACTGTAAGGTAAGCCCACAACGAGCCAGAAGAGTATTGAAATGTATATGAAAGTAAGCACGCAAATGTTACTGACTTCAGGAACATGCCTGCACAATGTGAACATATTTATACATATTTATTAATACTTACATTGTTGTAGAAATGTTTGTAGTTTATGTAAATATGTATTTTAACTAATGTTGTTATGTATTTAGTTATATTTTTATTCAGAGTTATTTATAATTATTTTGGTGATTGAACATTTTATTTTTTGAAAAAACATGTATATATGTTTTTATTGTTTATTTTAATGTTTTATGTAAAGTATCAAGTGGTTATTTGTATGTATATTAATGAGAATGCAATTATTTTGGAGATATTATGGTACTGATTTAGGACCCCATTACAAGTCTTGCTGTCTTATAAGAGTGCCAGACTTCCGTTGGCAGTCAGACCGCCACACGCTGGGCAGTTAAACTGCCTCATTACAACTCTGGAGGGACCGCAGTCATGGCCAGGAACATAGTTCCCAACAGGGTGTCGGCGGTTGAAATCATGGTCAGTCATGGCGGCGCTGAGTTAAGCGCTGCCACGTTGATCATGACTCCACTTTCCCACAGCCTTTTCTTGGTGGGGACCCCGCCATGAAAAGGCTGGTGGAAAGCCTGTTCTGGGGCCCCCTGCCCAGCACCCTCGGAATGCACACTCTCTGCTACGACAGACAGTATGTATTCCGAGCGTGTTCTCTCTTTGTTCTAGTTATTGGTCAGACATTATTAAGGCAGCTCCAGAACACATTTTAAAGTGCCTTCTTGTTTTGTTTAACGTTAAAAGTATATGCTGATGAGATGAAGAATACAGCCTAGTTCTTGATTGATTTTGCTAATTTTCTGCTAGCTGGGACCTTAAAATACTGCTCATGCTGGTAAAAATCTGACCAGGTGGCAACCCTACTCGTTACACGTAGATCCCATATTTGTAATGTTTGTTAATGGGTCTGTGCGTTACTTTGTTTGTCACAGAGGTCCCTTTCTTATTTGCAGCTAATACGTTAAAATACTTCTAATGTAATGCAGTGAGTTATGAACTGTCATCAAGGGAATGCATGCAAACTGAAAGGCATAGCATAAGGCCTTTTATTTTTTCCTCAAGTTTTTGTTACTCCAAGGTTGCTAAAAAGATTTCCTTTGAATAGCAATCAAATCTAATTAGCACAGACAGATACTGCATTATGTTTTAAAGCCCCACTTTGTGTTTTTCCAGACCAAGGGCCAGATTTTTAAAAAGTGGCGCTGCACCCAGTACAGTGCCACTTTCCTTGCGCCCCTTAGCGCCCCCCTAACGTCATCATGTGTGCTCCATATCTAAGGTACGGCGCACAATGGCGGTAGTTAGGAACTAGCATCAACATTTTTTACGCTAGTTTAATGCTTTGCAGGATTAGCATCAACAAGTTTGATGCTAATCCTGCAAAGCACATTGAGGCCCATTGTAAACAAGGATGTGCTGAAAAAAAGACGCAAAGAAATCTCTTAGATTTTTTTTAGCTATTTTTTCGGCCTCCCCTGCCTGGCGCGGACATAATGTAGCGCAAAGGGTTACAAAGTGGCACAGTGTATGCATTGCGCCACTTTGCAAATTTGGCATGGCGATTTTGGCCTCATTGGGCCACATTACTTTTAAAACAAGCATTTACAATGCATCGGGTCTCGCGTTTGCTCGTGTTAGAGCTGATCGCGTTGTAAACTTCTAACCTGACTTTTCACCTATCGGGCAAAAGTGCATTTATGCACGTAACCCGAAAAAGTGAAATCAAGTAGGTAAAGCGCTCAACTTCTGCCAAGCGAGATCGGGCTCGTAAATTAGTTTTTAAAAAAGTCCACCAGCCGGATGGAAAACAGCGAGCCTCGCATGTTTTCTGTACTTGGTCCCTGCGCTCGAGGAGGGCTAGCCACCGGAAAAGGCATGACCTATGCGTGCCTTTGACTAATGAAAGCAAGCCGATTTAATTAGGGAAGGCCACGAACCAATAAAAAGCACTGACGTGAAGTTGACAGGGCTCGGAGCCCTTTTCTAAATACTAAAGAGTCTCCCTGCTATACGCATGCGCGAGCGCATGCAAAGCAGGCTCGACCCTAAAAATGATGCTAATGTGGCACAAGGAGGTGCTAGGGGCTCTTAAATCTGCCCCAAGTACTCTTAAGCTGTGCTTAATTTGAGCCGGTGGTTGCTGCTGGGGTCCACCGGCACACATATTTGTGAACCGTCACTTACTTTTCCTCATGATATTGAAGGTGGAAAAACTGCCACAAAGGGAGAAAGCCGGGGCTGGCAAGAGTGAAATAAAAGCTCAGCAGTGTCTGGTAGGATTAAAGAGGCCTGAGGTGAATTCCAGAGACACAGCCTCTGTTTTTGGGGTACCGATTTTAAACAACACTTCTGGAGAAGAGCTCTGAGCACCTTCACTCATTCTTTTAAAAATTAAGCATTGCCCTCTACACAACGTTAATCATTGTACTATGTAAAACACCGAGTAGATCGATTTTTAAACTTGTATGTTTTATTGTTTCTGTATAATACGTTTGTGTGATTTAAAGTGCTCTGACATCGTGCATTAGGATAAATAGCACTATAAAATACATTGAATAAAAATACATTTGTAAGTGGTATTTATATAATTAGTGTAAATACTCATTTCGACATACATTTGGCATTCTAACAGTACTTGCATACCTCTTAGATACAGAGAATAAACAAAGAAAAACCTCCCTGCAATTACAGTGTTGCTTAAGCACCTATGAAGAGATAACAAACTGTCTGTTTACTTCAGATGCATAAATATTTAGCTGTTGGGCTCCAGATAGCACTGAGTCAGGACAGTACTCCTACAAAAGGAGGGCTGATGGCCCATTAAGTTAAGTGAGGCCATTGTTTTAGTCCCAGATGGGAGTTGGAATAAGAAACCCCCTACAGATTGCTGCTCCCAAAGTAAAGCGTAAAATGTGCGGCTGCTGGTGAATGTGTTCTGGTGTCAGCAAATTACCGGGACAAATTCAGTGTATTTTACTGATGCTGGCCTCAATTTCAGACCCAGCTCAATAATAGCTGCCAGATCCCCTTCAGTTCCTGCACCAATTAAAAGAGAAACGTACATAAGGAGTAAGGAGTGAGTGGAAAGTGGTGCTGAAGAGATAAGAGGTGATGTGAGGAATCCAAATGGATGATTTCAGAAAGACGTGGGGATAAAAGGGACCCTACAGGCCTACACCCTACAGGCCTACCCTCATTTCACCCAGATGGGCATGCAAAACTGATCATGACCCATCATCATGTAGCACATTTGTAGTGTAGCTTTTATTTCCATATGGAATATATGTGATCCTTGATCTGTGCACTCTGCAGAGAGGTCAAGGATTGCATGTGGATTTAGCATAAACACTTTAATGACCCACTGGCAGGTACTGTGAGAAACTTGTCCTGCCTTCAGCCTTCGGGCTTTCAGTTGGCCCATCAACAACACCCACCCAATATCTGATCTTACCAGACACTAACTCGTATGTACTAAATAATAGTCATATCTTGCATGAAAAAAAACTACAGAAACACAACATCTGGAGAAAGCAAATTTTCTTATGGATAAAGTTAAGCATGTGAAATGTAAACAGGAACTGCTTTGCTGCTATGGATTACCTTAGGGATTTTACAGATATTGTTGGGAAATTGATCTGTGCTGTTGCCTTTAAAGTTGAGAACAGGAATGTAGGTATCCATTTCAAAGTCAGCTTTAGGATCCACACCACGTAAATTCCATTGTGGGTGATGGGTATGGAGAAGGCCCATGAAATTGCTTAGGTCAGCATTTGTGTGACAGCAGTACAGCCCAAATGATGAAATTAAATAGATTGGAATGGGACAAGAGGAGTGATGATACTGTCAGCAGTTGAGGGGGAGTCAGTTTTCAGATCTTGGGGAGAAGGTGCTGCTGTGTGTTCTGAAAAAAAGGGGTATTTTAGACACCAAACAAACATAGCTGCTTCATGCCAAGTCTGAAAGATTTAGCTTCATTTTGGCTGCAGCACAAAGGTAACAACATTCGCCCTGTATAACGTTTAGTGCCAGTGTATGTGGTCATGATGAAGGACTTTGAAGTGGAGGACGGGGAAGGAAATTGGTCAGTCTAAGTTAAAGTCTCCTTCTGGCCTTTTCAGTACGTTTTAACTGAAGGGGTGTGGGCCTCTCATTTTACTGCAGCGACCCTCACAGCTCTCAAACAGGACACTTCTCCTTCTAGTCTTTTAAATTTTCACATGGTCATTTCATATTTAGGCACACTTGTTACTTCTCTGCCTCAATGTTTATTTGTATTGTTGTCCCATACTGCCATGAATGCCTTCCAAAAGATGATTTTTCTGTTTGAATATCTTCAGACAAATAGATATAATGCAAGCCTTACCAGCCTCTACTGGCCTGTGCATGGGACTGCACCCTTCTTCCAGGTGTAGCGTGGGCCACCAACGTGTGGCTAGGGCCTGAGACAGAGGCCTACACTATCGCCAGTCAACTAGCAAGAGTGGTTTCAGCGAGGATTGTTGCTTGGGCCAGCCACCTAGAAGTGAGCCTACCAGTGAACAGGCGGTGCAAGAATGCGCTCTGGCTGTAACGGAGCTGGAATCTTATATGTCTCAACCATCAACCAACCCAAAAACTCTGTCCCCTGAACGGGGGCTGGCACTGGCCATGGAATACATCCCAGCAGAACTTCGTGTAGGTACCAAGATCACTTCGATGGCATTCGACCATGTGATTTGAGGCCCGGGGCTGCAGCTTTTGACTTTGGGACCCACCTCAGTGAGGTATAGGAATAGAGGGTCTGGGTGGGGAGGGATGGGGTTAGTGGTGGTGGGGGGCTGGGGTGTTCTTCCTGTTGCATAGGGAGATGGGCATATATACTAACTGCATATGGGCCTGTAACGGTTATCCACATATTTTACTGTTCACCACTGCATGGATTCCCACTCCTACACATTTACAGATGGAAAAACCTGTTTGGTTACTTAATATAGTTTCAATTTGGTTGAGGAATGGTCCTGGTCCTGGCCATGTTAAGGAAGTTAGGGGGTTTGTTTTGAGGTCACACACTGAAGAGCCATAGGGCCATATTTATACTCCGTTTGCGCCGAAATTGCGTCGTTTTTTTTTACGCAATTTCGACGCAAAACTAACGCCAACTAACGCCATATTTATACTATGGCGTTAGAGGCGAATAGCGCCAAAGTTCCCGGAATGTGCGTAATTTTTTAGCGTGAACCCCTTCCTTGCGTTAATGATATGCAAGGGAGGCGTTCCCGTCTAAAAAATGACTCCCAGGCCTTTACGTGGTATTTATACTCCCGGGCAAAAGAGACGCCCGGGAGTTGGCGTGGCTAAAAACGGCGCATTTGCGCCACTTTTTAACGCCTGCTCAGGGCAGGCGTTAAGGGGCCTGTGGGCTCAAAATGAGCCCACAGGTGCCCTCCCATGCCCCCAGGGACCCCCCCTGCCACCCTTGCCCACCCCAGGAGGACCCCCAAGGATGGAGGGACCCACCCCAGGGACATTCAGGTAAGTTCAGGTAAGTATAATTTTTTATTTTTTATATTTTTTTTTGGTGGCATAGGGGGGCCTTATTTGTGCCCCCCTACATGCCACTATGCCCAATGACCATGCCCAGGGGACAGAAGTCCCCTGGGCATGGCCATTGGGCAAGGGGGCATGACTCCTATCTTTACAATGATAGGAGTCATGTTGATGGGGGATGGGCGTCGTTAAAAAATGGCGCAAGTCGGGTTAAGACGATTTTTTCGACGTAACCTGACTTGCCCCATTTTAAGACGCCCATGCGCCATTTTCCCCCTACGCCGGCGCTGTCTGGTCTACGTGTTTTTTTCCCACGCAAACCAGGCAGCGCCGGTCTGATTGCGCCGTCTAACGCCATTCCATAAATACGGCGCCCGCTTGGCGCTTCAGAATGGCGTTAGACGGCGCAAAACTTTTTGACGCTAAACTGCGTTAGCGCAGTTTAGCGTCAAAAAGTATAAATATGGGCCATACTGTCTTGAAGCTGTCATAATTAGGATGCTGCCTGTCATTGGGTTCCATGGGGGTGGGGCTACTGGAGAAAGAATACGTTGGACTCTTGATGCACCATGACAGCGCACTGCCCTGCTGTAAGGAAATGCCTTCTTGGCATGGTTACCCCCTGACTTTTGGCCTTTGCTGATGCTATGTTTTGATTTGAAAGTGTGCTGAGGCCTGCTAACCAGGCCCCAGCACCAGTGTTCTTTCCCTAACCTGTACTTTTGTTTTACGCAATTGGCACACCCTGGCATCCAGGTAAGTCCCTTGTAACTGGTACCCCTGGTACCAAGGGCCCTGATGCCAGGGAAGGTCTCTAAGGGCTGCAGCATATCTTATGCCACCCTGGGGACCCCTCACTCAGCACAGACACACTGCTTGCCAGCTTGTGTGTGCTGGTGAGGACAAAACGAGTAAGTCGACATGGCACTCCCCTCAGGGTGCCATGCCAACCTCACACTGCCTATGCAGTATAGATAAGTCACCCCTCTAGCAGGCCTTACAGCCCTAAGGCAGGGTGCACTATACCATAGGTGAGGGCACCAGTGCATGAGCACTGTGCCCCTACAGTGTCTAAGCAAAACCTTAGACATTGTAAGTGCAGGGTAGCCATAAGAGTATATGGTCTGGGAGTCTGTCAAACACGAACTCCACAGCACCATAATGGCTACACTGAAAACTGGGAAGTTTGGTATCAAACTTCTCAGCACAATAAATGCACACTGATGCCAGTGTACATTTTATTGTAAAATACACCCCAGAGGGCACCTTACAGGTGCCCCCTGAAACTTTAACCAACTACCTGTGTAGGCTGACTGGTTCTAGCAGCCTGCCACACTCGAGACATGTTGCTGGCTCCATGGGGAGAGTGCCTTTGTCACTCTGAGGCCAGTAACAAAGCCTGCACTGGGTGGAGATGCTAACACCTCCCCCAGGCAGGAGCTGTAACACCTGGCGGTGAGCCTCAAAGGCTCACCCACTTTGTTCCAGCACCGCAGGGCACTCCAGCTAGTGGAGTTGCCCGCCCCCTCCGGTCACGGCCCCACTTTTGGCGGCAAGGCCGTAGGAAATAATGAGAATAACAAGGAGGAGTCACTGGCCAGTCAGGACAGCCCCTAAGGTGTCCTGAGCTGAAGTGACTCTAACTTTTAGAAATCCTCCATCTTGCAGATGGAGGATTCCCCCAATAGGGATAGGATTGTGACCCCCTCCCCTTGGGAGGAGGCACAAAGAGGGTGTACCCACCCTCAGGGCTAGAAGCCATTGGCTACTAACCCCCCAGACCTAAACACGCCCTTAAATTTAGTATTTAAGGGCTCCCCTGAACCTAAGAATTTAGATTCCTGCAACTTACAGAAGAAGAGGACTGCTGAGCTGAAAAACCCCTGCAGAAGAAGAAAGAAGACACCAACTGCTTTGGCCCCAGTCCTACCGGCCTGTCTCCTGCCTTCTAAAGAAACCTGCTCCAGCGACGCTTTCCCCAGGACCAGCGACCTCTGAATCCTCAGAGGACTGCCCTGCTTCAAGAGGAACCAGAAACTCCCGAGGACAGCGGCCCTGTTCCAAAAAGACTGCAACTTTGTTTCAGAGGAGCAGATTTAAAGACCCCTGCAAATCCCCGCAAGAAGCGTGAGACTTGCAACACTGCACCCGGCGACCCCGACTCGAATGGTGGAGAACCAACACCTCAGGGAGGACCCTCCGACGACTCCAAGACCGTGAGTAACCAAAGTTGTCCCCCCTGATCCCCCACAGCGACGCCTGCAGAGGGAATCCCGAGGCTCCCCCTAACCGCGACTGCCTGACTCTAAACTCCCGACGGCTGGAAAAGACCCTGCACCCGCAGCCCCCAGCACCTGAAGGATCGGAACTCCAGTGCAGGAGTGACCCCCAGGAGGCCCTCTCCCTTGCCCAGGTGGTGGCTACCCCGAGGAGCCCCCCCCTTGCCTGCCTGCACCACTGAAGAGATCCCTTGGTCTCCCATTGGAAACCCGACGCTTGTTTGCACACTGCACTCGGCCGCCCCGCGCTGCTGAGGGTGTACTTTTTGTGTGGACTTGTGTCCCCCCCGGTGCCCTACAAAACCCCCCTGGTCTGCCCTCCGAAGACGCGGGTACTTACCTGCTGGCAGACCGGAACCGGGGCACCCCCTTCTCTCCATTGAAGCCTATGCGTTTTGGGCACCACTTGGGACTCTGCACCTGAGCGGCCCTGAGCTGCTGGTGTGGTGACTTTAGGGTTGCTCTGAACCCCCAACGGTGGGCTACCTTGGACCCCAATCTTAACCCCGTAGGTGGTGTACTTACCTGCAAAACCTAACAATACTTTACCTCCCCCAGGAACTGTGAAAATTGCACTGTGTCCACTTTTAAAACAGCTATATGTGTTTTATGTAAAAAGTATATATGCTATTGTAATTATTCAAAGTTCCTAAAGTACTTACCTGCAATACCTTTCAAATGAGATATTACATGTAGAATTTGAACCTGTGGTTCTTAAAATAAACTAAGAAAATATATTTTTCTATAACAAAAACCTATTGGCCTGGAATTGTTTCTGAGTGTGTGTTCCTCATTTATTGCCTGTGTGTATGTACAACAAATGCTTAACACTACTCCTTTGATAAGCCTACTGCTCGACCATACTACCACAAAATAGAGCATTAGTATTATCTCTTTTTGCCACTATCTTACCTCTAAGGGGAACCCTTGGACTCTGTGCATACTATTCCTTACTTTGAAATAGTGCATACAGAGCCAACTTCCTACATTGGTGGATCAGCGGTGGGGTACAAGACTTTGCATTTGCTGGACTACTCAGCCAATACCTGATCACACGACAAATTCCAAAAATTGTCATTAGAAATTGATTTTTGCAATTTGAACTATTTTTCTAAATTCTTAAAAGTCCTGCTAGGGCCTTGTGTTAGTCCCTGTTAGCATTTCTTTTAGTGTTTAAAAGTTTTGTGAAAGTTTGAATTAGAACCTAGAACTAGTTTTTGATTCTTAAAAAGTATTCCAACTTTTAGAAACATAGGGCCTCATTCTGAGGCCGGCGGGAACCGCCATATGGCCGCTCCGCGGTCGAGAGACCGCGGAGGCCATTCTGGCTTTCCCGCTGGGCTGGCGGGCGACCGCCAGAAGGCCGCCCGCCAGCCCAGCGGGAAACCCCTTCCCACGAGGAAGCCGGCTCCGAATGGAGCCGGCGGAGTGGGAAGGGTGCGACGGGTGCAGTAGCACCCGTCGCGAATTTCAGTGTCTGCTAAGCAGACACTGAAATTCAAAGTGGGGCCCTCTTACGGGGGCCCCTGCAGTGCCCATGCCATTGGCATGGGCACTGCAGGGGCCCCCAGGGGCCCCACGACACCCCTCCCCGCCATCCTGTTCCTGGCGGTCGGACCCGCCAGGAACAGGATGGCGGTGAGGGGGTCGGAATCCATGGGGGATTCCTCAGGGCAGCGGAAAACCGGCGGGACACCGCCGGTTTTCCTGTTCTGACCGCGGCCATACCGCCGCGGTCAGAATGCCCTGCGGAGCACCGCCAGCCTGTTGGCGGTGCTCCCGCCGACCCCGGCCACGGCGGTCCTTGACCGCCGAGGTCGGAATGACCCCCATAATGTCTAGTACAGATGTGAATGTGGTGGAACTCAACACCACCCCTTACCTCCATCTTAAGATGAGGGAGCTAAGGTCACTCTGTAAATTAAAGAAAATAACAATGGGCCCCAGACCTTCCAAACTACAGCTCCAGGAGCTTTTGGCAGAGTTTGAAAGAGCCAACCCCTCTGAGGATGGCAACACAGAGGATGAAGATAGTGACCTGGAGGAAAATTCCCCCCTACCAGTCCTAACTAGGGAGAACAGGGCCTCTCAAGCCCTGTCTCCAAATATAGTAGTCAGAGATGCTGCTTCCCTCACAGGAGGGACCAACATCTCTGAAATCACTGAGGATAACTCCAGTGAAGAGGACATACAGCTAGCCAGGATGGCCAAAAGATTGGCTTTGGAAAGACAGATCCTAGCCATAGAAAGGGAAAGACAAGAGATGGGCCTAGGACCCATCAATGGTGGCAGCAACATAACTAGGGTCAGAGATTCTCCTGACATGTTGAAAATCCCTAAAGGGATTGTAACTAAATATGAAGATGGTGATGACATCACCAAATGGTTCACAGCTTTTGAGAGGGCTTGTGTAACCAGAAAAGTGAACAAATCTCACTGGGGTGCTCTCCTTTGGGAAATGTTCACTGGAAAGTGTAGGGATAGACTCCTCACACTCTCTGGAAAAGATGCAGAATCTTATGACCTCATGAAGGGTACCCTGATTGAGGGCTTCGGATTCTCCACTGAGGAGTATAGGATTAGATTCAGGGGGGCTCAAAAATCATCGAGCCAGACCTGGGTTGATTTTGTAGACTACTCAGTAAAAACACTGGATGGTTGGATTCAAGGCGGTGGTGTTAATAATTATGATGGGCTGTACAATTTATTTGTGAAAGAACACCTGTTAAGTAATTGTTCAAATGATAAACTGCATCAGCATCTGGTAGACCTAGGACCAATTTCTCCCCAAGAATTGGGAAAGAAGGCGGACCATTGGGTCAAGACTAGGGTGACCAAGACTACCACAGGGGGTGACCAAAAGAAAGGGGTCACAAAACCTCCCCAGGGGAAGAGTGTTGAGACATCCAAAAACAAAAATAGTAAAGAGTCTTCTTCAGGCCCCCAAAAACCTGCACAGGAGGGTGGGCCCAGAGCCTCTTCACAAAACAATTTTGGGTACAAGGGTAAAAACTTTAATCCCAAAAAGGCCTGGTGTCGTAGCTGTAATCAGCCTGGACACCAAACTGGAGACAAGGCCTGTCCCAAGAAAACAACCACTTCTAACTCCACTCCAGCTAACACTGGAATGGCTAGTCTCCAAGTGGGATCAACAGTGTGCCCAGAGCAAATCAGGTGTCACACTGAAGCTACATTAGTCTCTGAGGGTGGGGTGGATTTAGCCACACTGGCTGCCTGGCCTCCTAACATGCAAAAATACAGGCAGCAGCTCTTAATTAATGGGACAAGTGTAGAAGGCCTGAGGGATACAGGTGCCAGTGTCACCATGGTGACAGAGAAACTGGTTTCCCCTGGTCAATACATGGCTGGACAAACTTATCCAGTCACCAACGCTGACAATCAGACTAAAGTACATCCCATGGCTATGGTAACTTTAGAGTGGGGAGGGGTCAATGGCCTGAAACAGGTGGTGGTCTCCTCAAATATCCCAGTAGACTGTTTTCTTGGCAATGACCTGGAGTCCTCAGCATGGGCTGAGGTAGAACTGAAAACCCATGCAGCCATGCTGGGTATCCCTGAACTGGTGTGTGTCAAGACAAGGGCACAGTGCAAGGCACAGGGTGAAAAAGTAGAGCTGGAGTCTGGAAAAAGGGCCCAGCCTACCAAGAGAAAAGGAAAGTCAGCTGGGAAACCAGCTGCAACACAACACCAAAAAGAGAACCTCTCTTCTCAGGAAAAAGTTCTGCCCTCTGAGGGAACTGAGCCTATGGAGCTGGAACCTTATCAGGTTGAGCTCTTGGGCCCAGGGAGACCCTCAAGGGAGCAGTTGTGTAAGGGGTAAGAAACCTGTCCCTCTCTTGAAGGCCTTAGGCAGCAAGCTGCTGAAGAGTCCAATGGCAAGAAAACTGAAACACATAGGCCCTCATTCTGACCCTGGCGGTCGGTGATAAAGCGGCGGCCAACCCGCCAACAGGCCGGCGGACCAAAATATGCAATTCTGACCCTGGCGGGAACCGCCAACACAGCCCGCCGCATTAACACTCCGCCCGCCACGGCGGAACAAACAAACAGCGCGGCGGTCACCGCCAACAGCCAGGCGGCAGACAATGTACCGCCCACCCTATCACGACCCACCAATCCGCCACCTTTTCCAGGGCGGGAGCACCGCCGATAAAAACACGGCGGAAACAGACTACGAACGGGAAAACGCTCACCTCCACATACTCCACGCGAGATTCCGGCAGTATGGAGCCCGAGTTACAGGTCATCCCGGCACTCCTATACCTGCTCCTGTACCAGGAGCACGCCCGGCGGCGCGGAAGACATCGGTGAGTACTGCACCTACGACACAGGGGAGGGAAAAGATTACCGGCACACACCCACCCACCCACACCCACTACAACACACACATCAATGCATTCCCACAGATCACTGTCACAACCCACAAACCCCCCCCTCCGAAATAATGCAAAGACCAAAAGAAGAGATCTTAAACGGGCAGATATATTGAAAAATGGACAGCAGTAATCCAAATAAATAAATAAACTATGTACAAAATATATACATCTACTATATGTAGTCCACCCACTGTCCGTGGACCACAGGGGTCCTGAGCAAAGGGGCAAGGCCCAGTCCCACGACAAGAACTCCACGGAGAGAACACTTCAGGGGCATCAGAAAGAAAAAAGGACAGGCACCTCAGGGGGAAGGGAAGGGGGGGCACCTCAGCCACTTGAGTACACGACGCCAGATCCACGAGGGGACTCCATGACCACTGGCCCATCCTGGGGAGTGCAAAGCCACAGTCCATACAGTCCATACAGTGGGTGGCCTGCCCACTGGCCCATCCTGGGGAGTGCAAAGCCACAGTCCATACAGTCCATACCGTGGGTGGCCTGCCCACTGGGCCATCCTGGGGAGTGCAAAGCCACAGTCCATACAGTCCATACAGTGGGTGGCCTGCCCACTGGGCCATCCTGGGGAGTGCAAAGCCACAGTCCATACAGTCCATACCGTGGGTGGCCTGCCCACTGGGCCATCCTGGGGAGTGCAAAGCCACAGTCCATACAGTCCATACCCTGGGTGGCCTGCCCACTGGGCCATCCTGGGGAGTGCAAAGCCACAGTCCATACAGTCCATACAGTGGGTGGCCTGCCCACTGGGCCATCCTGGGGAGTGCAAAGCCACAGTCCATACCGTGGGTGGCCTGCCCACTGGGCCATCCTGGGGAGTGCAAAGCCACAGTCCATACAGTCCATACCGTGGGTGGCCTGCCCACTGGGCCATCCTGGGGAGTGCAAAGCCACAGTCCAAACAGTCCATAACAGACTCCACTGCCACTGGAGGAGGCATGTTGGCCAGAGGACATCCTGCAGCCCTGCCCGAGACAGATCCTGCCCTGCCACGTCTGCCAAAGGGCCAGCGGTTCTTGCCTTGAAGGGCCCAGTTCAGCGGTTCTTGCCTTGAAGGGCCCAGTTCAGCGGTTCTTGAGACGGCGGTCCCCAGCGGAGCGGTGCTGGAGACGGCGGGGCCCAGTTCAGCGGTTCTTGCCTTGAAGGGCCCAGTTCAGCGGTTCTTGCCTTGAAGGGCCCAGTTCAGCGGTTCTTACCTTGAAGGGCCCAGTTCAGCGGTTCTTGAGACGGCGGTCCCCAGCGGAGCGGTGCTGGAGGCGGCGGGGCCCAGTTCAGCGGTTCTTGCCTGGAAGGGCCCAGTTCAGCGGTTCTTGCCTTGAAGGGCCCAGTTCAGCGGTTCTTGCCTTGAAGGGCCCAGTTCAGCGGTTCTTGAGACGGCGGTCCCCAGCGGAGCGGTGCTGGAGACGGCGGGGCCCAGTTCAGCGGTTCTTGCCTGGAAGGGCCCAGTTCAGTGGTTCTTGCCTTGAAGGGCCCAGTTCAGCGGTTCTTGCCTTGAAGGGCCCAGTTCAGCGGTTCTTGAGACGGCGGTCCCCAGCGGAGCGGTGCTGGAGACGGCGGGGCCCAGTTCAGCGGTTCTTGCCTTGAAGGGCCCAGTTCAGCGGTTCTTGCCTTGAAGGGCCCAGTTCAGCGGTTCTTGCCTTGAAGGGCCCAGTTCAGCGGTTCTTGAGACGGCGGTCCCCAGCGGAGCGGTGCTGGAGACGGCGGGGCCCAGTTCAGCGGATCTTGCCTTGAAGGGCCCAGTTCAGCGGTTCTTGCCTTGAAGGGCCCAGTTCAGCGGTTCTTGAGACGGCGGTCCCCAGCGGAGCGGTGCTGGAGACGGCGGCCATTCTATGGCCAACTGCTCATTGCCTGGTGGTGCCCTCCTGGACAGCGGGGATGGTGCTCCTTCAATGCCCACCTGGGCTGTGGGTGGTGGGGCCCTCCTGGCCAGCTGGGCTGGGTCCTCCCTGGGCAGCGGCTATGGGGGTGGGGGGCTCTCCCTGGGCAGCTGTGACGGTTCCTCCCTGGGCAGCGGCTATGGGGGTTGCGGGCTCCTCCTGGGCAGCTGTGACGGGTCCTCCATGGGCAGCAGGCCTGCTGCCTGACTTCTCCGCCTTGCTGCCCTTGCCCTCCTTAGTCGGGAGTCTGTGGCCCTTTCCTCCCTTTGGAGCTGTGGCTGTTGACGGTGGCTGGCTAGTGTCCTGGGGGGATATAGAACCCGGGCTCCTGCGGCGGCCCTTCCGCCTTCTGCTCCTCTTCCCAGGGGGTGGGCTGGCTGTCCCTTTGCTGCTGGGCGAAGATCCAGACCTGCGGGCTGGTGGGCTCCAATACCCCTGCACCCTTGTCAAGGGGGCTGCAGGGCTGGTGGTGGCTGAGGTGCTCTTCTTACCCCGACGAGAAGGAGGGGGGGGGCTCAGGGTCAGGAAAGAAGGTAGCAGTAGAGAGATAGATTTTCCTGGGACAATGGATAGTGGTAGGTACAGTGGGTATGGGAGTGGAGGGAGAGGATGTGGTTGTAGGCGAGACAAGTTTGCTGTCTTTGGGTGCAGGTGCAGGAGCGGTCGGCTGTCGTGAGGTTGATGGCTGTTGGGTGGGTGGGTGGCTGCGTTTGTGTGGTGTGGAAGAGGGGGTGACAGACACAGTGGGAGAGGACACAGGGGACGTGTAAATGGCAGTGGGGGTGGTGACTGCACATGTGCGGACTGTACTGGAGGGTGTGCTGGTGATGGAAACACTGGCTGATGGTGAGGTGAATGAAGGTGTGAGTGTAGACGTCACAGGGAGGGAGGAGGGAGACGAGGAGGTGGGGGTCACAGAGGTGGTAGTGACTGTTGGCATGTCTGCATCGGAATGTTGCTTTTGTGAATGTCTGCGTGATCTGTGGTGCTTATGTTTGGATGAGCTGCTCTTGGGTGTTGAGGTGTGTGCAGGCTGGTCTGATGGTGTGGGTGGGACAGGCAGAGGAACAGGAGACTGGGAGGAGGGAGTTAGTAGAGGGAGGCAGGAGACAGGGACAATGGCTGCCGTCAGTGCTGAGGCCAGAGCCTGGAACGATCGCTGATGGGCAGCCTGACCCGAATGAATGCCCTCCAGGTACGCATTGCTGCGATGAACCTCCCTCTCCACCCCCTGGATGGCATTCAAAAGGGTAGTCTGCCCAACAATGAGCGTTCGGAGGAGGTCAATGACCTCCTCACTGAGGGCAGCGGGGGTAACAGGGGCAGGGCCTGAGGTGCCTGGGGCGAAGGAGATGCCCGGCTTCCTGGCAGAGCGGGCACGGGGCGAACGCTGAGGGGCTGCTGGGAGGGCGGAGATGGTGCGCTGGGTGGCGGCTGTACCTGTAATGGCGGGGGGCACGGATGGTGCCACCCCCGCAAGGGAGCTCCCTTCCGAGGACGTGTCCGTGTCGCTGCAGGGTCCAGTCGTCCCCGTTGTGGAGCTCCCCTCGCCCTCCGTCTCACTGGTCCAGTCAGACTCTGTGGCATGGCCCTCCTGGGCCATGTGAGATGCAGCTCCCTCCTGCCCCGATGCCACTTCTCCTCCGCCTGATGATGCTGATGCACACAAGCACAGAAAGACAAACAAAAAGGGGGGGGGGGAGAGAGAAATAAAGAGATTTTGAGTACATGGATCACTGGTACAGTTAGCGGACATGACAGACACAGATGCCCCCTGCACTAAGTTGCGCACTTGGGGTCCCCTACGCATTCCGTGGAACATGCCCTACACGCCTAGAGTTGACAACTGCACCCATGGATGACACGGCCCAGGGATGGCTGTACTGGCACACTACTGAGGGTGGTGGCTGGGGACACAGGGGCTTACGGGGGTGCCCAGCCTACAGATATCGCCCTGGCCTAGGGGGACCCACAGCCCTCCTCCCCCACCCAGACACCTCCACTGCGCGACAACAGAGTAGATTATGCTTGTACTCACCCCCTTGTGTCTGCTGTGCTGCCCTCACGCGCCCATCCAAATCAGGGAAGGCCACCGCCAGGATCCGGAACATCAGGGGGGTCAGTTGACGGCAGGCACCCCGCCTACGTTGGGAGGCCATCCCCAGCAGAGACTCGGCGGTCTTCTTGGTCCCGCGGCGGATGTCCTCCCACCTCTTGCGACAGTGGGTGCCCCGTCGATGGTGGACCCCCAGGGTCCGGACTTCCATGGCGATGGCACGCCAAATCCCGATCTTCTCATGGGCGCGGACCTATGTGACACGTACAGGGAGGGAGAAATACCACGTTCAAGTTTGTCTGCATTTTCGTTGCCAGTGGCCCAACGCCCCCCATCCCCGCCAGGCCCCCCGCCATGCCCCCCGCCAGGCCCAACATGCCCCCCATCCCCGCCAGGCCCCCCCGCCAGGCCCAACATGCCCCCCATCCCCGCCAGGCCCCCCGCCAGGCCCAACATGCCCCCCATCCCCGCCAGGCCCCCCCGCCAGGCCCAACATGCCCCCCATCCCTGCCAGGCCCCCCGCCAGGCCCCCCGCCAGGCCCAACATGCCCCCCATCCCCGATAGGCCCCCCGCCAGGCCCAACATGCCCCCATCCCTGCCAGGCCCCCCGCCAGGCCCCCCCGCCAGGCCCAACATGCCCCCCATCCCCGCCAGGCCCCTCGCCAGGCCCCCCGCCAGGCCCAACATGCCCCCCATCCCCGCCAGGCCCCCCACCAGGCCCCCAAGCCAGCCAGTGGCCCCAAATCCATATTGAATTAAACTCACTTGTTGGTCTGGAGGACCGTAGAGTAGCGCATACTGGGTGAGGACCCCATCCACAAGTTTCTCCAACTCTTCTCCAGTGAAGGCAGGGGCCCTTTCCCCAGGCGCAGCAGCCATTGTCCCTTCCAGACCGAGGTCACAGCAACACTTGCAGTATAGGTCCTCTCCTGTGAAAGTTCAAGTCGCGAGTGAATAAGTAGATAGAAAATGGCGGTCACGCCCGTGGCGGTGCGTACCGCGGCGGTGCGTACCGCCACCGCCGGCGCCCTTCGCCATTGGCTCCTGAAACCCATAGGCTTCAATGTTAACCAATGCGGCTTCACGCCGCGGTCTTCGACCGCCGACCGCCGCGGTGTGCCACGCCAGCGCATTGACCTCACATCCCATTGTCACACTTCACAGGTCAGGCAGCCGCCATTTCGAGGGTCCACATGGCTCAATTTCAACTGCGTCACACAGGCCTAGGCCTTGCATAGCCACTCAGACACGCCATTCACTGCATAGAGAATCGTTTACTGTGCAAGCTGTGAGTACGTACCTGTGGGTTGCTTGACTGTGTGCTCCATGTTGTCCTTCCTAGGCACCGTCCGCTGGGTTTGGCGAGGAGACGGATGAATCCTCCCGTGTACAGGCCGCTGGTGGACCTGTCGACAATGGAAGCACGCCACATTATCCTGACCTACCGGCTTGACCGTGCCACTATACATGAACTGTGTGCCCAGCTGGAGCCCGACCTGATGTCCCCCATCCGCCAACCCACAGGGATTCCCCCTCTGGTGCAGGTCCTGTCAGTACTCCATTTCTTGGCAAGTGGGTCATTTCAGACAACAGTGGGAATTGCTTCTGGGATGTCTCAGCCCATGTTTTCGAAGGTGTTATCCAGAGTGTTGTCTGCCCTGATGAAATACATGAGGAGCTACATCCTTTTCCCTGAGGTGGGCGAATTGGCTACAGTGAAGGGTGATTTCTATGCCCTTGGACATATTCCCAACGTCATTGGTGCCATTGATGGGACCCATGTGGCTTTGGTTGCCCCAAGAGACAGGGAGCAGGTGTACAGGAACAGAAAAAGTTACCATTCCATGAACATCCAGGTGGTGTGTTTGGCTGACCAGTACATCTCGCATGTAAATGCCAAATTCCCTGGGTCAGTGCATGACGCCTACATCCTAAGGAATAGCAGCATCCCTTACGTGATGGAACAGCTAGAGAGACACCGTGTAAGGCTATTGGGGGACTCTGGGTACCCCAACCTGTCGTGGCTACTGACCCCAGTAAGGAATCCCCGGACCAGGGCAGAGGAACGGTACAATGAGGCCCATGGGCGTACTAGGAGGGTGATCGAACGCACCTTCGGCCTCCTAAAGGCCAGGTTTCGGTGCCTGCATATGACAGGTGGATCCCTAATGTACTCACCTAAGAAGGTGTGTCACATCATCGTGGCCTGCTGCATGCTTCACAACCTGGCTTTGCGCCGCCAGGTGCCTTTCCTGCAGGAGGATGGTCCAGATGGTGGTGTTGTGGCAGCTGTGGAACCTGTGGAGAGTGAAGAGGAGGAAGACGACGGGGATGAAACAGACAACAGGGACAGAATCATTGCACAGTACTTCCAATAGGACACAGGTAACAATTCAAACATAATTTAGTAAATGTAAAATACTCTCCTGCATCTCTGCTGCCTGTCTATTTGCCCCAGTGTATGATGACTGAGTTGTGGCTTTTACCTCCCTATTTCAGATCTGGGGTCCCCACTACGAGTCCTGTGCTTCGTTTCCCCATGGACTACAGCTTTGTGGCAGCTGTTTGTTGACTTCACTATGTACAAGGACATATTTGCACTGTCATGTCAATTACAATATTTTGAACTCACAGCCAGACTCCAGATAGTTTTGTGCAAAATAGGTGTTTATTTCAGTGCTCAAAATGGGATGGGTGGTTTCAAGGGGGTGGGGGCTATGGTGAAGGAATGTCCATGGCAGAGTCCAGAGTAACAGTCACACAGGTGCATTGTCCATAGGCCTGTGGAGAGATGGAGCATGGGCAGTTCAAGGATGGACAGGGTGACAATGTGGGACAGTGGGATGACATCAGGTGGTATCCTTTGCTGGTGGGGGTCTTGACATCCTACTCTGTCTTCTTGCGAGATCTCAGGGCCCTCTTGCGGGGTGGTTCTTCTCCTGCAGGAGGTGGGGGTCTGGTGGGCTGCTGTTGTGCGGGGGCCTCCTGTCCACTAGCGCCGGCGGAGGTGGTTGGCTGTTCTTGGTCCAGGCTAGTGGCAGGGGCCCTTTGTTGTTGTTGAGTGTCCGTCCTGGTGTTGATGAGTTCCTGCAGCAGCCCTACCATGGTAACCAGGGTGGAGGTGAGGGCTCTGATGTCCTCCCTGTACCCCCGATAGTGTTCCTCCTGCAGTGCCTGGATCTCCTGGAACCTGGCCAGTACCGTCGGCATCGTCTCCTGGGAGCGGTTGTATGCTCCCATGATGGTGGTGAGGGCCTCGTGGAGAGTGGGTTCCCTGGGCCCGTCCCCCCCCTGTCGCACAGCTGCCCTCTGAGTTGCCCTGTTTCCCTGGGCCTCTGCCCCCTGGCCGGTGTGCCCACTACCACTGCCCCCAGGTCCCTGTTGTTGTTGGGGTGGTGGGTTATCCTGGGTGCCCTGTAGTGGTAGACACACCGCAGATTGACGCGCCCTGGAGACAGAGGCATGGGCCCGCTGGGTGGGAGCTGTGCTGGTGTTCCCAGAGGGGTTTGGGTCTGTAGTGGCCTGTGCCTGTGTGAGGGGAACCGACTGTCCAGAGGTCCCCGATGGTCCGGGCTGGTCATCAGTGTCCAGGTCGACAGAGCTGCTGTCATCGCTGACGGCCTCTTGGGTGGGGGGTGTGGAGAATTCTGGGCCCCCCGTGGCGATGTGTTGGCGGTCGGGTCCTGCAGGGGTATAGAGGTATGGTTATAGTTTCAATGTGTGCCATATGGGTGTATCTGTGGGTTCCCGTGTCCCCAAGTGCTGGCATTCGTGTGTGGGGGCTTTGGTGAGGGTGGCTTGTGGGGGGGATGTGTATATGCATTGGGCATGCTTTGGTGATGGGTGTCGGGGGTGAGGATGGTGGTGGGGGTGAGGATGGTGGTGGGGGTGAGGGTGGGGGTGAGGATGGGAGTGGGGGTGAGGGTGGGGTTCGAGGATGGGGGTGAGGGTTGGGGTATGATTTGGCATGCAGGTGGGGGGGAAGCAGTAGTGAAGCTTCAACTTACCAGAATCCATTCCTCCGCCGACTCCTGCGAGGCCGTCAGGATGCAGGATGTTCAAGACTTCCTCCTCCCATGTTGTAAATTGTGGGGATTGAGGTGGGGGTCCTCCGCCAGTCTCTGCACGGCGATGTTGTGCCTGGATACCATGGAACGCACCTTCCCCCGTAGGTTGTTCCATCGCTTCCTGATGTCTTCCCGATTTCTGGGGTGCTGTCCCACAGCGTTGATCCTGTCGACAATCCTCTGCCATAGCTCCGTCCTCCGGGCAATGCTGGTGTATTGGATCTGTGTGCCGAAGAGCTGGGGCTCTACCCGAACGATTTCCTCCACCATGACCCTGAGTTCTTCGTCTGAGAAGCGGGGGTGTCTTTGGGGTGCCATGGAGTGGTGTGTATGATGTGTGGGGTGGGGTATGTGTAGTTAAGTGTGTTGAGTGTGGTGGTGTGTGTTGTTTTGTGTGTGGATATTGTGTGGGTGATGGTGTAGTGTGCCTCTGTGTGATGGTGTTCTGTGATCGCTGCTGTGTCTCTCAGTGCTTCTTTTTGGATTTTGGTCGAAGGGGTTTGTGGGTGATGTGGGTGTGTGTTTTATATTGTATTGTGTGTGTGGGAGTGGTGTGTGTATGTGTATCAGGTGTGTGGAATTCAAATCGGCCAATGTGGCTGAGTTTTGTTCGTTTGTGTGTATTCTGACCGCGGCGGTGTGTACCGCCAATGGAAAACCGCATTTGAAAGACCGCCGCGTGGATTCGTGGGTCAGAATGGCATGGGCGTATTTCTGTTGGTGTGACGGTGGAGGTTTGGTCACCTCCACTTTTCCGCCGACCGCTGGTCTGGCGGTCTGTTGTGGCTGTCGGATTTTCGGAGGTTTGGCTGCTGCGGGTCAGAATGACCGTGGCGGGTTACCGCGACCGCGGCGGAATTATGGAGGATTTCTGACCGGCGGTAGGCGCCTTTTACCGCCGAGGTCAGAATGACCACCATAGGGTCTATTGGGAAGATGGACTCCTGTACACTGAGGCAAGAGATCCCAAACCTGGTGCCACTAGGAGAGTGGTAGTGCCTCAGGCGTTCAGAGAGTTCATACTGACATTAGCCCATGATATTCCCCTTGCTGGGCATTTGGGACAAAGCAAGACTTGGGAGAGACTAGTCAACCACTTCTACTGGCCCAACATGTCCCAGAAAGTTAAGGAGTTTTGTGTCTCCTGTACCACCTGTCAAGCCAGTGGTAAGACAGGTGGACATCCAAAGGCCCCCCTCATTCCACTTCCAGTGGTGGGGGTCCCCTTTGAAAGAGTGGGTGTGGACATAGTGGGTCCACTTGAACCTCCCACAGCCTCCGGAAATATGTACATCCTAGTATTAGTGGATCATGCTACTAGGTATCCTGAAGCTATTCCCCTTAGGTCGACTACTGCCCCTGCAGTAGCCAAGGCCCTCATTGGTATCTTTACCAGAGTGGGCTTCCCTAAGGAGGTGGTGTCTGACAGAGGTACCAACTTCATGTCAGCATACCTGAAACACATGTGGAATGAGTGTGGAGTGACTTATAAATTCACTACACCCTATCATCCACAAACTAATGGCCTTGTTGAGAGATTCAACAAGACATTAAAGGGCATGATCATGGGGCTCCCAGAAAAACTCAAAAGGAGATGGGATGTCCTCTTGCCATGCCTGCTTTTCGCTTACAGAGAGGTGCCTCAGAAGGGAGTAGGGTTCTCACCCTTTGAACTTCTGTTTGGCCACCCTGTAAGGGGACCACTAGCTCTTGTGAAAGAAGGCTGGGAAAGACCTCTTCATGAGCCTAAACAAGACATAGTGGACTATGTACTTGGCCTTCGCTCAAGGATGGCAGAGTACATGGAAAAGGCAAGTAAAAACCTTGAGGCCAGCCAACAGCTCCAGAAGTTTTGGTATGACCAAAAGGTTGCACTGGTTGAATTTCAACCAGGGCAGAAAGTCTGGGTTTTGGAGCCTGTGGCTCCCAGGGCACTCCAGGACAGATGGAGTGGCCCTTACCCAGTGCTAGAGAAGAAGAGTCAGGTCACCTACCTGGTGGACCTGGGCACTAGCAGGAGCCCCAAGAGGGTGATCCATGTGAACCGCCTTAAGCTCTTCCATGACACGGCTGATGTGAATCTGTTGATGGTAACAGATGAGGATCAGGAAGCTGAGAGTGAACCTCTCCCTGATCTTCTCTCATCAAACCCTAAAGATGGCTCAGTTGATGGAGTGATCTACTCAGACACCCTCTCTGGCCAACAGCAATCTGATTGTAGGAGGGTCCTGCAACAGTTTGCTGAGCTCTTTTCCCTAACCCCTGGTCAGACACACCTGTGTACCCATGATGTGGACACAGGAGACAGCATGCCTGTCAAAAACAAAATATTCAGACAGTCTGACCAAGTTAAGGAAAGCATCAAGGTGGAAGTCCACAAGATGCTGGAATTGGGAGTAATTGAGCACTCTGACAGCCCCTGGGCTAGCCCAGTGGTCTTAGTCCCCAAACCTCACACCCAAGATGGAAAGAGAGAGATGAGGTTTTGTGTGGACTACAGAGGACTTAATTCTGTCACCAAGACAGATGCCCATCCCATTCCTAGAGCTGATGAACTGATAGACAAATTAGGTGCTGCCAAATTCTTAAGTACCTTTGACTTAACAGCAGGGTACTGGCAAATAAAAATGGCACCTGGAGCAAAAGAAAAGACAGCATTCTCCACACCTGATGCGCATTATCAGTTTACTGTTATGCCCTTTGGTTTAAAGAATGCCCCTGCCACCTTCCAAAGGTTGGTAAATCAAGTCCTTGCTGGTTTGGAGTCCTTTAGTGCAGGTTATCTTGATGATATTGCTGTCTTTAGCTCCAGCTGGCAGGATCACCTGGTCCACCTGAAGAAGGTTTTGAAGGCTCTGCAATCAGCAGGCCTCTCTATCAAGGCATCCAAATGCCAGATAGGGCAGGGAACTGTGGTTTACTTGGGACACCTTGTAGGTGGGGGCCAAGTTCAGCCACTCCAGCCTAAGATCCAGACTATTCTGGACTGGGCAGCTCCAAAAACCCAGACTCAAGTCAGGGCATTCCTTGGCTTGACTGGGTACTATAGGAGGTTTGTGAAGGGATATGGATCCATAGTGACAGCCCTCACAGAACTCACCTCCAAGAAAATGCCCAAGAAGGTAAACTGGACTGTAGAATGCCAACAGGCCTTTGACACCCTGAAACAAGCTATGTGCACAGCACCAGTTCTAAAAGCTCCAGATTACTCCAAGCAGTTCATTGTGCAGACAGATGCCTCTGAACATGGGATAGGGGCAGTTTTGTCCCAAACAAATGATGATGGCCTTGACCAGCCTGTTGCTTTCATTAGCATGAGGTTACTGCCCAGGGAGCAGCGTTGGAGTGCCATTGAGAGGGAGGCCTTTGCTGTGGTTTGGTCCCTGAAAAAGCTGAGACCATACCTCTTTGGTACTCACTTTGTAGTTCAAACTGACCACAGACCTCTCAGATGGCTGATGCAAATGAAAGGTGAAAATCCAAAACTGTTGAGGTGGTCCATCTCCCTACAGGGAATGGACTTTATAGTGGAACACAGACCTGGGACTGCCCATGCCAATGCAGATGGCCTTTCCAGGTTCTTCCACTTAGAAAATGAAGACTCTCTTGGGAAAGGTTAGTCTCATCCTCTTTCGTTTGGGGGGGGGGGTTGTGTAAGGAAATGCCTCCTTGGCATGGTTACCCCCTGACTTTTTGCCTTTGCTGATGCTATGTTTTGATTTGAAAGTGTGCTGAGGCCTGCTAACCAGGCCCCAGCACCAGTGTTCTTTCCCTAACCTGTACTTTTGTTTTACACAATTGGCACACCCTGGCATCCAGGTAAGTCCCTTGTAACTGGTACCCCTGGTACCAAGGGCCCTGATGCCAGGGAAGGTCTCTAAGGGCTGCAGCATATCTTATGCCACCCTGGGGACCCCTCACTCAGCACAGACACACTGCTTGCCAGCTTGTGTGTGCTGGTGAGGACAAAACGAGTAAGTCGACATGGCACTCCCCTCAGGGTGCCATGCCAACCTCACACTGCCTATGCAGTATAGATAAGTCACCCCTCTAGCAGGCCTTACAGCCCTAAGGCAGGGTGCACTATACCATAGGTGAGGGCACCAGTGCATGAGCACTGTGCCCCTACAGTGTCTAAGCAAAACCTTAGACATTGTAAGTGCAGGGTAGCCATAAGAGTATATGGTCTGGGAGTCTGTCAAACACGAACTCCACAGCACCATAATGGCTACACTGAAAACTGGGAAGTTTGGTATCAAACTTCTCAGCACAATAAATGCACACTGATGCCAGTGTACATTTTATTGTAAAATACACCCCAGAGGGCACCTTAGAGGTGCCCCCTGAAACTTTAACCAACTACCTGTGTAGGCTGACTGGTTCTAGCAGCCTGCCACACTCAAGACATGTTGCTGGCCCCATGGGGAGAGTGCCTTTGTCACTCTGAGGCCAGTAACAAAGCCTGCACTGGGTGGAGATGCTAACACCTCCCCCAGGCAGGAGCTGTAACACCTGGCGGTGAGCCTCAAAGGCTCACCCCCTTTGTTCCAGCACCGCAGGGCACTCCAGCTAGTGGAGTTTCCCGCCCCCTACGGTCACGGCCCCACTTCTGGCGGCAAGGCCGGAGGAAATAATGAGAATAACAAGGAGGAGTCACTGGCCAGTCAGGACAGCCCCTAAGGTGTCCTGAGCTGAAGTGACTCTAACTTTTAGAAATCCTCCATCTTGCAGATGGAGGATTCCCCCAATAGGGATAGGATTGTGACCCCCTCCCCTTGGGAGGAGGCACAAAGAGGGTGTACCCACCCTCACGGCTAGTAGCCATTGGCTACTAACCCCCCAGACCTAAACACGCCCTTAAATTTAGTATTTAAGGGCTCCCCTGAACCTAAGAATTTAGATTCCTGCAACTTACAGAAGAAGAGGACTGCTGAGCTGAAAAACCCCTGCAGAAGAAGAAAGAAGACACCAACTGCTTTGGCCCCAGTCCTACCGGCCTGTCTCCTGCCTTCTAAAGAAACCTGCTCCAGCGACGCTTTCCCCAGGACCAGCGACCTCTGAATCCTCAGAGGACTGCCCTGCTTCAAGAGGAACCAGAAACTCCCGAGGACAGCGGCCCTGTTCCAAAAAGACTGCAACTTTGTTTCAGAGGAGCAGATTTAAAGACCCCTGCAAATCCCTGCAAGAAGCGTGAGACTTGCAACACTGCACCCGGCGACCCCGACTCGACTGGTGGAGAACCAACACCTCAGGGAGGACCCTCCGGCGACTCCAAGACCGTGAGTAACCAAAGTTGTCTCCCCTGAGCCCCCACAGCGACGCCTGCAGAGGGAATCCCGAGGCTCCCCCTAACTGCGACTGCCTGACTCTAAAATCCTGACAGCTGGAAAAGACCCTGCACCCGCAGCCCCCAGCACCTGAAGGATCGGAACTCCAGTGCAGGAGTGACCCCCAGGAGGCCCTCTCCCTTGCCCAGGTGGTGGCTACCCCGAGGAGCCCCCCCTTGCCTGCCTGCACCGCTGAAGAGATCCCTTGGTCTCCCATTGACTCCCATTGGAAACCCGACGCTTGTTTGCACACTGCACCCAGCCGCCCCCGCGCTGCTGAGGGTGTACTTTTTGTGTGGACTTGTGTCCCCCCCGGTGCCCTACAAAACCCCCCTGGTCTGCCCTCCGAAGACGCGGGTACTTACCTGCTGGCAGACCGGAACCGGGGCACCCCCTTCTCTCCATTGAAGCCTAAGCGTTTTGGGCACCACTTGGGACTCTGCACCTGACCGGCCCTGAGCTGCTGGTGTGGTGACTTTAGGGTTGCTCTGAACCCCCAACGGTGGGCTACCTTGGACCCCAATCTTAACCCCGTAGGTGGTGTACTTACCTGCAAAACCTAACAATACTTTACCTCCCCCAGGAACTGTGAAAATTGCACTGTGTCCACTTTTAAAACAGCTAAATGTGTTTTATGTAAAAAGTATATATGCTATTGTAATTATTCAAAGTTCCTAAAGTACTTACCTGCAATACCTTTCAAATGAGATATTACATGTAGAATTTGAACCTGTGGTTCTTAAAATAAACTAAGAAAAGATATTTTTCTATAACAAAAACCTATTGGCCTGGAATTGTTTCTGAGTGTGTGTTCCTCATTTATTGCCTGTGTGTATGTACAACAAATGCTTAACACTACTCCTTTGATAAGCCTACTGCTCGACCACACTACCACAAAATAGAGCATTAGTATTATCTCTTTTTGCCACTATCTTACCTCTAAGGGGAACCCTTGGACTCTGTGCATACTATTCCTTACTTTGAAATAGTGCATACAGAGGCAACTTCCTACACCTGCCAAGTACCATGCATCAGGCGTTAGTCTAGCACATTTTAGTGTGGTGGTCCGCATCATCGCAATGGAAAATCAGACATTATAGCGCCTCCTCAGCTATCTAGCTGAACGCTGCTGTAATGCGCATGATTGACTGAGTTGCAGTGGCTGACAGCACAGTGCATGCAGCTCCCGCCAGGCAGACTCTAAGGGGGCTGGCTAGATCTGCTTGCAGCAAGTACTAGTGAAATGTATCCAAGTCATAAGAGACACCGCCCCCTTCCGGGCCCATACACACGGACATAACTTAAACTGAAGTCAACGTCAATGCCCAGTGGCTGAAGTAGACTGTAAGTGACAGTGAATTACACTGTTGAGTAGGGTAGGTGAGTCACAGGGTCCATCCTGCTGCCGCCCGCGGTGCAAGCAGGCCTGCATTTTAATTCATTAAGTTTTGGCTGCTTTTGAAGTCAAGGTGTGCAGCTGCTCTTGACCTTGCTGCTCCGTGGTGGAGGTGGGGGGATGAGGTGATTGATTCCTGACCTGACCCAATGCTGGCCGCTGCTGACTTTCACTGTTGTCAGTGACTGGGCTGTGCAGGCCAGCTAGCCAGGGTGAGAGCTGTTGACACCTCCGCCGAGGCTGGAGGTAAAGATGGGTCCAATCTGGATGGGATCCCGCCCGCAGGGCCCGACTTGACCACGGGCTCAGAGTGGCGGACACACGAGTCACTGAGGTAACAGGGCCAATCGCCATGAAGGTGGGTGCAACAGTATATAAGCTGTTCGCTAGTCACATGATTGACGGCACCGCAGACACGGTATCACACACGAGTGGGACCTGCCCCATCTCGCCTCGCTGTGGTGCCGGCAGCCGGGCACAGCTGCCCAGTAACGACATATCATGATGAATAATCCGGAAGTGTCTGAAAGCGCAGGTAATACAATTAAAAAGATGTAATTAATAAATAAAAGTGTTAGGTTACAAGGGCACTAAGTTAGTGAAGTGCCCTTCTTGCAGCAGTATTAAGATCTTCTTTGAGTTTTTCCTTGCTGAAAGGGGTGTAATTACTGATATTTATATGTTTCCCTCACCCTCATTGCTTGATTTTGATGGTGAGAAAGTGTCACTTATAGTTGTTTAAATATTACTTATAAATACACTGAAATTATGAAAATGTCACACATAGCAATCTGAAATCTTGGCAGCTATGAGCGCATAACTTAGACCGTATACCCACATATAACATGATCTCCTAGAACATCCAAAGAATGGCCACCCCTAGGCATCGTCACTTGAGTTAAGCATAATTATAATGCAGGCACACACATATTGCTCTGTTGCAGGAGACCCACATGACTGCATCAGAACTCACTCAGGGCCAGATGTACAAATCCAGTTTGCATTGCCTTTGTAGGAATCACTATTAGGAAATCAGTATCTTTGTAAATAGCATTTTGAATTTCCTAAATAGCAATTTCTATGAAGTCACTATTTAGTACATCTGGCACTTTATTACAGCAGAGGTGAAGAGGGCTAATTGTTGGCACATCCTATTTGGCATATGCAATGGGAGTTCTTTTTTGAGGGTCCTGCACAGTCCCATTGATAACTCATCGTACTGTGATGGATCCAGAGGGCAGGTATGTGGAGGATAGAGGGGACATTGGATTGAATGTCTATTGCCTTGGTGGCAGTTTATGCACCCAACAGTAACCAGCAGCAATTCCTAACACGATTATCTCCCACATAATTGTATGATCTGGAGGCACAGTGCCTGTGGGGTGAGGACTTCATTAATATCCACGACACATCTCTCAGTTGGTCCTTCTCCCCCTGCAAGGGACTGGATCACACACTGGCAACTACTGGCCATATGAAGGTCCATGCACCCCACCACTAGAAAAAATTATTTTCATTCCCCCATACACCACCTACTTACGAGGATAGATCTGTTTCTTGGCAGCCCCCCATGATATCTTGGACCGTGTCCTCTGAATACTTGGACCACACGTTGTCTGGCTTTAAACCTCTTAAACTCTCAGTGCAATGGGACAGACAGCGGGAGTCCATACCCTGCTAGAAATTGCACTCTCCGGCCTTCTTAGATAAGGCATTCTATGACACTATTGGTACACACGTTATCCACTATTTCGAGGACAACGAGGGGATGGCCTCTAACACGTAACAGAAGTGGGATATATTTAAGGTCATTCTACGAGGTCTATGTATCACAGCTTCCTATGGGTACGTCACGCGTTGCACACCGATCTCACTAGGCTGGAGGATGCCATACAGGTGGCAGAGGTACGGATGGGAGAGGGGACTAAGGCTGAGGTTGCATTGCTCAGAATGGAACACAGGGATATGGGGGTCATGCTTGGGAGGCTAGACTATGCAGAATCTTGTGTCCAGACAACATGCAGAAGGAGACAGGGCAGGCGGGTTCAGGGGAGGCTGTTGAAATCAGAGACCCTCAGGCCCCAAGTGTCCGCCCTCAGATCCCATACTGGAGACGTATTATGCAATCAGGCCTTCCTGGAATGGTATACTGCAATTTATCAGGCTGATCAGGACAGTGGGACCCCACATTGTCAGCCTACATGGATACCTTGCCCATTCCATGTCTCTATCCCTTGAAACATCATACCTTAGTCAATGCTCTCACCCTGGAAGAGGTCCAAATGGTGATTCAACAGCTAGCCCACAATGAAACTCCTGGGAAGGATGGGTCCTAGGTATAATTCTACTCTGCTTACGGAATCACCCTCACCCCACAGCTTCTCTGGGTCTATGAGCAGGCTAGAGACAATGGTGCGCTCCCACTGTCTATGCAGGAGGTGTTGATTGTATTCTTGCCTAACCCAGGCAGAGACCCCTTGGAGATGTGACCTTATAGGCGCTGTCTCTGCTGAGCACAAACTGAAAGGTCCTCTGGAAGTTCATTGCCAGTAGACTATTGCCGTACCTGCCCATGCTGGTTCACCCGGATTGGAATGGATTTATATCGGGAACAAATATGTTCTTGAACCTCCAGCCAATGGAGGAAAACCTGTTAACATCCCTGCCACATGCTGCCCTTTCACTCAACCTTGAAAAGTCATCTTATACCTTGGACTGTCCATATCTGATGGAATTATTAGCGAGAATGGGTCTCAGACAGGAAATACTGCAGTGTATAGCCCTACTTAATACCGCCCCGGTAGCAAGGGTCCGCACAGGCAGAGAGATCTCGTAGCAGTTTACAATCCACAGGGGAACTAAACAGAGCTGCCAGCTGCTCATCTTTGCAATGACTCTTAAGCCATTTGCGGACTTATTTTGTCTTCAGGGCCCGTACTGAGGCATCCTGAGAGGTCACACGTGGGAAGATATATCTCTATACGTGGACGACTTGCTGGTGCACTTACAGAACATGAATACAGACCTCTCCCAAGTGATGATAGAGTTGGCTGACTTTGGTAAGGTCTCAGGCCTATGCTTGAACTGTGCAAAGTCCTGCTTATTCCTGATGGGCTACCTTAGGCAAATGAAACAGGACAATTGCCCACTCTGATGGTGGAGTGGCATCCTTACACCTTTCTCTATCTAGGACTCAACATCTACCACACCAACGAGGATCTCATACAAGGCAACCTAGGTTCAGTGGTGACTGGCACCAGCTGCCTTTTGGAACTTCCTGCCACTCTCCTTGACGTGTAGAATGGCAGTATTGCCCAGACTTCTGTACCAGTTCTCAGCCATCCCAGCTCACCTACCTCAGGGGTTCTTCCGTGACTTGGAATCTATAATTTCATACGTGGTCTGGGGGAAGGGACAGAAGAGAGTGCCATTACGTGAAATCTATGCCTTGTTGTCGAAGTGGAGGACTCGGAGCCCTACACTATGAAATGAACAACACAGCCCAACAGCTACAGTGGCTGAGGCACTGGTTTTCAGACACCAACAGACCAGAGTAGGTGTTCATACAGAGGGATTTAGGTGATTACCCTATAGTTGACTGGGTCACAGACAGCAAGTGTGATGTATGTTAGTCGGGGTGACAGCTTATGAAAGCTGTGCACTGCTGGCGTAGTTATGTTCAGCTCAAAAGGCTCCCACCTCCCTATTCACCAAGTCTGTCCTTACTAGTGCTTCCGGCTATGCATCAGGTGGTTGACCAGCACAATACTAGAGCATGGAGAGAGGCTAGTCTCACGATACTGGGTGATGTGCACACCAAATGTTGCTGACTTTACCAGAACTTATTGAGCAATGTAGTCTAGGGGAGGGTCAGATATTTGCTTAAAATGCACTGTCTGCTGCACTGAGTGTGCTGTGGGCCCCTGATGGGGCGGAACATGAACTTTTCTCTCCACTTCACACCCTGCTCACCTATGGCCATGGCAGGCGTGTGATAAGAGTGCTTTATAGATAGTGATGAACTTCTCGATCCTGGGACATGGATGGGCCCACTTGCTGGGCCTTATGGATGGTCAGTGAGACTCAGCCTTTGACTAGGTGCGAGGGTGCAATGCTATCTGTATTTTACCCCCTGCTCCATCTTGACCACTGACTCCATTTTGTGCTTAGCTTAAGATTCAAATACCAACATATTGTTGATGCAGGTATTTTTCAGCGCACAACTCATGCAACATGTTTTTCGCTCCTCTCGCTCTCTTCCTCACCAAGGCAGGGACATAACATGGAGGAGTGAGGGAGAGATAAGGATGTACCAGAGAATGTTTATGGTACGGCACGGAACAGTTCGGTCTTGGGAGTGCACCCTTGGATGTGGCCAATCTCTAAACGTGCTCTTTCAGCACGGACCTGGTACAGCCAGTGTTTGAACAACAATTTACTGTATGGGAAGGTGGAGTTTCTAGAATTCTCCTCTTCAGCTTGTTTAGGGTATTTAAGAGGGAAGCTTGATGACCGGGGTTAGACAGAACTCTTTCCAGGAGAGGGACGCCTTTGCCCAGATTCCCATTATGTTTGTTCTCTCTTTTCGCGGTTGTTTGGGTGTACGGCTTGCAGCTGGCAAAAAGATGATGTCTATGTCACGCCCCATGGGCATTTTTAATTCTTATTTTTATCTTTGCATTGTGCATGCATATAAAATCACTATATATAGATATATATTATCCATGGTTGAAGTAGTGGATTTTCTTTGTTTTTATGATCATTATTATTCTACTGCTGTGATTATTTTCAGAAGTGCACTTGTGTTGCTGCATTAGATCTAAACGCTTTCCCTATACGAACTTTGAGAAGTGCCTTAATAAATTCATTACTCACACTAAGAGTGCTGCATTGTTGGCATTCCTTTCATTTTTTCTTCTCTCAGTCAGAAGTATAGCAAAACAGAGGGGTGTCTAGGAATATCCAATTGAAATTTACCCAATTTAATTATCTACACCGGGCATACCTTAATACTACACAGAATGGTTAGATGTTCCCCACATTGTTGTCCACGCTGCCCCTGCCTGAAGGCGAATTTCCTTCATATGGTATGGTCCTGTCCCATTATTGAGCAATTCCAAGGGGACAGTGACTTTAACACTGTGGGACATCACCAGCCAGACACTGCCACCCAACCCACTGTGGTGTCTCCTGAGGGTTACAATGCACATGAGTAAAAACATATATGTTAAGCGGTCTATGGACCTGGCATATGCCTTGGCAAAAAGGTGCACAGACATGGTTTGGAAGTCATCGGAGGGACCCCCTCAGTGGCTCTTACAGTGAGATCTGCACAACTGTATGCAGGTGTTGCACCAGAGGGATATGCCACATTTCTACATATGGGACACATATCAGAAGAAATTAGCATCCAGAACTGACGACAGACCCCCCATGAACTCCACCACATCGCCCTGCATCCACCATCAGGTTTTGCTCGAGAGGGACTCATGACACATCTTCTCCACACAGGTTGGTTTGTGTGGAGGTTGCAAACTCTATGGTCTCCTGTGGATGAGGCATCAAATTCTCCCCCCATGCTGCCCCGGTGTCCCCCCCAAATCAGGGTTGCCCACTGTGACAAATGATGCGGCCCCAACATTGTCATTGCCTCTCCCTGTGGCTAGCCGGGCAGTACTCCCAGGATGGTCTGCAATCCCTACTGCACGCATACCATGTCAGCTCTTCAGTTTTGCATGTTCAGTTGTTCTAACCTCGATTGGCCAAACGTGTTGAGTAGGATGCCACTGCAAACGCCCTCCCCCCGCCAATCTTGTCATGCACTGGCAGTTCCCAGTAGACATTGATAGCAAGCTAGCCTGTTGAGGAATACATGGTGGCACCACTGAGAGCAGCAGGTCTACCTCTACACTGCATTTACCTATTGTTGGAAAGTGGATTATTGGTAAGGGCAGGTGAATACCTACACTTAGCAATAGGCAACTAACTTCCACTAGGTCCAGTTAGGTCTCAATAAATTAACCCCAACTCAACCCTTGGTAGCTTGGCAATAAGCAACAAGGCTTAACTTAGAAGACAAAGGGGGTCATTCTGACCCCGGCGGTCTCAGACCGCCGGGGCCAGGGTCGGCGGGAGCACCGCCGACAGACCGGCGGTGCCCCGCAGGGCATTCTGACCGCGGCGCTTTGGCCGCGGTCAGTGCAGGAAAACCGGCGGTCTCCCGCTGGTTTTCCGCTGCCCGTCAGAATCCTCCAAGGCGGCGCAGCATGCTGCGCCGCCTTGGGGATTCTGACACCCCCTACCGCCATCCTGTTCCTGGCGGTTCGCCCGCCAGGAACAGGATGGCGGTAGGGGGTGTCGCGGGGCCCCTGGGGGCCCCTGCAGTACCCATGCCAATGGCATGGGCACTGCAGGGGCCCCCGTAAGAGGGCCCCGCTTGTATTTCACTGTCTGCATAGCAGACAGTGAAATACGCGACGGGTGCAGTAGCACCCGTCGCACCTTCCCACTCCGCCGGCTCGATTACGAGCCGGCTTCATGGTGGGAAGGTCGTTTTCCCCTGGGCTGGCGGGCGGCCTTTTGAAGGCCGCCCGCCAGCCCAGGGGAAAACTCAAAATACCCGCTGCGGTCTTCCGACCGCGGTACGGTATTTTGGCGGCTCCCGCCGGGCGCGCGGTGACCGCGCCCGGCGGGAGTCAGAATGACCCCCAAAGTTTGTAAAGCATTCAAATATCACAAAAAAAGTAATAAATGAAAACACAGGAAACAGTTTAAAAATCCAAAACCTTTTTATAAAAAATAGGAAAAATTTGTATCTTTAATTTGACACCAAAATAAATGAAATCAAATAAGGGGAACCGGAGATATGAAATTTTCAACAATTAGGCCCTCATTACAACATTGGCGGTAAATGCCTCCTACCGACGTGCTGACGGCCGCCAACATACCGTGACCGTGGTGGGATACCGTTACGGGTATTATGACCCACACAGAGAAATCCACCACTATACACACACCCACAGAAGTCCACCAGACCAAAGGTCAGTGATAAACTGGCGGTACCAAAACCCACATCGTTACGCCAACAGAAATCTGCCCACAGTATCAGGACCCACGAATCACCGCGGCGGTCTTTCAACCGCAGTAAACCATTGGCGGTACACACCGCTGCGCTCAAAATACACACACACTAATAAAACTACACCACATTGGACAATTCAAACTACACACACCTGACACACATACACACACCACATCCACACACTCAGACCACTATAAAACACACACTCACATTACCCACAACCCTTTCAATGAAAAAAAAGATTGCTAACTGAGAGAGAGAGACAAGCCAGGAGCACCCACTCAATCTGAGCCACAGAACACTATCACCCATACACCATCCACGCACCTCACAGCACACACCCCAACACATCAACCCAGACACCCTCACACATGCCACGCACACCACGTCCATGACACCCCAAAGACACCCCAGGTTTTCAGAGGAGCTAAGGGTCATGGTGGAGGAAATCATCCGGGTAGAGCCACAGCTATTCGGATCACAGGTGCAGCAGACGTCCATTGCTAGGAAAATGGAGCTATGGTGGAGAGTCGTGGACAAGGTCAACGCTGTGGGACAGCACCCCAGAACAAGGGATGACATCAGGAAGAGGTGGAACGACCTACGGGGGAAGGTGCGTTCCGTGGTTGCAAGACACCAGGTAGCCGTACAGAGGACTGGTGGTGGACCCCCCACCTCCCCCTCCACAACTAACAACATGGGAGTAGCAAGTCTTGGCAATAATGCATCCTGAGGGCCTCGCAGGAGTAGCAGGAGGACTGGACTCTGGTAAGTCAAATCTTTACTATTATATCCCCCACCCTACCTGCATGCCATCACAAACTCCTACCACTACCCTCACCCCCATCACTCCACCACCTCACATATAGCCCACTATCACAACCCACCCATCCCAAAACCAAGCCCTGCATGCCACACCAATGCATGGACACCCATCACAGACCTGCATGGACACCCATCACTAAAGCATGCACATTAGAGAGAATCACCTAGCCCACAAAATCACCACTCACACAAGGCAAAGCTGACAGGGCAATCACAACAATACAGGGCAACACACCCATGCACAAGATGGCACACACCAGATAGAACAACACTGTATTTTCATCCCCACAGGACCCCCACTCAACGTCACCGGAGAGGAGGTGCCACCAACATCCAGCCCCCCCCAGAAGAGACCTACAGTGATGACAGCAGCTCTGCACGCCTGGATCAGGATGACCAACCTGGCCCATCAGGGACCTCTGGACAGTCGGTTACCCTGCCACAATCCCATACCACCACAGGGCCTCCCCACTCAGGAAACATTAACACAGCACAGAGCCAGTGTCCCATATCACGGTCCCCAGGGCATGTCAATCAGCAGTGTGTCCACCACTACAGGGACCCCAGGCAACCCCACAAACACAGGACGATCAGGGACCTGGGGTCAGTGGCAGTGGGCACACGGTTCAGGGGACAGAGGCACAGGACAACAGGGAAGCTGGGAGGACTGCAGTGCGACAGGGGGAGGACAGGCCCAGGGAACCCACTCTCCACAGGGCACTTAAGGGGATCCTGAGAGCATACCACCATTCCCACGAGACCTTGGGCCAGATACTGGCCAAGTTGCAGGAGACCCAGCGGCTGCAGGAGGGACAGTACCTGGGGATCAGGGAGGACCTCAAACACATCCACACCATCCTGGTGACCATTGCAGGGGTGCTGGCTGACACGGCCAACACCATGAGGGAGGCAGTGGCACACCAACGGGCCCCTGGCACTAGCCACACCGAAGATCAGCCCTCCACCTCCACCGGCGCTAGTGGACAGGAGGCCCCACCCCATTAACAACAGGCCACCAGCACCCCACCCCCTGCAGAAGGAGAACCACCCCACAAACGGTCCCTGCAATCCAGGCAGAATCCAGAGAACATTGCCAAGACCCCCACCAGGAAATAAGACTCTCCTGAATGTCACCCTTGTGTCCCACTCTGTCACCCTGTCCACCTTGAACTGCCATTGCTCCCCTTCCTATGCCCCCTTGGACAATGCACCTGTGATACAAAGAGACTGGACTCTATCTGGACATTCCTCCACCATCAACCCAGCCCATTGCACATCCCCCTCCACCTCTTAGCACTTAAATAAACACCCTTGGAACAAATACAAAAGTATGGAGTCTGTCAATTGATTGAAATATGTATTAGTTTAACACAGTGTAAACATTGCAATTTATATGTACAATTATATATACATTGGTATGACCTGTAGTGGGCAGCAGTAAACACACAGAGATCTGAAAACAGAGATGCCAAAGGGTACAGTAAGTGGCCATAGGCATAGGGAAATCAGGCTGCCATGTCCAATGTCTAACACAAAACTGCAATGGAAAGTGAAGTTACAGTGTCTTACCTGTGTGTCACTGGAAGTACTGTTGAATGAGAGAACTTCTGTTGTCCACATCTTCATCCTCTGCCTCCTCTTCGTCACTGTCCACAGGCTTCACCACTGCCACAAAACCATCTCCAGGCTCATCCTCCTGTAGAAAAGACACCTGGTGTCTCAAGGCCAGGTTGTGAAACGTGCAACGATGATCTGGCAGACCTTCTTGGGTGAGTAGTACAGGGATCCACCTGTCAGATGGAGGCACCTGAACCTGGCCTTCAGGAGGCCAAAGGTTTGTTCAATTATCCTCCTTGTTCGCCCATATGCCTCATTGTAATGTTCCTCTGCCCTTGTCCTGGCATTCCTCACTGGGGTCAGTAGCCATGAGAGGATGGGCTAACCAGAGTCACCTGCAAATATCGAGGGATACCTGTTAGCCACACACACCCTTAGGGATAACCCCATACTTATACACCAACATATACTGGGTGGGGACCTTGGGCTCACCTATTAGCCACACCCGGTGCCTCTGGAGTTGAGCCATCACATATGGGATGATGCTATTTCTCAAGATAAAGGCATCATGCACAGAGCCAGGATACTTGTCATTCACATGGGAGATGTACTGGTCCGCCAAACACACCATCTGCACATTCAGAGAGTGAAAGCTTTTTCCATTCCTGAACACTTGTTCATTTCTCGGGGGGGACAAATGCTACATGTGTACCATCAATGGCACCAATGATGTTGGGGATATGTCCCAGGGCATTAAAAGTCAGCCTTCACTGTGGCCAAATCCTCCACCTGGGGGAATACGATGTAGCTGCGCATGTGTTTCAGCAGGGCAGACAACACTCTGGTCAGCACGTTGGAGAACATTGGCTGAGATATCCCTGATGCCATGGCCACTGTTGTTTGGAAGGAACCACTTGCCAGGAAATGGAGCACTGACAGGACATGCACTAGAGGGGGGATACCTGTGGGCTGGCGGAGAGCTGAAATCAGCTCTGGCTCCAATTTGGCACACAGTTCTTGGATTGTGGCCCGATCAAGTCTGTAGGTAAGGATAATGTGCCTGTCCTCCATAGTCGCCAGGTCCACCAGGGGTCTGTACACAGGGGGATGTCTCCATCTCCTATTCATCCTCAGCAGTTGAACTCTAGGGTGGAAAACGGTGAGCAGAGGGTCATATTCACACATATGTGAAAATAAAACTGCATTTCTTCCTTTACAAAAACAGTATGTGAATTTGAAAGTCAGTTGATGTGCCAATGTCTGCTATGATGCAGTTAGGTGCCATGGTCTTTGCCCGCCTGAAATCGCGGCTGCCTGACCTGTGAGGAGAGACAAGTGGAAATGAGGTAATTCCGCTGGCGTTGTGCGCCGTTGCAGTCGGCGTTCAACGACCGCCGCACAACTTCGCATTGGTTATCTTTGGGCCCTATGGGTTCCAGGAGCCAATGGTGATGTACGCCGGCGGTGACGGTACGCACCGCAGTGGACGTGACCGCCATTTTCTATGTGTTCAATCGCTTGCTACCTGACCATCAACAGGAGAGGACCTATACTGCAAGTGCTGCTGTGACCTGTGTCTGGAAGCGACAATGTATCGAGTGTCTGGGGAAAGGGCCCCCGCCTTCACTTCAGAGGAGTTGGAGAGACTGGTGGATGGGGTCCTACCCCAGTATACTTTACTCTATGGTCCTCCAGACAAACATGTGAGTACACTGTGAGCATGATGCGTGGGCCATGAATGTATGGATTGCTGTGTGTGTAAGCCTTGTGTAGGGGGTGCTGAGGGGTCCTGAGCAGAGTGCTGCATGTCTGGTGGTCAATGTCTGTGCGTAAGGGGATGCGAGGGATATTGTGGGACATGAGTGTAACAGTCTGGACGGTATAACTAATCTCTTTTTTCTATGCATATTTTCCTGAAGGTCAGCGCCCATCAGAAAAAGGGTATTTGGCATGCCATTGCCAAGGAGGTGCGGACCTTGGGGGTCTTTGACAGGCAGAGCACCCACTGCCGCAAATGGTGGGAGGACCGGCGCCGCTGGGCAAGGAAGATGGTGGTGGCCCAGCTGGGGCTGGCCTCCCAACGAGGAAGGGTGCCTGTCATACCCTGGCCCCCCTGATGTTCTCCATCCTGGCGGTGGACTATTCGGAGTTGGATGGGCGCTTGAAGGCATCACAGCAGCCACAAGGGGGTGAGTGCAGATTCTGATTCATTACTTTGTGGGCATTAAGGTTGTATGGATGTGAGCTGTGTGTGCCCCTAGGCCAGGGCAAACTGGCAGGGTTAGATCCCTTTTTGGTCAGGCTCTGAAGCAGTCCAACCCCAATTGTGTTGTTAGTGGGCATCTACTACTGGGCAGGGTCCTGTTGGTTTCAGGTGTGCAGCCAATGCCGTTGGGCAATGTACCCAATGGACTGGTGACTAGCATTGTAACTGGTAGTGCATAGGGCTGATCCCTGTGTGTTGTGTATGCCAACAGTAGTGTTGCTGCTGGCATTGACCAAGTGTATCCTCTGTCCCCCCCCTTTTTGTTTTGTCACCCTGTCCTTGTGTGCATTAGCATCATCTGGCGGAGGAGCACAGGCACCGGCGACGGAGGGAGCTGCGTCCCACATGGGCCTGGAGGCCAAATCCAGCGACGGTGAGGGCATCAGTGGGACGGAGGGCGAGGGGAGCACCACGACAGAGAGAGGAGGGGAGACTACAGACAGCGACTCCTACTCCGATGGAAGCTCTATGGCGGTAGCGGACACCTCTGTGCCCACCCCAACAACAGGTACAGCCGCCACCCCCGTGCCAGCACCGCACTCCCAGCAGCCCCTCAGCATGTTTGCCGTGCCCGCTCACCCAGGAGGGTAGGCATCTCCTTCGCCCCAGGCACCTCAGGCCCTGCCCCAGTCAGCCCTGTTGCCCTCAGTGAGGAGGCTATTGACCTCCTGAGATCCCTCACTGTTGGGCAGTCAACCATACTGAATGCCATCCAAGGTTGTCGAGAGGCATTTGCAACAAACAAATGCATACCTGGAGGGCATTCACTCTGGCGTGGCGGCCCAACAGAGAGCATTTCAGGCTCTGGCCTCCTCACTGATGGCAGCCATTGTCCCTGTCTCCAGCCTCCAACTTCCTCTACCAAGTCCCAATCTCCTCAACCCCAACCTATCCCAAGCATACCTTCAGACCAGCATTCACCCAAATCAACACACAGAAGTGGCTCAGGAAAACACAAGCACCGCACATCATCCCACAAGCACTCACACAAACACCATCCAGAAGCAGACACACCAACATCCACTGCCTCCACTGTGTCCCCCTCCTCCTCCTTGTTCACCTCCCTCCCAGTAATGTCTCCACTCACACCTGCATGCACTACATCCTCATCCACTACCTCCATCACCAGCACGCCTATCACTACACGCCCCTCACTGGCAGTCACCACCCCCACATCCATGCACACCTCCCCTGTGTCCTCTCCCACTGTGTCTGTGACCCCTCCTCCCATAGTACACAAGCGCAAGCACGCACCTAGCCAACAGCCATCCACCTCACAACAGCATCCAGCTCATGCACCTGCACCCAAACACAGCAGACTGACCCCTCCTACAACCACTCCCTCTTCCTCCACTCCCAAACCTTCACCCTCTTCCCGCCCCAGTGTCCCTAAGAAGCTTTTCCTCGCAACCCTTGACCTCTTACCTACCCCTCCCCCCATCCTTCACCTCGGAATAGGGTGGCCAAAACCCAGCCCAGCACCTCAGCCACCAAGTCCACGTCCGCTGTGGTTTCTGCAGCTCTGAGAGGCTCTAAGGAGGCACCCGTCAGCCCAGCCAGTGTGCCACCAACAACTGCCAAGGCCAAGAAAGTTCCGCCACCAGGAAAGGGCAAAAAGGGGAGAGCATCCATGTTAGAAAAAGGAGGCACAACCAGCCAGCAAGGGCAAGGCAAAGACTCCAGCTGGCAGAAGCAAGGAGGCACCACCATCTGCTAAGGGCAGGAAGGGGCACAGAACACCAGCCAGGGCACTTCAGCCGTTCGAGGCTGCAGGGGAAGGGCTGGAGCCTCCCCCTCCACTGGCAGCACCACCACCTGCACCGCGGGCAGCACCGTCACCTGCACCGCGGCCAGCAGCGCCGCAAGGACCGCCGCAAGCAGCACCGCCACCAGCAGCAGCAGCTACAGTGGGCAGCCGTCCGAGGCTGGAGGGGAAGGGCTGAAGCCTCCCCCCTCCACTGACAGCACCGACACCTGCACCAGCACTGCAACCACTGTACAGCCGTCCCCGCCGGCGGTGGACTGTAGTCCTGCATCCATGGTGTGTCATGCATCCTGCCCACAGAAAATCATGTGGATCTGACACCCAGGTGAGTGACTGTGACCTTGCACACCCTATATGCTGCATCACTGGGCACAAAGCCCCCTCAAGAACCAGTGGAAAAAGGCATCCACTCACCCTTTCCTTGGCAGGATGAAGAACAGTGGGCACAAAGCCCCCCTCCAGAACCAGTGGAAGAAGGCATCCACTTGGGAGACTGTGGCCTTGCACTCCCCAGGTCCATGCAGTGGGCAAACCACCCACTTGAGAGACTGTGGCTTTGCACTCCCCAGGACCAAGCAGTGGGCAAAACACCCACTTGAGACACTGTGGCCTTGCACTACCCAGGACCAAGCAGTGGGCAAACCACCCACTTGAGAGACTGTGGCTTTGCACTCCCCAGGACCAAGCAGTGGGCAAACCACCCACTTGAGAGACTGTGGCTTTGCACTCCCGAGGACCAAGCAGTGGGCAAACCACCCACTTGAGAGACTGTGGCTTTGCACTCCCCAGGACCAAGCAGTGGGCAAACCACCCACTTGAGAGACTGTGGCTTTGCACTCCCCAGGACCAAGCAGTGGGCAAACCACCCACTTGAGAGACTGTGGCTTTGCACTCCCCAGGACCAAGCAGTGGGCAAACCACCCACTTGAGAGACTGTGGCTTTGCACTCCCCAGGACCAAGCAGTGGGCAAACCACTGACTTGAGAGACTGCGGCATTGTACTCCCCAGGACCAAGCAGTGGGCACGGAGCCCCCTCCAGGAGCAGTGGCGATGTACCATCTTCCGGCTGAGATGCCCCCCCTTCCCTGTCCCCCTGAGGTGCCTGTGTGTTTTCGACCTGATGCCCCTGCAGTGTTTTCTACGTGTTGAAGCAGGAGTCAAGTGTGGGCTTGGCCTATGTGTTTTGGCCCAGTGGGCTACGGACATTTTGAGTGGACGTTGTCCCGCCTTTTGTAAATATTGCCTATTTCGTAAATACTGTTTTTGAATTATAAACGTATTTCTAACTATTTCTAATATAACACTCATTTTACTCCATTCCTTTTGCTCTTGCATTATTCCTGAGGGTTACGGGGTGTATATGTAATGTTATTGCATGTGTTTGTGTGTATGGTGTTGGGGGTGGGGGTGTTGTGTGTTGCGTGTGTGTGTCACTCACTTATTCCTCCCCCTCCCCTGTGTGCTAGGTGCAGTACTCAAAGTGGTTGTCTTCGCCAGCGTTGGTACTCTTAGTATATAAGCAGATACACCAGCATGGGGAAGACGTGCAGCTCGGGCTCCATGGCGTCCTGGTTCTTCCTTGAGTGTCGAGAGGTGAGTCATTTCTCTTCAGAACACTGTTTCCACCGTGCTTTTGATGACGTTGGTACTGCCCCGGAAAAGGTGGCGGATAGGCCTCTTGTAATACAGTGGGCGGAACCTTGTTTTCCGCCTGACTGTTGGCAGTTACCGCTGCGGTGTTTGTTGCTACCGCCGTGGCGGTCGGAGTGTTAAAGTGGCTGTATGTCTTGGCAGTTTCCGCCATGGTCATGATTCAATTATTTTTACCGCTGGCCTGCTGGCGGTGTTACCGCCTCTTTACCACCGACTGCCAGGGTTGTAATGAGGGCCTTAGTGTTTTTTAGCACATAGAAACTAAAAGCGCCACTCGGCATATCTGGTCACACCTCAACCAGGGCAAAGTCAAAGTTTAAGGCCAACCACAATGGAGCCCTGCTTGGCTACAGCAAGTGGGAGGCCTCCATCAAAACTTTAACTTTGTACTTAGGTCCTCATTTCAACCCTGGCGGTCAGTGACCGCCAGGGGAAATTTGACGTAGTACCGCCAACATGCTGGCGGTACTACACAGCACATTTTAACCGAAGTGAAAGCGCCACGGTCATACTGCCGGGACCGGCAGAATACCGCCATGGCGGTCCCGGCGGTCGTAATCCACCAGGGCATCGCTGCCAGCAGCCCTGCCCTGGGGATTTCGACTCCCCTTACCGCCAGCCTTTCCATGACGGTGAACACCACCAAGGAAAGGCTGGCGGTAAAGGGACTCGGGGTGCCCCTAGAGGCCCCTGCACTGCCCATGCCCTTGGCATGGGCAGTGCAGGGGCCCCCAGGCACAGCCCCATCACACTTTCCATTGTCTGCTTGGCAGACAATGGAAAGCGCGACGGGTGCTGCTGCACCTGCCGCAGCACCACATTGCCGCCGGCTCCATTAGGAGTCGGCTGCAATGTTACGGCCCAGCGGGGATGTCCAAATGCGGCCGGTGGGTTCCTGGCCGCATAGGCGGCCGACTGTTGGTCCATTACCGCCAGTGTTGAAATGAGGGCCTAAGTCTTTTTCTTGAAGATTTTTATTCAGCGGGACAAAGTCACCAATCCGAACCGACCTGCTTGGAGCCCTCTTCAGATACATGTCGCAGAAGACCTTGGTGAAGAATTCTACATTCGGACTTCGTCTATTTTTCAGGACAGAAATCTTCATACGGGCCGAAGCTGAATCTTGATGCATCGTCCCTGGAGCCCTCCTCAGATACGCAGAGCGGGAAATCCCGGTTAACTTTTTACATTCGGACTTTGTCACTTTTTTCGAGCTTTTTCCTTCCGCTGGCAGTCGACCCTCCACAGCAAGCCGATTTCGATGCAAGGACATTGGATTACCTTTCCAGGAGCCCCCGGTAAAACACTGGAAGTCTGGGGCTCAAGGGCTTTTTAGCGGGATGAACCTGCAAGTCAGGCCGGGTCACGGTTGAGGTAAGCCGGCTTGATTCACCACAGCGGGTTGGTCCCTTTATGTAGCTTTTTACCAAAAGTTCTTTAAGATTCTCCAAACTTCTGGATCTTCTTCCAGAAGGTCTTTGAAGGTCCTTTAGGACTCCACAGCTCCCTCCAAGGTTACAGAAGCTCTGAGTTGCTCCTTGAGGGCTAGGACTTCAGCTCCCAGAACACCTGCTTCAAACTTCAAAATGACTACTGGACAGTGGTCAGCTGGTCAGTTCCTTCAGGATTTGATGCAGGGGACTCTGGTTAGCTATTTTTTACCAGCAGCAAGCAGGGAGTCCCTTACTGAACCAGCTGAAGTCAGGCAAAGTCCTTTTTGTGGTGAAGCCCAAGTGTGAAGCTGGTGCAGTCCTTTAGAGTAAAGTGTCCAGGTGCAGGTCAGGGGTCCAGCAGGGCAGTCCTTCTTCTGATGTTGTTCTTTGTAGGGATCTGAGGTGTGGGTGCAACTCTGCCAAATTTATCCTTGCGCCTAGGGTGAGAAGGAGGGGGACCAACTGTCCAACTGCAGGCAGGCCACCACCCTCCTGGATGACCACTTCCTGGGAAGCGTGGCAAAAGTCAAAACCAGGGAGCAACATTCTTTAAAAATCCAAACTGATTGAATCTGAATTTAGAAGGTTAGGCCTGGCTGAGTCTACCCGCTGGTGTGGCTACAAATCCTTAACACACCCCTTTCCTTCCCTCCCCTAATCTAATCAAGAGGGCACCTGGTTGTCTGGGTTTGCAGGAAATGGGGGAGGTCCTGAGCTGCTCCAAATATCCTTCCCCCTTTGAAGTCCAGTTTGGCTGCCCTCCTCCATCCTGTTTTCCCCATCTGCTGAGGCAGATCTCCTCCCCCAGGCACATTCTTTGTCTTCAGCCTAGGCCACTTCACACGTCATCAAGGCTACCTGGCCAGGCTGCCAGAGGCTGACCAATCAGAGAAGGGCACTACAGAGCTGAAGTTGGCAACTTTCAGGTAGAGTTTTAAAACTCTTTCCCTGAACTAGTTATATTAAATTCAACAATGGCAAGTTGTTGAGTTGTTAGATTTATTATAACAATACATTTGATACCAAACTTGGCTTAGTTAGCTCCCTTTGGAACTTTATTAATTGAAATAAAGCCTTCCCATTTTAGCCTATGGAGTCCATTCACTACAGTGAGGGAAAAACTAATTTGGCTATTTTACCTCACCAGGGTTTTTAAAACAATTTTTTATAAGGTCCTTGCTTATAGTTACATAGCACCCAGCCCCAGAGGCACTTAGAGCACACCTTAGGGGTGACTTATATGTACAAATAAGGTAGTTTAAGACTTTGGAAGTACTTTTAATTCCAAAGTCGAATTTGCATGTAACCTAAGTTTAAAAGCAGCCAGCAAGGCAGGCCTGCCTTTAAAATGACACTGGGCACCTCAGCAGTGTACCTATGGGTGCACTATCTATGCTGGGGTCCAAACACTCCTGCTCTACTCGACAACCTCGCCACCCTCGGCCTCAGACAGCTGGTCTCCACACCCACAAACATGCAGATACTTCATAATCACCGCACCCAGCAGCCGCACCCACACCTCCAGCACCCCTCACAGGAAATGGAATGAAATCACCAACAAGCAACTCACCTCATCACTCTCCAAATCCCTCCCTCCGACAACACCAACACAGCAGCGTGCAAGCTCAATGCATGGATCACTGAATGCACAGACACTCTAGCCCCTCTCCGGCTGACATCGGCCAAATGCGTACCTAAGAAAGCTAGCTGGTTCACTACCGAATTCCAAGAATCAAAGTGCACTTGCAGACATTTAGAGAAAAAAATGAAGAAACAGCCAAACCAGCGAAGACCTCGCCTCATTCAGAGCCGCAACCGCCACCACTGACGAAAAATCAAGAACACAAGGAAGGGCGCACTCCGGGAGCGCATCAACTCCTCCGCACACAAATCTAAGGAACGCTTCTCAGTCATCAATGAGTTCACAGATCCCCCCTCTGAAACCACCAGCATCCCTCGTCACAGGACCTCTGCGACAAACTTGCCTCCTTTTCCACCACAAGATCCAGGACATTTACAACAACTTCCTCCCGGAAAATCCTTGCACCAGAACCTGTGACCGACCCACACACCCCCAGAACCAACCCAGACCATCCACAGCTGGTCCACGCTCGCCACAGCTTGCTCAACATCATGAACAGCACCCACTCCAGAGCCCCCTCAGACCCCTGCCACACCACTTATACATTAGAGCCAGGACATCCATCCTCCCAAGCTTCTGAACACAATTAAATGCTCCATCCACACGGGCATCTTCCCGAGGACTGGAAACACGCCAAAATATGACCTCTTCTGAAGAAACCTTTGGCGACCCATAAAAACTAAAATATTTCCTGCCCATCTTGCTGCTACCCTACCCTGCTAAAGTACTGGAGAAAGCAATCAATGCACAACTTCGGAATTACGTTGAGGCCAACAACTCCTGTAACAGGATTGTCAGAACCCTGGAAGTGGGGTCGATGGTAGAGTGCCCCGGGGGTGCTTTGATGAGCATCGCGCTGTTACGACGCAACGTCAAAATGAACCGAGAAGTGAACGCGCGGCCTCGAATGAAGCGCGCGCAGAGAAGGAAGATGCGGAGGACTAAGAGGAGAAAAAACGACCGGACGAGACGACAGGAGAGGTGCTGAGAGGAAACGAAGAGAAAACCTTGGAAAGCCTCACCCTGACGGAAGCGGGAGAGGACGACAGCGACCGAGCGCCCCTGTGGAATTCAACAACCTGCCACGTCCCTGGAAGGACATGGCTCAAGCAGGTACGTGCCCCTATACGGGCTGTGAGCGATTTGTGGAGAACTCCAAGTGGGACGGTAAAAGAGATAAACGCAGACAAGAGGGCAGGGAGAAAATATAACATTAACCTGAGTAAAACGCAAGGGAGATATCTATAATTCCTTGCTTATGGATCAGAGCGTATTGATGTAAAACAACACTTCTTCTGACCTTGTTTTCTTTTATTATTTTTTTTTTTATATCCACAAACGCCAAATCACTGGGGCAGAACCACCCATTGAGAGAAGGTAAACCTCACTGAGGGTGCACAGTTTCTTCACTTACCCTTCACCCCTTCCCCCGCTAGTAGTATATAAATCATAATTACCCCAGACTTACCTCCTATTTTATATCCTGTATTTTTCCCCTCACGCTTTGGAGTGGCATCTCCAGCTGGATCCCAATGAACCCCTGGAAGAAAACCAAGTAGAGACTGTCAAGAGTGATGGACAAAAGGAGGGAGAGGGAGTATACAAGAGAAGGAATAATAGAAGAAAGAAGAAGAAGGAAATTGAGGAAAACAAGAGAAAGATTAGTAACATATAGAAAGAAAGAAGATACATTTTTTTCTTTGTTATTATATATATTTTTTTGAACTCCTTAACCGAATACCAGAAGGACGGTAACCTAAAATATATAAGTAATAAACTAAAGTGCCATACGATATACAGCAAACCACATTCTTTATCGTATAAATTGTGCTAACAGACTGCGTTAGAGAAAAGGAGGGCTTTAATAGATACACCCACTACACTCCCAGTCCGGCTTCCGCAGCAACCACAGCACGGAGACTGCCCTCCTGGTAGCCACCGACGACACCCGATTACTCATAGACTGCGGCCACACCACAGTGCTCATACTCCTCGACCTCTGAGCAGCATTCAACACGGTCTCCCACAGCACTCTACGCATCAGACTCCATGACATAGGAATCCACAGTAGAGCCCTGGAGTGGATCCACTCCTTCATCTCCGGGAGGACGGAGAGGGTCAAACTCCCACACTACACTTTCAGACACACAGGAGTCAACTGCAGAGTCCCCCAAGGATCCTCACTGAGTCCCACACTGTTCAACATATACATGGCCCCTCTCGCTGCCATCGTCAGAAGCCATGGTATGAACATCGTGTCATATGCCGATGACACACAACTCATCATCTCCCTCACCGAAGACCCAAACACGGCCAAAGGAACTTCCACTCAGGAATGGAAGCCATCACCACCTGGATGAGAGAAAGCTGCCTCAAGCTCAACTCCGACAAGACTGAGCTCATCATCTTCGGAAACGCCACCTCAACCTAGGACAACTCCCGGTGGCCCACATCCCTCAGTGCCCCCCCCCCCTGCACTAACTGAGCATGCCCACAACTTAGGAATCATCCTCAACTCCTCCCTATCCATGACCTGCCAGGTAAACTCTATCACCTCCTCCTGCTGGCACACACTCCGCAAACTTTGAAAGATCTTCAGATGGATCCCAGCAGATTGTCGCAGGACAGTCACCCACGCCTTAGTCACTAGCAAGCTCAACTACGGCAACGCCCTCTACGACGGCACCTCAACTAGGAACATCAAAAAACTACAACTCATCCAGAACACCGCCGCCAGACTCATTCTGGACCTCCCTTGCCGAGATCACATCTCGCAACACCTGAGAACCCTCCACTGGCTACCGGTCGAGAAGCGAATCACCTTCAAGCTTCTCACCTACACGTACAAGGCCATACACAATGCAGGACCAGCCTACCTGAACCACTGTGTCTCCCTCCACACCCACGCCAGATCCCTCTGCTCTGCCCAGATGGCCCTGGCCACCATCCCTCACACCCACAAAACCACCGCCAGAGGGCGATCCTTCACCTACACTGCAGCAAAGAGCTGGAACAACCTCCCCCCGCACCTCAGACAAAGCCCATCGCTCACCATCTTCAGGAAGAAGTTCAAGACATGGCTCTTCGGATGAGGCCTTCACCTCCCCCCAGCACCTTGAGACCCTCACGAGTGAGTAGCCTTGCTTTACAAATATTGATTGATTTATTGATTGAAACCTACATGCCCCACCATATACCAGGGACATGCAGGTAGGTTGATGCTGCCAATTACAATTAGCCTAATTTGCATATCCACTTTACATAGAGCACTGGCCCTGGGGCTGGTAAGCAGTACTCAGGCCACAGACAAGAAGCAGTAACCACCAGTATCTGTCCAAAATGTTTGGGGGTGACCAGGGCAAATAGGAGGACTTTTCTACATTGCCTCCCCCCCCAGATGAAAGGTTATGGGTATTAACCTACACCCTGGTAGTCCTCATCAGCTAAGTGGAAAAACCTGGAAAGGCCTTTTGCATTGGAATGGGCACTCCCAGGTCTATGTTCCACTGTGAAGTACATCCCCTATAGGGAAATGGACCACCTAAACAGTTTTTGGTTCTCTCCTCTCATCTGCATGAGCCACCTGAGAGGTCTGTGGTCAGTTTGAACAAGGAAGTGAGTGCCAAACAGGTATGGCCTCAACTTCTTTAGGGAACAGATCACAGCAAAGGCCTCCCTCTCAATGGCAGTCCACTTCCTCTCTCTGGGGAGTAGTCGCCTGCTGATGAAGGCAACTGGCTAATCCTGGCCCTCTTCATACCGCCACGGTAGGAAAGGTCCATCCAGGCAGAGAGATCTCGTAGCAGTTTAAAATTCACAGGGGTAATAGACAGAGGTGCCAACAGCTCATCTTCGCAATGGCTCTTAAGCCACTTACGCGCTTATTCTGTATTCAGGGCCCATACTGAGGCATTCCGAGAGGTAATACCTGAGAAGATATATCACTATATGCGAACGACGTACTGGTGCACCTACAGGATACGAACAAAGACCTCCCCCGAGTGATGATAGTGTTGGATGACTTTGGTAAGGCCTCAGGCCTACGCCCGTACTGTGCAAAGTCCTGCTTATTCCTGATCGTCTGCCTTAGGCTGTCTTTACCAACCTAGGACTCAACATCTACCACACCAACGAGGATCTCATACAAGGCAACCTATGGTCAGTGCTAACACTGCCCCAATTCCTTCCTCGAAAGCATCTATTTGCACTATAAACTCTTTGCTGTAGTCAAGGACCAGCAGAACTGGTGCTGAGTACATAGCCTTTTTCAGAGTGTCAAAGGCTTTTTGACACTCTGGGGTCCAAATTACCATCTTGGGCTGTTTCTTTGAGCTGAGTTCTGTCAGAGGGGCCACTATGGTTCCATAATTCTGAACAAAGCTCCTGTAATACCCAGTCGGGCTAAGAAAGGCCCTGACCTGAGTCTGGGTTTTAGGAGCCTCCCAATCCAAGATATTGGACTGGAGAGGCTGTACATGCCTACCACCAACAAGGTGGCCCAGGTACACTACTGAACTCTGCCTGATCTGGCACTTGCTTGCCTTGATAGTGAGGCCTGCTTGGAGAAGGGCCTGAAGCACCTCCTTTAGGTGGACCAGGTGCTCCTCACACGTAGATCTAAATACAGCTATATCTTCCATTTAACCTGCACTGAAAGATTCAAACCCAGACAGGACTCTGTTCACCAACCTTTGGAAGGTCGCCACAGCATTTTTAAAGCCAAAGGGCATTTCCTTGACTGAAAGTAGCCCTCTCGTTTGGAAAATGCTGGCCTCTCTTTAGCTCCTGGACCTAAGGCAATCTGCCATTATCCTGAGGTCAAGTCAAATGTACTCAGGAACTTAGCAGCCCCTAACCTGTGAATGAGCTTTTCAGCGCTAGGTATGGGGTGAGCATCAGTCTTAGTGACTGTATTTAGACCTCTTTAGTCTACACAAAATCTTAGCTCTTTTTTCCCACCTTGGGAATTGGGTTTGGTTATCAGTACCACTGGACTGGCACAAGGACTAACAGAGGACTCAATTACCTTTAACTCCAACATCTTAAGTACCTCAGCTTTGATGTTGGCCTTGACCTGGTCAGACAACCTGTACAACTTATTTTTGACAGCTAAGCTGTCCCCATTGTCAATATCATGGACACACCAATTGGTGAGTCCAGGGGTCAAAGAGAACAGCCCAGCAAACTGCTCCAAAACGTGTCTGCAGTCTTTCTGCTGCTGGGCTGTCAATTTGGGAGAGAGTACCACCCCCTCCACTGACCCATCTTGTGCATTGTTGGACAGGAGGTATGGCAGAGGTTCATTCTCCTCCTCCTTTCTCTCATCTGTGACCATAAACATGGTCATGTCTGCCCTGTACTGGTGGGGTTTCAGTCTGTTCACATGCAGGATCCTATGAGGATTCCTGGGGGTGCAAAAGTCCACCAGGTAGGTGACCTCACCCTTCTTTTCCTAAATTGGATAGGGCCTAGTCCATTTGGCCTGAAGTGCCCTAGGAGACAAAGGCTCCAAAATCCTCACCAGCTGACCTGGGTGATGGTAGCCTTCTAGTCATGCCAGAGCTTCATGAACTCTTGGATGGCCGCCAGGTTGCTGCTTGCCTTCATCATCTGCTCAGCCATGCATGGACTCAGGCCCAGCACATAATCAAGCACATTCTGCTTGGACTCTTTTTGAGAGGCTTCTCCCAAGACTCTCTCACCAAACACAATGGGCCTCTTACAGGGTGCCCAAACAGTAACTCAAAGCGGCTGGATCCAACTTCCTTTTGTGGCACTTCTCTGTATACAAATAGCAGACATGGGAGGAAAACATCCCATATCCTCCTGAGGTTGTCAGACAAAACCATTATCATGCTCTTCTGGGTCTTGTTAAATCTCTTCACCAGACCATTGGTCTGGGGATGATAAGGAGTGGTGAACTTATAGGTAATACCACACTCATCCCGCATTGCTTACAGATAGGCTGACATACATTTTGTGCCCCTATCTGAGACCACCTCCTTTGGGACTCCTACTCTGGTGAACATACCAAGCAGGGCCCTAGCCACTGTGGGAGCAGTGACTGTCCTGAGGGGTATTGCCTCTGGATACCTGGTGGCATGGTCCACAACCACCAACATGTTCCTGTTACCTGAGGCAGTTGATGGGTCTAGGGGACCAACAATGTCAACCCCCACCCTCTCAAAGAGAGTCCCAACCACTGGTGGGACCACCTGCCCCTTGCAATTCTGCCAAGTCAGGCAGAGCTTGCAGGGGAAGGGTCCCTCCCTCAGAGGTCAGATCCTCCACCTCAGGATTTAATTCCTCCTGAACCTCTGTACTTGGTGGGGCTGGCAGGCCAGACCCAGGGCCCTTCCTCTTGTTCTTGGAGACTTTGCCCACTTTTCCAGGGTCCAAGTGTCCAGCACTTCCCTGTCGTGCTGCTTGTGAGCTGGTAACAGCACACACCCATTCAGGGAGGTCCAGCATCTGCGCATGGACCCATCTTTCCACTTCTGACCACTCAGATGCTTCCAGATCATTTCCCAGCAGACACTCTACTGGGAAGGCAGGAGCTACCTTTTTTATGGCCAGTCGCACCTCCCCATTCCAGGCTCGCCCTGGGATGGAGTTTGGTTCTGCTGTCTGCATATGTCACTTGGTGGAATACACTGGGTAAGACCTGCTCTGGAGAAACCAGCTTTCCAGTGACCATAGACACAGTGGCTCCTGTATCTCTCAGAGCCTCCACCTCCGTCCCATTGACTTTAGGCTTCTGCCTATACCTCTCCACGTTGGGAGATAAGGTGGCCCTGGTTGAAATGTCCACCCCACCCACAGATACTAAGGTGACCCCTGTGTGCCCTGACCCCAACCCTGGGCCAACTTCTACCCCCACACCTACACTAGCAATCCCATGGGACTGCCCACCAGTGGGGGGCCTCTTGGAGCAGACAGCATCCCCTCTTTTGTATCCAGCCTGGTGACACTCAAAACTTGCTGGCCTCAGCAAACTCCTGAAAATGTCCTGCTTTAACAGGATCATAATGCTTCCCCTTTTGCCCCTTCTCCCCTTAGACGTGGCATGGCACAGGGCTCCTTAACCCTGAGAAGGTTTTGGGGACTATTGTGAGGACTCCTTGGACTTTTTATCATTTTCTCCTTGGTTCTTCCCCTGAGAAGAACTGTGTCCTCCCTTTTTCTGAACAACCCCTGGGGGTTGCTGCTTAATTCTGGTTCTCAACCAGTCATCTGCTACCTCTCCCATCTCTCTGGGGTCGGTCAACTTAGAATCAACTAGATACTGGCATAGATTCTCTTGGGCATAATTAGTTAAAAGGTGCTCCTTCATAATCAAATTGTAAAGCCCCTCAAAAGTACTTACCTTGTTGCCCTGTATCCAGTCCTCTAGTTCTTTAACTGAGATGTCCACAAAATCAAGCCAGGACTGGGTAGCTGTCTTCTGGGCATCCCTGAACTTGAACCTGTACTGCTCTGCGGTCAGACCAAACTTCTTGGTTAAGCACCTCCTCCCCACTCAGGGTCAGGAGCCTATCCCCCCCAGATGTTGGGACCAACCCCCATAGGAGTGAACCCCAATATTGAGGCTTAACCCTTCTCATCTGGAGAGCCCTCTCAAAGGCCCCAAAGCATTTATCTATGTCATTCTCCTCTACATAAGCAGGAACAACCCCCTTGGGCAGTCTGGGACAAAGCCCCCCACGTACGGACATCTCAACTTCTCTGTTGCTGCCACCATTTCTTTTCTCTTCCCTTGCCCACTTTTTCTTCTCCAGGGCCAGCTTCTCTGCCTTCAAAGCTATGTATGCCAGATGGGCTTCCAGTTCTCTTTCTCTAAGGGACAGGTTCTCTCCTTCTGAAGGGACACCCTTCCCCGAACTAGCTTCGGATATGACCCTGGTGACTGTGTGTAGTGAGGAACGGTTTTCCACCTCCTCACTAAGATGCAGATGGCCTCCCGTCCCTGAGTGGTTGAAGCTGGCATCTTCCCGTACTTCTTCCTCCTCTGGAGCTTCCTCTGGGCCTCAGCCCAGGCTGTCAGGGATTTAATCAAAACATTCTTCCTGAAGTTAGTGGCTGCAGGCTACACAACCCACTAAGCTGGACTACTGTCATTACGGGTAGGCTAGCCAGATCAAGCTCCCTGGTTCCCTAGTTTTGTGTCACACAAAAAACTTTTTAAAAAATTGGAATCAAGAATTTAGAAAAATCACAAAAATGCAATAATTGAAATTACTCCAAATTAAAAATCTAAAACATTTTTTGCACTAGGAAAATTTAAAGAATTTTGAATTTGTTTTACTTAAAACTGTAGCATCATATTGAACACAAGTACTGGATCCCACCACTACGCACCAAAAATGGTGGAAAGTGGATTATATATAAGGGCAGGTAAGTACCTACACTTAGCAATAGGCCACTAACCCTACTAAGTCTCAATATATTAACCCCAACTCAACCCCTGGTAGCTTTGCAACAAGTATCAAGGCTTAACTTAGGAGACAAAGGCCCACATTATAACTTTAGCAGGAAGTACCGCCTACCACCGTGGCGACAGCGCCAAAAGACTGTCGCCACGGCTAACATCCGTCTGCCATAATATGACCAGAGCCGGATTTCTGCCACAAGAAGGGTGGAAATCCAGCTGTGGCCATGCTGGTGGACGGTGACCAGTCCGCCAGTGGCCAGTAGACCACTGCCAGTTGTATTATGAAAAATAATACGGCCTGGCGGTGTTCTGCTGGTGAGCGCTGCTGGCGGTAGCAGCGCCCCATCCCGTCCCCTGCCGGAAGACGCCCTGGATTGAGGTAAGTTAGGTTTCCGACAGGGGAGGAGGGCGGGGGGTGTTGGGTGTGTGTTTGGGAGTGTGTGCATGAATGTGTGAGTGTGTGCGTGCATGCAAATGAGTGTGTAGTGTTGCTTGCGTGTGTGTGTGTAAGTGTGAGAATGCGTGTATGAATGCAAATGTGAATGCATGTCTGCGTGTAAGTTTGGATGTGTATACGGATGTGTGCGTGAATGAATAGATGCATGCATGTGTGAATGCGTGTATGCCTGTGTAAGTGAGTGTGTGAATGCGTGGTGTGTGCATGCAAGTGAGCGTGTATGAGGAGGATTGGAAGGGGGGGGAGCGTGGATGGCGGGGGTTGTCTGTGGAGTGTTGGGGGTGGAAATCATACCAGTGACAGGGAAGGAGTTCCCTGTCACTGGTAGGGCCTACTGCCATGGTTTTCATGGCGTTACAAAAGCCACGAAAACCATGGCGGTAGGCAGGGTCATGCCGGTGGGACAGTAGCAGCTGCCGGGTTGGAGATTGTTATCTCCAGCCCGGCGGCTGCTACCGCCATGGCGGTCGGTGTGGTACATTGGCGGGTTGGCTTCAGCCAACCCACCAATGTCATAATATTGCAGTATGTACCGCCAGCCTGTTGGCAGTACTACTGCTACATTTCCACCGATCGCCAGGGTCATAATGACCCTCAAAGTGAGTAAAGCAATTAAATATCACAAAACAGTAATAAAATAAAACATAGGAAACAGTTTAAAAATCAAAAACCACTTTATAAACATAGGAATCATTTTTATCTTTAATTTGACACCAAAACAAATAACATTGGATAAGGGGAACCAGAGATATGATTTTTTAAAGAATTTGTGTTTTTTAGCGCATAGAAACTAAAACAGCCACTCGGGATAGCTGGTCGCACCTCGAACAGAGCATAGTCAAAATTTAAAGGCAACTGCTAAGGAGCCCTGCTCGGCTACAGCAAGTGAGAGGCCTCAGTCAAAAGTTTACCTTCGGACTTAGGCCCCCATTATGACAATGGCGGTAAAAACCTCCGCCCGCCGCGGCGACGGCCGCCAAAAGACCGTTGCTGCGGCTACCATCTGTCCGCCATAATATGACCACAGCAGGAATTTCCGCCACAAGAAGGGCAGAAATCCGGCTGTGGCCATACTGGTGGATGGCGGTAAGGTAGCGCTGCTACCACTAGCAGCGGCACGCCAGTAGACAGCTGCCAGCCATATTATGACAAATAATACGGCCTGGCGGTGTTCTGCTGTCGGGCGCTGCTGGTGGTAGCAGTGCCCCGTCTCCTGCCGGGAGACCCACTGGATCCAGGTAATGACCCTGCGGTAGGCAGGGTAATTTTATCGCCGGCACCACAATGGCGGCCACCGGACTGGAGATGGTTATCTCCAGCCCGGTGGCTGCTACCGCCATGGTGATCGGAGTGGTACATTGGCAGGTTGTCATAATGTTGCGGTTAATACCACCAGCCTGTTTGCGGTACTACTGCCACATTAGCTCTGACTGTCAGGGTCATAATGACCCCCTTAGTCTTTTTCTTGAAGATTTTCTTCAGTGGGACGAAGTCACCAATCCGAGCTCACGTCCCTGAAGCCCTCTTCAGATCTGCATCACAGGAGACCTTGATGAAGAATTCTACCTTCGGACTTAGTCAATTTATTAGGACGGAAATCTTTGTCCGGGACGAAGCGTAATCTTGACCCGATGTCCCTGGAGTCCTCCTCGGATATGCAGCGCAGGAAGTCCCGGTCAACTTTTTACATTCGGACTTTGTCACTTTTTTAAAGCTTTTTCCTTCCGATGGCGGTCGAACCTCCACAGCAAGCCAATTTTGACGCAAGGTCATTGAATCATCTTTCCAGGAGCCCCCAGTGAAATCCTGGAAGTCTGGTGCTCCAGAGCTTTTTAGCGGCACAAACTTGCAAATCAGGCCGGGTCGCGGTTGAGGTAGCTCACAAAAGCTGGTCGGTCCCTTTATTGAGCTTTTTTCCAAAAGTTCCCCATTCTTCTCCAAACTTCTGTATCTTCTTCCAGAAGGTCTTTGAAGGTCCTTTGAAAGTCCACAGCTCACCCCAAGGTTCCAGAAGCTCTGAGTTTCTGCTTAAGGGCTAGGACTCCAACTCCCAGAATGCACCTGGTTCAAACTTCAAAATGACCACAGGACAGTGATCAGTTGGTCAGTTCCTTCAGGGTGTGATGCAGGGGACTCTGGTTAGCTATTTTTTACCCACAGCAAGTATGGAGTCCCTTCTTGAACCAGTTGAAGTCAGACAAAGTCCTTTTTGTGGTGAAGCCCAAGTGTGCACCCTCTTGTATGACCACTTCCTGGGAATTGTGGCAAAAATCAATCCCAGGGAGCAACATTCTTTAAAAATTCAAAATGGTTGAAACTGAATTATAGAGGTTAGGTCTGTCTGAGTCCACCCACTGGTGTGGCTAAAAATCCTTAACACACCCCTTTCCTGCCTCCTCCTAATCTAATCAAGACGGCACCTGGTTGTCTGGGTTTGCAGGAAATGGGGGAGGTCCTGAGCTGCTCCAAATGTCCTTCCCTCCTTTGAAATCCAGTTTGGCTGCTCTCCCTCCATCCTGTTTTCCCCATCTGCTGAAGCAGATCTCTTCCCCAGACACATTCTTTGTCTTCATCCCAGGCCACTTCATACCTCATCAAGCCAGCCTGGTCAGGCTGCCAGAGGCTGATCAATCAGAGAAGGGCACTACAGAGCTGAAGTTGGCAACTTTCAGGTAGAGTTTTAAAACTCTTTCCCTGAACTAGTTATATTAAATCCAACAATGGCCGGCTGTTGGATTTATTACAGCAATACATTTGATACCACACTTGACATAGTTAGCTCCTTTTGGGACTTTATTAATTCAAATAAACCCTCCCCATTTTAGCCTATGGAGCCCATTCACTACAGTGAGGGAAAAACAATTTAGCTATTTTACCTTACCAGGGTTTATCAAAAAAAAATTATAAAGTCCCTGCTTATAGGTGCATAGTACCCAGCCCAGGAGATACTTAGAGAACACCTTAGGGGTGCATTATATGTAAAAATAAGGTCAAATCAAATAAAAAAACATTTATAAAGCGCGCTACTCACCCGTGAGGGTCTCAAGGCGCTAGGGGGAGGGGGGTTACTGCTGCTCGAAGAGCCAGGTCTTGAGTTGCCTCCGGAATGCGAGGTGGTCCTGGGTGGTCCTGAGGTTGGTGGGGAGGGAATTCCATGTCTTGGCCGCCAGGTAGGAGAAGGATTTCCCACCTGCCGTGGTGCGGCGGATGCGAGGGACGGCGGCGAGTGCGAGGTTGGCGGAGCGGAGTTGACGGGTGGGCGTATAGAAGCTGAGGCGACGGTTGAGGTATTCAGGTCCCTTGTTGTGGAGGGCTTTGTGTGCGTGGGTGAGGAGCCGGAAGGTGATCCTTTTGTTGACGGGAAGCCAGTGCAGGTGTCTCAGGTGGGCGGAGATGTGGCTGTTGCGGGGTATGTCGAGGACGAGGCAGGTGGTAGCTTAAGACTTTGGAATTACTTTTAATTCCAAAGTCGAATTTGCATGTAACCTACATTTAAAGGCAGCCAGCAAGACGGGCTTGCTTTTAAAATGACACTGGGCACCTAAGCAGTGGACCTATGGGTGCACTACTGATGCCTGGGTCCCTAAACCTACATGCCATATAGTATACTAGGGACTTATAGGTAGGTTGATACTGCCTATTATAATTAGCCTAAACCTACATGCCATACCATATACTATGGAATCATAGGTAGGTTGATACTGCCAATTATAATTAGCCTAATTTGCATATCCACTTTACACAGAGCAATGGCCCTGGGACTGGTAAGCAGTACTCAGTAACCACCAGTATCTGTCCAAAAATTTTGGGGATGATCAGGGCAAAAAGGAGGACTTACCTACACTTATTAACGTACTGTTCCTGTAGTAATGCTGATACCATTTTCTGATATTCATGCTTAATCACTACTAAAGAACTAGATTGGAAAAAAAATGCCTGTTGGTGTGGGAGGTGACATTGGCGTGCCCTTCTAGACTGACAGAAGAGTCTTTTGGAATGGTATGGCTCCTCCTATTGAAACAGGGGCCACAAGTTGATGTGCATTCTGTCCACAACCTGGTTCTGCGCCTTCTTAAGAAGTAAGGGCCAGATGTACTAAAAAGCAATTTTAAATTTCCTAAATAGCGACTTCATAGAAATCGCTATTTAGGAAATGCAAAATTCTATGTACAAAGATACCAGGGGCCAGATGTAGCAAAACCTGGTTTTGCGACTCGGAAATTGCGACTACGAATGACTTGCAATTTCCGAGTCGCAAAACCATATGCAGAACGGTGTCTCAGACACCGTGTGCAAGTCGCTATGGGGTCGCAAAGACCCACCTCATTAATATTAATGAGGTGGGTCGCAAATTGCGGCACCATAGCGACTATGGGCACTCGCTAACATGGAGGCCTGCTGTAGTCAGCAGACCTCCATGTCCGTGACTGCTTGTCAATAAAGCAGTTTTTTTTTTTTTAAGTGTAGCCCGTTTTCCTTAAAGGAAAACGAGCTGCACTTAAAAAAAAATCCGAAACCTTTTGTTTCGGAATTTTTTCAGGGCAGGTAGTGGTCCCTTGGACCACTACCTGCCCTGAAAAAATATTTTGGGGTCCATTCACAAAGGGGAAGGGGTCCCATGGGGACCCCTTCCAATTTGCGAGTGGGTTACCATTCACTTCAAGTGGATGGTAACTGCGACTCCATTTGCGATCCCACTGCGAGTCGCAAATAGGAAGGGAACACCCCTTCCTATTTGCGAGTCGGAAATGCATTTTGCGAGTCGGTTCCGACTCGCAAAATGCATTTCTGCATAGGAAACTCCGGTTTGCGACTCGCAATCGGCAATTTTTGCCGTTTGCGAGTCGCAAACTGTTTCCTACATCTGGCCCCAGTTTCCTTATAGCAATTGCAAATCGCTGTGAGGAAATCGCAAATAAGAAATCCCATGCCATTTGAGACAATGGGCCGGTTTTGCATTTTCCAAATAGCGATTCCTATTAGAAAATCTCTATTTAGGAAATGCAAAACCAAGCATGGCTATGGGCAAAGGCCACCCTCGGTGCACCCCAAAAATAATGGTGCACAAGTAGAGCACTTTAAAAAAAAAATCTTGGGGTGCTTTTTTTTAAATTGCACATGGTTACCATCATCATGAAGTTGATGATAATTGCATTTCCTAAATGCTCATTTTGCATTTAGAAAATGCTTTGTGCATGTGCCAAGAAATCGCAAATAGGAAATCCCTATTTGTGATTTCCCTAAAGGCCTTTGCACACAGGAAAAGACTGTTTTGCATGTCTTAACGGGCCGAAATTGCCATTCGGCCCGTTAGGAAATGCAAAAAGCCTTTGTACATGTCGCCTTAAATGACGCTTTGCCTACTGCTCTGAATACTCTTGTGCACGGCTGATTTGATGGAGGAGAGATGAGAGGAGGGAGAAGGGGAGAGAGGGAATTGACTCCTGGTTAATTGGCTCCCGATGTGCTGTTACTTTGGCTTCTTTTGGGCCAGCACAAAGGTCACTACCAGCTCTTACCGGGTTGCTTCTCTAGTCCGCATACCATGTTGTGAGCTGTGCCCATGCCATAGACGGGAGCGAGTGGATCTCATGTTATATCTGAAGGAAAAAGAGTAATCCAGAGGACTGACCTTGTTAACGTTCCCTTCTTCCATCTTCCACATCCTTCAGCAGCTCAGCAGACAGGTCAGAGTTCTTCTCTTTCTCCCTTACCTCAAAATGTAGCAGTGAGCCTACGCCTGCTGCCCTGATTTCAGTGAGAGCATCTGTAAATTCCTGTATGGTCACACCTTGCACCTCTACGTAGGAGGCGGATGGCAGCCCTGCAATCCGACAAGATGGAAGTGTGTGCAGGGAAAGGATGGGCAACGAGCTTAAGTCGATCTCTCTGCATTCCCAGGCGGGATCAGAGTTTCATCCTTCCCAGTGGTCTCCTTGTTTTCACACTACACTACATAGCTGTCAGAGGGGGGCGATAGCTGGACATATGTGTTTAGTTGTACAGAGAAAGCAGAGGCAACAGTGCAGGCAGGGCTGGCTTTAGGGCCGTGCGAGCGGTGCGGCCGCACCGGGTACTGACCTGAATTGGGGGGTGATGACCTCAGGGGGGCGCCCTGTTTAGCAATAACTTAGAAACTTGCGCTTTAAAAGCACCTGCTGAACTGAACAGTTCCTTATGCGTCCTATGCGTCCAGCCTTCAGGACGCATTTAAAATGCCAAGATACCTCTTGTGAATAATGTTCCTGCTAGGGAGAGAGATGGGAGTTTTGTCCAGTGGCAGCTTTGACTCGCAATAAAGTAGCGCAGAGGGTTAATAGGGCTGCTGCAAAGAACAGCGCTATATTTTATGTGGATAGCTTAGTAGATTCGTGAAACCAGCCTTTACCAGAGCTTTTAAACAAATTAATGTATGTGAAAGGGGGACTATGGAGAGATGAGGGGCACATTTGACGGGTGGTAGTGAGGGAATCAGAGAAGGTGGTCATGGGGTGCGAGGGGGCGCCAAAACAGACTGTCGCACAGGGCGCCGCCAGCGCTAAAGCCAGCCCAGGGTGTGCTGTGGAATGAATCCTGGCTCAGCAAATCTGTGGCAGGCTTAGGGCTCTTTGAAGGCATTTGGTAAAAGTTTAATAATTCAGAAAGGCGCTGGAATCAGACAACTGGTCATCTGAACGCCAGGGTGGTCATCAATGTGAAATGAAACTGAAAATCCCCAAGAGATCTACATACATTCTGTTAATCCTGGCAGCTGAGAAAGGTTGTTTAATGTTAGGTGGAAACAAGAGAGATTTAAAAATCATTCATTTGTGTATGTATTCATTATTCTTCTACAGCACAAGGAGAGAAACATAAGCTTGATAAAAAAAAAGAACAAGGAATATCGAAGAGAACATAGCATAATGGTCATAAAAATGTGTAAGATACCATCCAAAGCCCTAATGGTGATAAACAAAGAAAATAGTATGGAGGTGCCTCAGCATTCCTACCACCATGTTGAATATTTTTTGTGCATTAATGGTCAATGGTTAAAAGACACACTGAGATAATTGTAAGAACTATGTTATGATAAGTATTTTAAGCATTTTCCGCAGAATTGCCACAAGGCCTTTGATAGTAAATATACGCTTGCAAATATATTTTCTGTTAATATGTTTTGTGTCACATTGTGGCTGACTCATGTTAGGCTCCTCTTAGATTAGGCTCATTTTGTCCCAGGCTCCTCTCATCTCAGGTCAGATCCATTTCTTAGGCCCATTTTTTGAGTCAAGTGCGTAATCGCTCTGGCCCCTGTTTAAACTCTCTGTGGGCTTTTAACCACGCCCAAGTCATGCCTATCAGTTTGGTTGGTTCGTGGGCTTGCCTTTTAAAATTTGTTTGATTTCATTAGTGAAAGGCATGCATAAATCATGCCTTTTCCGGTGTTTAGCCCTCCTTGAGCTCACCGGCCAACTATTGTAAACACACGAGGCTCAGTTTTTCCGCATGGCTTCTGGACTATTTTTATTTTTATTTCCTACGGAGCGAGGTCTCGCTGGGCAGTAGTCGAGCGCTTTGCATGACATCGGCCCTGTTACATGGATAATTGCACTTTTGCCGATACGTTTGACTGTGAGCGAACTTCTGTTTCCTTTTGTGTGTCTCCTTCACGCTCATGGTGGCTGTCGGCTCGCTTATGTGAAACTGTTCTACTTTTCATTTTCAGTTTATGTGGCAAGAAAAGTCCGGTTAGGAGTTTACAACGCAAATAGCTTTAACTCGAGTGAACGCGAGACCCTTCGCATTGCACATGTTTATTATTACATTTGTGGCTCATGCCTATTGCACTTGTCCATCATAGGTAATGCACACCTCTGTTTGAGCCCATCTTTCTGCACTTGGGGCAGGTTCTTCTCCTTCTAAGTCCATCTCTAAGTCAGCTACGAATAATTCTTTTTTCACAGGGCTATCTTACTCATGGCCCATTTCTTGCCAGGTGCATCTCAGCTCACACCAATCGAGACAGGCTGGTCTGACTTGTATCTGAATTATGTCTAAGGCCCCTCTCCCCCCTAGGTTTAACTCGCTTCAGGCCCATTTTAGGGCTGATTTATTTATGTTGGTTCTCAGGGTAGAGTTATTTAAAGCCGGGTTCTTCCTTCCAACCCATCTTAGAAGCACTCAAGAGTTAGGCCTCTCTTCCTAGAGGGATAGCTCAGTGAGTTGAAAGTTTGCCTATCCAGCAAAATGGAGTTCGAATCCCAGGAAGCCAAATTCAACCATCAGGTTTCCTGAAGGTCAGTAAATTGAGTTCTATAAATTGGGTTGCTTTCAGTTTAGAAATGGCAGAAGTGTAACACGAAGCGGTATAAATAAAACAAAATATCATTATTACATCATCAGTTCATAACAGGACCCAACCCTTCCAACCTCTTTCGTCAAGACCCACTGGCCCAACCTCACCCTGTTCAGAAACTTAGGGCCTGATTCAAGAAAAGTGGTGCTGCATCTAATGCAGTAGCACTTTGTTTGCACCCTCCCAAAGCCACCATGTGTGCGCTGTATTTAATATAAGGCGCACCATGGCGGTGGTTAGGGAACCAGCGTCAAAATAGTTGATGCTAGTTTTGTGCTTTACAGGATTAGCGTCATAAATGTTGATTATAAATTATAAATAATGGTGTGCCTCCTTTTAACAGCTGCTCTCCACAGGCATTAAAAAGGCTGCAAAACATGGCACAAAGAAATTTTTAGATTTCTTTGTGTCATTTTTTGCCCCCCCAATAGGGGAATGCTCCTCTTGCATACATTATGCCTGGCGCAGGTCTAATGTGGCGCAAGTGGTTACAAAGTGGCGCAATGCATGGATTGCGCCACTTTGTAAATCTGGCGTGACGATTGTGGCCTTGTTTGGCCACATAGGCATTAAAAAAATTACGCTAATGTGGCACAAGGAGGTGTTAGGCCCTCTTAAATCTGGGTCTTTTATTTTTAAGCTACAGCACATCTCGCTTTTTATCCGACTCCTCCATCAAGCCCCTCTACGTTGGGACTGCGACTCCGACTATACGAATTAGTGCAAAGTTCCCACCTTTCTTCCCGTAGTGAGGTTTCACGGTTTTACTCTATCTGTGCAGGATATTTGTTCACAGTAATAAAACTCAGTCAAGCTAAATAATACTTGTTGAGCGTTTCACACCAGGTGCATACTTGCGACACAGTACCATGCTGGAAAAATGTTTGCAGAATATTTTGCAAGGATTTTCTCTAGTAAATCTCTGCTGATCATTTTTTATCATTCAAGAAGATAGACTTGAGATAATTTCTTGTACGAGCCTCGATTTTCACTCAGATGTTCCAAGTGAAAAACTGTGGAAACTATATGAAAATTCACACAAGTTTCTAAAAAACAGCTTTGCATCTTTTCACACTAACTCCGTCCTCTTTTCGTGAGCAGACAGGATGTTTCCCCCAAATAGTCTGGGTCCATTCAAAAGCCATTCAAACTAGTGATAAGTTTATAGAAAAACTTCCAGGGTAACATGATTGTGGGAATTCATGAGAGGCCCTGCTCAATAACCCTTATCCAACAGGCCGACAAATTTATAGCCAGTTTTTGGTTCACAGTCTACCTGAAAGTGCACCTGTTTGGCTTGCTAAAGACATCTTGGGGACATTCAGAAAACTGCCCTATGAGTGCATTCTGCCTGTTGCTTGCCATTGGCTTTGCGGTTTGTAACTCACATTTTCTGGCTTTACATTTGCTGGCTTTATTTGTTTTAGGGTGTCCAGTGAGTTCCCTTACACAGACCTCATTTACAGTATCCTTCTGAATGCTTCCTTTCTGTAATCAGGCTTGTAAATCTTGCTCTTATCTCGTCACATTTGCTGTGCATTCAAAAACTGAGGTCAAATGTCAGGCGCTGTTTTCTGAGGGCCCTTGTTTAATTTTCTTCCTCTGACTTCAGAGTGACAATCTTGCTGGAAACTGAGGGTAGGAAAGAGTTTTTTAGTGAAGGTCAAAATTTAAATGAACTATGTAAGTATTTCAGAATGAATCAGAATTAGGAACACAAATAAAGCACTTTGTTGTTATTTCTGGAGTATGTTGGCAACAAATACTATAATAAGATCAAAACAAATCATTACACTTGGTGATGCAATTTCACACATTTTCGTCTGTGCCCTGCATCGTTTTATTAGTAAAACTGTATGTCTGTGCAAATATAAAGGCAATTTCAATTGAAAAGGTGTCTGTAATGGCAGTGTACCACCACACCATGAACACTTCACCCTACACTACTGCACTCTACACTGTACCACTCCACATCACTCCACTCTACACCACTCCACTTCAAACCACTCCACGCCACTGCACTCTGCACCGTTCCACTCTATGCCACTGTACTCTACGCCACTTCACGCTATGCATCTCTGCTCTAGCTTGTACTACTCTACTCTATCCCAATGCACTCTTCGCCACTCTACACCACTGCACTCTTCGCAACTGCACTCTACACCACTCCAGCCTAGACTGCACCAATATTCTCACTGCACTCCATGCCAATACACTCTCCCTCAATGCACTTTACTCTGTAACACGCACCTCTATGCCCCTGCACTCTATGCCAAACCACTGTACGACACTCTAATGCACTCAGCACCACTGCACTCTACACAATTTTACTCTATAGCATTTTAAGTAAGGCTCCCAGTTTTCAATTTTTACTGATATTCACAGATAAATACGGACAGAAAACCATTTTCTTGTCTTTATTTATTTTTAAATACAGAAACATACAGGAAATAGGCCGTCTTTGAATGATTTTCTATGCTGTTAATTATGAATGCCAGGTCAGTGGGGGTACAGGTTGAGTGCTGGGTAGATGTAAAAGACAATAGGGGCCAGATGTAATAAAAATTCAAATTCCTATTCGCAAAATCGGATGCAGAACGGTGTCTCAGACACCGTCTGCGAATCTCAATGGGGTCGCAAAGACCCACCTCATTAATATTAATGAGGTGGGTCACATTTTGCGACCCCATTGAGATTCCCTGCACTCACAGGGATCGTGGCCTGCTGGAGACAGCAGACCTCCATGTCTGTGACTGCTTTTTAAATAAAGCAGTTTTTTTTTGTATTGCAGCCCGTTTTCCTTAAAGGAAAACGAGATGCAATACAAAAAAATAACGAAACCATTTGGTTTCGGTTTTTCAGTGTAGGCAGTGGTCCATTGGACCACTGCCTGCTCTGAAAAAACATTAATGGCGACATTCACAGAGGGGAAGGGGGTCCCATGGGGATCCCTTCCCTTTTGCGAATGGGTTACAACTGTGAATTGGTTTGCGACTGCGTTCGCAGTCACAAAGCAATTCTGCATCGCGGTGTGAGTCGCAAACAGGAAGGGAACGTCCCTTCCTATTTGCGAGTCGCATTTCCATTTTGCGAGTCGGTACCGACTCGCAAAATGGGAATGTGCATCGCGATACGCGTTTTGCATGTTGCAAACTGCGATTTTCGCAGTTTGCGCCATGCAAAACGCTTCCTACATCTGGCCCTAGATATCCTAATTAGGCTTCACCTAATGCAGATCTACAGGTATTTATGTTATTTTCCAATGGAAGTGTTTTAAAATAGTGCTCTTGCACTGTCTACCGATGAAACATTATGGAGATTCAAGTGCAAGTTTATATGTATCAGTTAAATAAATGTGGAAAAATACCAATTGCAGCTTCATTTATCCAGTAAATGCTAAATATAAATGGTTAAATACAGAAAAAATTAGTGAAAAATAAATATGGATAAATACAGACGGAAATGTTTAAAAAATAAATACCAAAAATCTCGGAGCCCTAATTACAATCTATGCTACTATACGCAACTGCACTCCACCCTTCACCACTCCACTCTACACCACTTCACTCTGCTCTGAACCTATCTACTCTATGCCACTGTACTCTGCACCACTCTACTCCACTCTGCACCCTTCCACTCTATGACACTGCACTCTGCACCACTCTACTCTTAACCACAGCACTATACGCTAATGCACTCTACACAACTTCATTATGTCACTGCACTTTACTCTGCATAACTGTACTCTACTCTACGCCTCTCTACTCTATGCTACTGCACTCTACACCACTCTACTCTACATTAGTCTGCGCCACTCTGCTCTGCACAACTCTACTCTGCACCACCCCACTCTGCGCCCCTCCACTCTATGACACTGCACTCTGCACCACCCTACTCTTAACCATAGCACTCTACGCTAATGCACTCTACACAACTTCACTAAGTCACTGCACTCTACTCCACTGCACTTTACTCAGCATATCTGTACTCTACTCTATGCCACTCTACTCTATGCTATTGCACTCTACGCCACTCAACTCTACATTAGTCTGCGCCACTCTGCTCTGCACCACTCTACTCTGCACAACTCCACTCTGCCCCCCTCCACTCTACTCTTAACCATAGCACTCTACGCTAATGCACTCTACACAACTTCATTATGTCACTGAACTTTACTCTGCATCACTGTACTCTACTCTATGCCGCTCTAATCTATGCTACTGCACTCTACGCCACTCTACTCTACATTAGTCTGCGCCACTCTGCTCTGCACCACTCTACTCTGCACAACTCCACTCTGCCCCCCTCCACTCTACTCTTAACCACAGCACTATACGCTAATGCACTCTACACAACTTCATTATGTCACTGCACTTTACTCTGCATCACTGTACTCTACTCTATGCCACTCTACTCTATGCTGCTGCACTCTATGCCACTCTACTCTGCATTAATCTGCGCCACTCTTCTCTGCACCACTCTACTCTGCAAAACTCCATTCTGCGCCACCCCCACTGCCCCATTGCACTCTACTATGCACCACTCTAATCTACACCACTGTATTCTATGACACTGCATTGTACGCCACTGAATTGAATGCACTGCACTCAATGCCACTGCACTCTATGCCACTATACTCTGCAACACTAGACACAAATGCACTCTACACCAGTCTACTCTAATCAATGTCACTTTGGTGTACATCACTCTACGTGACTCCACGCTATGTCACTCCAGTACACAACACTCTTTGTCACTGCACTCTACAACACTCTACTCCGTTCTTCGTCATTCCACTCTACAACACTGCAAGCCACTCACTTTAGGCCTTGCTGAACAGCAGCCACGCTGGTGTACAACATGGCTAAAACACATTTTAAAAGCCAATAGCTCTTGCATATGCAAGACCTACTGGCTTGTCCAGTGCTTGTTCATCAGGCAAGTCTAGGCCTACCAACCCCACCTGGTGCCCTACGCCTCTCACCTGCTGCCTCTGGATCCGATCCAAAACTGAACATTATCCCTCCACCATCAAAGCACTTCTCGCCTACAAAAGGCCCCTCCGAGCCATCAGAAAATTTATTTGCCGCAAAATCCCGCAGGCTTTGAAAAATACTCAGAAATATTTGCTGAAGCTCTTTAGCACCGCCCCCTTCCCACCTGTATCCGCCACCATACAGAAACACTGTTCTTTTGATAAATCGGCTTTGTGCGTGACACTGCCAGCCACTCCTCCTTGAGCCAACAGCATTTGTAAGACGGTGTTTTCTAGCCTTTACGCACAATGTTAAAAGCGAAAATACAAGTCCCAAAATGCAACGTGGTGCCGCCAATGACAGGAGTACCATTCCCAATCTAATGGAAAACACGAAGTCAATGTCATACTGAAGCACATGCAGGTTTCCCAGAATGCAAAGCAAAATCTTGAGTTACACAAGCCGCTCACGTATGTCACCTTAACCCTCGCGTTTCATGCTTCAGCTGTAACAACGTCAATAACTTTTTTTATGTAGCACCTCATACCGCTTCTAAGTGCTGTAAACAACAACTGTTAATGCTATTCAGTTTCATGGTACTCAGTTATCATACCTCACAAGGATGAAAGGCTGCGTTGGCGCTCCGCGACCCGGATATCGGGTTTCAGAACCAAGTGAGACATCCTGCCAGCAATACAAACAACTGGCCTGTTTGTAAACATAGCCTAATGACTTGTAAATCCGATAAATGCCTTGTGGCCAGTAACATTTATTTAAGTGCTTGTAGAAAATAGCACATTACTTACTGTTTTGCAATTGTGAACACGTATTGTGTTTCTCAATAATGCATTGCTTCAGTAAAAGGACTATTTTTTTCTCATTTTCCCACCAGTTACCCTGCGATGTTCTCCACCATTTATGACAGTGAGATAAAAGCTTAGCTTACATGGTCAAAGGTCATTCATTATACGGGCCCCACGGCAGCAACTAAATGGAAGATCCGTCACAGCATCCCTTATATTCCATCCTTCTACTTCATGATTGTACTGAGAAAGAAGTGCTTTTAGTGCAAAGCTTGGAGGCTCCATTCACTGCAAAGGAGAGCACACGGGTCCACTTTAGGAAAATGGATTTTGCCATTCTGCGATGATAGCCGCATCAGCACCTCTTAATGGAAGTTCAGTTGTTGCCATAGCAACAAGTGATGCCGGTACCAGTGATGCTCTGCACCCACTCTGAACCTTGGGCTGCATCCCCACTCTGTAGCCCAAGCCCACTTCTTCAATAGGGCCTTACGTTGCTCCTCCCCAAACTTGATTCCGGCAGACCTTTCTATAGACCTCGCGCTTCACCCCTGGACCTTGCGCTGTTCCCGGAGTACCCCTTACTTCCTTGGCCGTTCACTGTGCCCCTCGCTGTTTGGCCGTGTGCAGCACTACACCCCTGACCTGTGCTACTCCTCTCAGATCCTTTACTGACCCCTCTTGGACCTTGTGCTGCTCTCCGCCCCCTGGGCACCTGTATTGCCCCCTTCCCGCCACCACCGATCTTGTGTTGGCTCCATCCTTTTAGCCTCTGCAGTGCTCTGGCGGGTCCCTATGTTACCCCACCCCGCACCTTGCACCCTGTGATGCTGTCTTCAGAGCCAGCGCTGCTCACTTGAACCCTTTGTTGCTCCCTTGGGGACCCTGTGCACAGCCTCTCGGAAACCTGGAGTGTTTCATCACTGGACCTGCACTGCTACCACCCGCAACTCCAAACCCCACCCTGCTCTCCGCCTGCACCCGTCTGAACCCTGCACTGACCTAGTCCACTAGACTCTGCACTGCCCCATCCATTCCTAGACCCTGTGCTATCCCCCCATGGACCCTCTGCTGCCCCTACTGGTGGATCCTGTACTGCACCTGTCACCATGATCCCTCCATTGCTCTCACACTACACATACACCCTACTGGTGCCAAGGTTTGCATTTTATGTAATGAAAGAGCATTGTGCCAATCTTCAGGTAAGATAGGGCATAGACAGCAGAAGTGCAAGCTTCAATAACACGCACCTAGGGTACAGCAGAGACAGAGACAGTGCAAGCATCACTAACACCCAGCTAGGGTACAGCAGAGACAGAGACAGTGCAAGCATCGCTAACACCCAGCTAGGGTACAGGAAAGACAGAGATAGTGGAAGCATCGCTAACACCCAGCTAGGGTACAGCAGAGACAGAGACAGTGGAAGCATCGCTAACACCCAGCTAGGGAACAGCAGAGACAGAGACAGTGCAAGCTTCGCTAACACCCAGCTAGGGTACAGCAGAGACAGAGACAGTGCAAGCATCGCTAACACCCAGCTAGGGTACAGCAGAGACAGAGACAGTGCAAGCATCGCTAACACCCAGCTAGGGTACAGCAGAGACAGAGACAGTGCAAGCATCGCTAACACCCAGCTAGGGTACAGGAAAGACAGAGACAGTGGAAGCTTCGCTAACACCCACCTAGGGTACAGCAGAGGCAGCAGCAGTGCAAGCTTTGTTGACACCGAGCTAGGGTACAGCAGAGACTGAGACAGTGCAAGCATTGCTAACACCCAGCTAGGGTACAGCAGAGACTGAGACAGTGCAAGCTTCACTAACACCCAGCTAGGGTACAGTAGAGACAGAGACAGTGCAAGCTTCGCTAACACCCAGCTAGGGTACAGCAGAGACAGTGCAAGCATCGCTAACACCCAGCTAGGGTACAGCAGAGACAGAGACAGTGCAAGCATCGCTAACACCTAGCTAGGGTACAGCAGAGACAGTGCAAGCATCGCTAACACCCAGCTAGGGTACAGCAGAGACTGAGACAGTGCAAGCATCGCGAACACCCAGCTAGGGTACAGCAGAGACAGAGAAAGTGCAAGCATCGCTAACACCCAGCTAGGGTACAGCAGAGACAGTGCAAGCATCGCTAACACCCAGCTAGGGTACAGCAGAGACAGAGACAGTGCAAGCATCGCTAACACCCAGCTAGGGTACAGTAGAGACAGAGACAGTGCAAGCATCACTAACAACCAGCTAGGGTACAGCAGAGACAGAGACAGTGCAAGCTTAGTGAACACCCAGCTAGGGTACAGCAGAGACAGAGACAGTGCAAGCTTTGCTAACACCTAGCTAGGGTACAGCAGAGACAGAGAAAGTGCAAGCATCGCTAACACCCAGCTAGGGTACAGTAGAGACAGAGACAGTGCAAGCATCGCTAACACCTAGCTAGGGTACAGCAGAGACAGAGACAGTGCAAGCTTAGTGAACACCCAGCTAGGGTACAGCAGAGACAGAGACAGTGCAAGCTTTGCTAACACCTAGCTAGGGTACAGCAGAGACAGAGAAAGTGCAAGCATCACTAACACCCAGCTAGGGTACAGCAGAGACAGAGACAGTGCAAGCTTTGTTGACACCGAGCTAGGGTACAGCAGAGACTGAGACAGTGCAAGCATCGCTAACACCCAGCTAGGGTACAGCAGAGACTGAGACAGTGCAAGCTTCACTAACACCCAGCTAGGGTACAGTAGAGACAGAGACAGTGCAAGCTTCGCTAACACCCAGCTAGGGTACAGCAGAGACAGTGCAAGCATCGCTAACACCCAGCTAGGGTACAGCAGAGACAGAGACAGTGCAAGCATCGCTAACACCCAGCTAGGGTACAGCAGAGACAGTGTAAGCATCGCTAACACCCAGCTAGGGTACAGCAGAGACTGAGACAGTGCAAGCATCACGAACACCCAGCTAGGGTACAGCAGAGACAGAGAAAGTGCAAGCATCGCTAACACCCAGCTAGGGTACAGCAGAGACAGTGCAAGCATCGCTAACACCCAGCTAGGGTACAGCAGAGACAGAGACAGTGCAAGCATCGCTAACACCCAGCTAGGGTACAGTAGAGACAGAGACAGTGCAAGCATCACTAACACCCAGCTAGGGTACAGCAGAGACAGAGACAGTGCAAGCTTAGTGAACACCCAGCTAGGGTACAGCAGAGACAGAGACAGTGCAAGCTTTGCTAACACCTAGCTAGGGTACAGCAGAGACAGAGAAAGTGCAAGCATCGCTAACACCCAGCTAGGGTACAGTAGAGACAGAGACAGTGCAAGCATCGCTAACACCCAGCTAGGGTACGGCAGAGACAGAGACAGTGCAAGCTTAGTGAACACCCAGCTAGGGTACAGCAGAGACAGAGACAGTGCAAGCTTTGCTAACACCTAGCTAGGGTACAGCAGAGACAGAGAAAGTGCAAGCATCGCTAACACCCAGCTAGGGTACAGTAGAGACAGAGACAGTGCAAGCATCGCTAACACCCAGCTAGGGTACAGCAGAGACAGAGACAGTGCAAGCTTAGTGAACACCCAGCTAGGGTACAGCAGAGACAGAGACAGTGCAAGCTTTGCTAACACCTAGCTATGGTACAGCAAAGACAGAGACAGTGCAAGCTTCGCTAACACCCAGCTAGGGTACAGCAGAGACAGTGTAAGCTTCGCTAACACCCAGCTAGGGTACAGCAGAGACAGAGACAGTGTAAGCTTCGCTAACACCCAGCTAGGGTACAGCAGAGACAGCAGCAGTGCAAGCATCGCTAACACCCAGCTAGGGTACAGCAGAGACAGAGACAGTGAAAGCTTCACTAACACCCAGCTAGGGTACAGCAGAGTCAGCAGCAGTGCAAGCTTTGTTAACACCGAGCTAGGGTACAGCAGAGACAGAGACAGTGCAAGCATCGCTAACACCCAGCTAGGAGACAGTGCAAGCTTCGCTAATACCCAGCTAGGGTACAGCAGAGACAGTGCAAGCATCGCTAACACCCAGCTAGGGTACAGCAGAGACTGAGACAGTGCAAGCATCGCGAACACCCAGCTAGGGTACAGCAGAGACAGAGAGACAGTGCAAGCATCACTAACACCCAGCTAGGGTACAGGAAAGACAGAGACAGTGGAAGCTTTGCTAACACCCAGCTAGGGTACAGCAGAGACTGAGACAGTGGAAGCTTCGCTAACACCCAGCTAGGGTACAGCAGAGACGGCAGCAGTGTAAGCATCACTAACACCCAGCTAGGGTACAGCAGAGACAGAGACAGTGCAAGCTTCGCTAATACCCAGCTAGGGTACAGTAGAGACAGTGCAAGCATCGCTAACACCCAGCTAGGGTACAGCAGAGACAGCAGCAGTGCAAGCATCACTAACACCCAGCTAGGGTACAGCAGAGACAGAGACAGTGCAAGCTTTGCTAACACCCAGCTAGGGTACAGCAGAGACAGAGAAAGTGCAAGCTTCGCTAACACCCAGCTAGGGTACAGCAGTGACAGAGACAGTGCAAGCTTCGCTAACACCCAGCTAGGAGACAGCAGAGACAGAGACAGTGCAAGCATCACTAACACCCAGCTAGGGTACAGCAGAGACAGAGACAGTGCAAGCTTCGCTAACACCCAGCTACGGTACAGCAAAGACAGATACAGTGAAAGCTTCACTAACACCCAGCTAGGGTACAGCAGAGTCAGCAGCAGTGCAAGCTTTGTTAACACCCAGCTAGGGTACAGCAGAGACAGAGACAGTGCAAGCTTCGCTAATATCCAGCTAGGGTACAGCAGAGACAGTGAAAACTTCGCTAACACCCAGCTAGGGTACAGTAGAAACAGCAGCATTGCAAGCATCGCTAACACCCAGCTTGGGTAATGTATGGACAGACAGTGCAAGGTTTGCTAACATGCAGCTTGGGTAGAGCAGAGACAGCAGCAGTGCATCCTTAATAACACCCAGCTTGGGTAGAGCATAGACAGAGACAGTGCAAGCTTCACTAACAGGCAGCTAGGATACAGCAGAAACAGCATCAGTGCAAGCTTTGCTAACACACAGCTAGGGTACAGTAGAGACAGCAGCAGTGCAAGCATCGCTAACACGCAGCTTGGGTACAGCAGAGGCAGCAGCAGTGCAAGCTTTGCTAACATGCAACTAGGGTACAGCAGAGGCAGCAGCAGTGCAAGCTTTGTTAACAACCATGTTGGTTAGAGCACTGACAGCAGCAGTGCAAGCTTCATTAACATGCTGCTAGGGTAGGGCATGGACAGCAGCAGTGCAAGCTTCACTATCATGCAGCTAGGGTAGAGCAGTGACAGAAGCAGTGCAAGGTTAGCTAACACGCTGTTAGGGTGGAGCAGAGACAGAGACAGTGCACGCTTTGCTAACACCCAGCTTGGGTAGAGCAGAGACAGCCGCAGTGTAAGTATCGCTAACACGCAGCTAGGGAACAGCAGAGACAGCAGCAGTGCAAGCTTCACTATCATGCAGCTAGGGTACCGCAGAGTCCGCAGCAGTGCAAGCTTCACTATCATGCAGCTAGGGTAGAGCAGAGACAAAGACAGTGCAAGTTTTGCTAACACAGTGCAAGGGTAGAGCAGAGACAGGAGCAGTGCAAGCATCGCTAACACACAGCTAGGGTACAGAAGTGGCAGCAGCAGTGCAAGCATCGTTATCACCCATCTTGGGTAGAGCATGGACAGCAGCAGTGCAAGTTTCCTAACATGCTGCAAGAGTAGGGCATGGACAGCAGCAGTGCAAGCTTCACTATGATGCAGATAGGGCAGAGCATAGACAGAGGCAGTGCAAGCTTCGCTAACATACAGTTAGGGTACAGCAGAGACAGCATCAGTGCAAGCTTCACTATCATGCAGGGAGGGTAGAGCAGAGACAGAGGCAGAGCAAATTTTGCTAACACCCAGCTTGGATAGAGCAGAGACAGCAGCAGTGCAAGCTTTGCTAACACGATGTTAGGGTAGAGCATAGACAGAGACAGTGCAATCTTCACTAACAAGCAGCTAGGGTACAGCAGAGACAGCAGCAGTGCAAGTTTCACTAGCATGCAGCTAGGATAGAGAAGAGACAGAGGCAGTGCAAGCTTTGCTAACACCGAGCTTGGGTAGAGCATGGACAGCAGCAGTGCAAGCTTTGCTAACACGATGTTAGGGTAGAACATAGACAGAGGCAGTGCAAGCTTTGCCAACACCCAGCTTTGGAAGAGCAGAGACAGCATCAGTGCAAGCTTTGCTAATACGCAGCTAGGGTACAGTAGAGGCAGCAACAGTGCAAGCATCTCTAACACGCAGCTTGAGTAGAGCATAGACAGCAGCAGTGCAAGCTTTGTTAACACAATGTTAGGGTAGAGCACAGACAGAGGCAGTGCAAGCTTCACTAACAAGCAGCTAGGGTACAGCAGAGACAGCAGCAGTGCAAGCTTCGCTAGCATGCAGCTATTGGAGAGCAGAGACAGAGGCAGCACAAGCTTCACTAACAAGCAGCTAGGGTACAGCAGAGACAGCATCAGTGCAAGCTTTGCTAACACAATGTTAGGGTAGAGCACAGACAGAGGCAGTGCAAGCTTTGCTAACACCCAGCTTGGGAAGAGCAGAAAGCAGGAGCAGTGCAAGCTTTGTTAACTTGCAGCTAGGGTACCGCAGAGACAACAGCAGCACAAGCTTCACTTTATTGGGGCAATAAGCAACCACTACTGCTACCTTTGTGTGTATTACTTAGGCATCAAATATAGTTACAATGTACAAAAAACAAAGAACGAAAACATTTGGCATTGGCAATTTTTGTTTTTTCTGCGTGCCGTCGTGAATGTTTTATTGCAGACAGCAGTACTCGTAATTTTAAACCTGCTGAACTGAACTGAGAGCAGCTTGCTCACAGCTAAACAGTGCAGGAAATGAGAAGGATATAACCCTCCCCCCAGTGACAAATGATGACTACAGTCATCAGCGCCCCACGTTGTTGACTAGCAACCTGCAGAGAATGAGAGGGGTTTCGTCATTTCACTTCCAGCAGGGCCTAACACAAAAGCCTCACTTAAGGGGCCACTAGCCCTTCTTTTGTTGGAATCTCGCCCTGGCTGGGAGCTGTCTAGAGCCTAGCACCTAGATGTCAGTGCAATGGAAGGATTCAGAGGCTCTCTGCTTGCTCTCAACTTCGCAGCTGTTCGTCAAGGATGTTAGATGTGTCTGACTGTTTGACTGACTAATTACAATAATAATGATTTTAATAACATTTACTAATTATTCTTTTATTTAAATTCTTTTGAGCATTACTCGTCCCAATGTTAAGTGTCAGAGCATTTTATCTCACATACACATTATACAGAGACAATGAATCATGCAAATATATTAATCAATGAACAAGACATTTGACATAAGACCACGATGGCTAAAAGGTGTAGGAGTCACATGTCATCCATAATAGTAAGCAGAATCACAAAGTCAGGATTTGAATTGTTACACAGTGATCCGGGTCATCTGTACTAAGACTTTATTACTACCCAACAGTCGTGACTGGCGACTTCAAAAAGTGGCAGGGCGGGAGCGAGGGGGGTAATAAAACAAAAATAAAATATGCATTGAAAAAAAAGTTACCTGGACATCGCCACTGCTCTCCGAAGCTCTCCATTGCACTGCAGGCTCCAAACTTGCTCTGAGGCCAATCACGACACTGCTCAAAGCAGCGCTATGATTGCCTGGCGCGCCCTGGCTCGGCACTCCAACGCAGACTGGGAGCCTGGGCTGGCTCTTTCCAACTCGGCAACACAGTGCTAAGTTGGAGAGAGCCTTTGTGCGCATGTGTGTTTGGCCGGCCAGAGACGGCCGGTCAAACATACATGCGCACTGAGCGGAGTGTTCTGTGCACTCTCCTCACGCTCGTCACCCCCATGGCCCCTCCCCCTTCAAAAGTAAAACGATAATAAACATGGTTTATTATTGGGGGGTTTTCAAAGGTTTTGCAGCTCCTGCTGCTGGCGGGGGGTGATGCTCCTTCACCCTAATGGAGGAGCCGCCCCTGCTACCCAAAGAAATCAGTTCATCAACCCTGGAGTAATAGAAGATTGAGGGGGAAAAAACAATAAGATTCTAAACTTATGCCTTGCCGTTTCCATGCAGCTCCTTGATGCCGGTTTATAGCTCATGGTGCTAAATTGTAAAGATGATAACTTATGAATTGCAAGCAACAAAAAGGTCTAGGTGACAAATGGAGTAATCCACTGAGCTATGCACCTGCTTGTTACACGTTGTAATTTGCAGCAGGTACATTAACCCTATCTGTTACTTTATGAGTGGCAAGTTTGCTGGAAGCAACAAACATGCATATCAGTCCCATGACGCGCGGTATTCCATACTGTTCTTAGGCTAAGCCACTTATGAGTTAGATCCACACAAGATTGTGTTTCACTTTTTTTAAAGATGCCTTCAATGAACATGTCGTCATTGTCCAATCATTTATATTGATTCATAAATAAAAACCCACTCGTAGTATACTTCATTAATAAACAACCCAGTGCATTTCGGGCCACAGACTCTTCATCGGGGCATGTTGCAAAATAAAAAATATACATTTGACAAAAGAAACAAAACAACGTAAATCATTGACTGTGAAACTACGTTGAGACATAGGTGCTAAACAGGGGCGCAGCTTCAGGGTGTTGTTTGGGAGCGTTACGCCCCCCACCCAATAAATATCTTCTGGAAAACAGTTGGGTACAGATACTTTCACTGGGGTATTGTGAGGTGTCTTTCCGATGTCACAAGAAATGTTTATATAAACACAGACATAAACGCACACACGCTCTCTCCCTCTATGCTTTGAAAATGTTCAGAAATGTTGGTTATTTGGCAATCTTAGGTTTTTGATGCAGCACAAACACAGGTCTAAGAAGGGCCACATCACTTGACAAAGAGGATATGTTTAGTACCAGGGGGATTTAAAACCCCAAAGTCTGTGTTACAAGGAGTACACATTGTTGTGCCAGGTGCACACCACAACAGTGCATACTTTTTGCAGTGCAGTCACAAACTCATGCCTGCAACTGGAACAGCACAGGAGTGAAAGGTGGAGCAGCTGTTTGAAGCCGCTGGCCAGTGTTTCAATGTGCAGGTGGCAACCGGTTTCTTGGTGACAGATAATCAGAATCAGGGTGCAACTAGACCTGAGCTTTGGGGAGAGGGGAGATTGGCTGGGTGGCCTAGTACTAACCAGTGGTGGTGAGGCTATCATTTCGAACACTGGTGGCCGATGCAGTATTAGAATACATGTTTGGAAGGCCAATAAATCCTTCTAATGTGCTAATACCTGGAAAAGGCATATATGCCTGCCTGTTATTTCATGCGTTAGTACAGTGGTTCCCAACTGTGGTCCGGGGACACCTGGGGGTCCGTGAAGCCTCCTCAGGATAATGTAAATATTATTAACAGATTAGGTCCTCAGCTTTCAGTAATGACTCAGTGGGGGGCCCTAGATTCCAATGATGATTCATTGGGGGTCCCTGTGTCCACAGAAGTCAAAAGGTTGGGAAGCACTGCATTAGTACATTAAAGTCACATCTTTTGTCTTCTTCAGTGGATTACCCTGAGACACTGAGCACTTCTGGAACTTAGGAGACACCGAGCACTGCTGGAACTTGAGAATTCCCGCCAGACCTGAGAGCTTCGGATGTCTGAAAGATGGTTGGTACCAAGCAAGTCCTGTGCATGTCTGATACACAGAAAAGAAAGCAGCGCAGGCTTACTGGTAAAGTGTCTTTTCTGATGAAAAGCAGCACAATCTTCATAATGATAAATGCTTCCAGGGACCAAAAAAAACGGCATAAAAAAGTAGTGAAGGGCTTCTATCTGGCTGTCACAAAACGAGGTGGGCTCATCAACAGCTCAAGACAACATCTCATTCCTTAGGTGATGCAATAGAACTTTAAAAAAAAGCTACACTCATTTTATTTGACCACATTTTGTGTTCTGTTGATGTTTTCACATAGCCATACGGCCACATTCCACAAGCTGTCTAGTGAGTAGATCAAATACAAGTTACTTGGTATTTATGTTATACGTGGGTAGCACCTAATTAAGCTGTCTCTTGTTTAAGGTTGAGGTTTATCTATTTGCATATACACAATGGTTTAAAGTTAAGTACATACAGAGCATGTATAACGGGTAACTGTGTAATCTGGTCCAACACTATAATTGAAGGGTTCTGGTAATATCTTTGGCCATGTGGTTTGTAAATGTAAATGCCTGAGATGGCACTGACAAGGTATCCATTATGTGTTTTCTTTATTGCAAGCTGTTTTATTCAAAGTGCAGCTAACAATGGGCATTGACTGGAATTAAAACAGCAAGGTTTTGTTTACCTGTTGCAAATAAGTTCTTGATGAAAAAAATAGGAAATTGTGAGATCAGTGGATTTATGTGAATCTGTAGCTGTAGAGTTTACAGCATAGTTATGGATTTACTGAAATTGGCACATAAGTTCCAAAATATGCAGATTTAACCAAAATTGTTGTTTCTAGCTCAAACCGATGAAAATAATAACCCCAGACAATGTGCCCCATAATTTGCATTTTTTCTGCATAATACAAAGATAACCTTGATCGTCCAAGCTGCTTAATCCTAGTAGCCTAGATCATGGCAAACCTCTGCACAGTGATTTGGGGACTACCGTTATGACAACAAAATCTGAAATTCAAATGTATCTGTGCAATATTTTCCATGGTTTCTTAAAAATGTATGGCTACTGTACCACTGCTTTCTTGTGCAATAAAAGCACCAAAACATGAAATACACACATTTTTACTTGAAAATATAATAACTTCTCAATAATCTCGATTGTACTCATCCTTGGGGAGCAGCAATAATAGTGGGGAGGAGTGCCTTTTTTAATGTGGTATTTTATGTCATCTAAGTGTTCAAAGGGCTGATGAATATTTTTTCAGTTTGTGGCCCTGCGATACATGTTTAAAATGGTTAAGCACTGCTGCGAGAGAAATGAAATAATATTGTAAATTACAACTATACCACCAGTTACCATTTTGTTAGCTGTAGGTTAATTTTCTTATAAAAATGCACACTTACACCTAAGCCAAACATGCTACTGTTTCCTTCTCTCCAAATGAAAGAAGGTTGAAGAAGATGCACAGTTTCAAATGTGCGCATGCTGCAACAGAAATTAATCATGGGAAGTAGTGTTGGCAGCCATATTAGTGAAGGAGCCGAAGTCATGTAAAAATTACATTTATTCTTGTAATGGTGAGCATCAATAGAATAAGACACTTCAGAAGGAGTAGATTGAGGTAGCCAGAAGGAGACTTGTAAGTAGACCCATGCATGTGGGAAAGTGGGTGCATGCCCATAACCCTGCTGTACTGCTCTCAATGGACTTCTATAGCTCCCGCCGGTGCACAACATTTGCACTCTCAGCCAGTGTGGAGCTCAGATTTCTTCATCTGAACAGATGTCTGCTGCTGTCTCACAGGAAGATGGAAGGTACAGCTAGCAGTATAGGGGACTACACAGAGCTTTTGCCTCCTGAGGGGGACCATGATTTGAGGGCACCATGATTGGAGTCCTTCCTTTTGTTTGTGGTGCCACCAAGCTATACATTAACGATTAGCACACATGCACCAACAGAGGTTCCTGCAAGAAATCCCTCCTATTGCACCTTTGAAGTTGAGCTGCCCTCACAAGCTTTATACTTCACTCATCTATTCACTCACTTTGGGGGTTTGCCTGCTTCAACCAAGCCAGGGAAGCGAATATATAAAATGCAAACTCCTTCCGTATCTGAAGTGTTTACGTTTGTTGTTCCACATGAAACATAATTTCAAAATGGACTAGACTACCTTTTACAATTCTAAAACATAGCTGCCCGACAAGTCTGTCATATGTATAACACCTCCACTTTAACCCAGTGCTTAATTTGCTAAAACAGAAGTGTGCTGATGACCAAAACGTTTCTTTGAGCTTGGTATTGGCTTCATCCACAGCCAGCACCAGCACTGTCCATGGACCCAATGAAAAGCAGACTTCTGATGAAGGGAGCAAAAGGAATCAGTGAAATGTGCTGTAAAGTTTGCTTTAGTACATGTAGCCACCATCTTCTGCTTCCATACCCTCAAAAGGCTCAAAGAAATATTCCAATGCCTCCCAACCAACACATGCAGAAAGGTCACCCAAACCCTCATTATCAGCAATCTGAAGTACGGCAGCTTGGCTGCACCTGTGCTGGAGCTCAACACTATCTGCAGAGGAGTGAGTTCAATTCAACAAGCTGATGAAGTCTATTTGTGGCAGATTAAATGTCTCTCTGCTAGAAGACTTCAGACCATACCAAACTCAATGGCCAGACTCACACTCAGGATTTTCCTGCATTCACACCACCCTGCCCTCAAAGGCCTCCTCTGGCTCTCCTTCCATCAACCCACACTCTTTAAACTACTCACACACTGATACAAAATCCTAAACCTTTACCCCACTTACTTTAATTTCTGTATGATCTATGACACACCCACCAGACACTTCTGCTCACCAGACTTTTATTCCCACACATCCCCAACACACAAAGAACTAGTCAGCTATTGTGCTTTCGCCTACCTTGTGCCCAAAGCCTGGCACGACCCGCTCCTACACATTAGAGCTGCCTCCTCAAGTACTTGAGCTCCACAAAAAAATGAAAACTTGGCTCTTCATCTGGATATGGCAGTCACTGCCAACATAACTCCTGTTTTCTTAGCACCAGGAAACTCCTGGGGATAAGCTGTGTACGCCATAAATACCATTACCATAACATAACATAAAATTTGCCTTAGCATCATTGTTGTGGTGTTGTTCATATATCTCTCACCCATTTCACACTCAGGGGGCCATTACGACCCTGGCGGTCTTGAGACAGCCAGGGTCATGGTGGCGGTTGGTCCCCCCGCATCACCAGTTTTCCTCCACAGGAGGGACTGGCGATGTTGGCGGTTCTAATCCACCAGGGCAGCACTGCATGCAGTGCTGCCCTGGGGATTACCAGTCCCGTCTCTGCCAGCGGTTACATGGGGCTAGCACCCTACGCACTTCAGTGTTGCGGCTGGCTCTGTTATGATGTAGGCCGTTTCCCAGTGTTCCCACCCACTGACCCAGTGGGAATCTCTTAATGGGGCCTGCTGGAAGGCAGCTGTACTGGTGGCAACCTGACCGTCAGGTCTTCAGCTGACGGCCTTTTCTGTCCTCCGAAGTCGTAATCGACCCCTCAGTCTCTGTTCATTTCCATATCAGTCACACTCTCCTTTCATTTCTTTCTCCTCTCTTTCACACCTTCCTGTCCATATTCTCACATATGCTTGATTCTCTGTCACTATCTACCTGGTCTCTCCATGTATCTTTTCAGTTGCTTCTGTCAATCCCTTCTCTCTCATTGTCATCCTACATTCTACCTTCTCCTCCTCACACCCTACCAGAAACAGCCTGTGTGGAAAATTAACTCAGGTCAGAGGCATGTGACACTCCCTCAGAATATTACGTGGTCCTGGTTTATCAGCCCCCACAGAACCTCAGGTTTTACATTGCAGGAATGAATGCTGAAAGAGCTCTGCTCTGCCTCTGAACTTGTTCTCCTCAATCCATGTCTGTGCAGGGGTTCGGCACTGTCTGCAGTGGACCTCAGCTCCATACTAGGAAGAACTCAGCTCTTTCTGACCAGGGCCACAGCATTATGTATGCAGGAACTCAGCTCCAGTTCAATGGAAGAAATTACCTCTGGGTATACAGTCTCTGCTCTGTCTGTGCATGGGCTCGGTACTATGTTTGTACGGACTTGGCTGCATTTGTGCTTGAGCTCAGCTATCTGTAGAGGAGTGAGTTCAATTCTACAAGATGTTTAGGTCTTTTTGTGGCAGAGTTCCACTGTCTCTATAGGTACAAGGCCCTACTTCTCTATGTGCAAGAACTAATTTATGTATTCTAAGTCTTCAGCATATCCCCAGAGGAACAACCATCTTCCTCTCCTTTATAAAATAGGCAACAAAGTGAGCTTCTTCATACTGAGCAGACTTCAATCTTTTGAAAGATACTTTGGGCTGCAGGAGTTTGGACACCCAGTGCTTTGTTCCACATTGTCCTGCTGATCTCTATTTACCTTGTCTTCCTAGTCCCCTCTTAATGGTACACCCTATTCCTTTCCGGAGTCCGCTTTGTTGTGAATTTTTTCTTGATGCTGATTGCTTTTATGTCATATTGGTATGCCCTTTTAGTCTACATTTTTAGTGAGGAAATTTAGAACAGCAGAAAAGATGAGGATGAAACAAGGAGACAAAGTTAGATATGAAACAAGACAAAGGTGAAATGTATCGGTGGGAGGTTGAGAAAAAGAAAAAGGGGGGATGACAGAGAACATGAGAGAAAGCAGAAGCATTTGGAGAGAGAGACAAAAGGCACATAGGGGGGGGGATGAACAGTGCTGAGGTCCAGGTAACTACCTATGGGCAATGCAATAGAAGTTAAAATGTACTGTAGCACATGGTAAGAAAAGAGTGGGCCTAAACAAAAATGAAAAGTTAATCAAAAAATATAAAATTCGAACTCTTCAGTCTGTGCACCAAGTGTGAGCTTTAACACAGGCAGCCTCTGAAAAGAGGGGAGTCAGGTGGACCATGTCTCTGAAGTAGGAGTTAACCCAATAGGACTTCACTTACCAGTCTGGATCTTTTGAAATGTGAACGTGTCTTGGATTTTGAGCAGGCACTGTTCTCCCTTTGGCTTAATGTTTTCCAACCGCCACTTACAGAAAGGATAAGGATGATCAAGAGGTAGAACACAGGAGGGCGGAGCAGACTGGGGAACACCAGGCTGCTGTGGCATAAAGCTTTTGGAGGAGAAGTGGCAGCTGCTGTCTATCCACAGTGTCTTTCTGATCCACCTTCTCAGAGGAGTATATGTGTGCCCACCAAACGCAATACGAGAGAAGCACACAAGGACCTTGCTTAGGAAAAAAAGGCAGAGTGTGTCCCTGCTGTGATGCACATGTCCAGCCTTACCAAACTGAGAATGAGCAAGTTTGAGGCAGATGAGCACAGTGAGGTGCTGCACCGCTGCACATGTGTGGCCTGTTAGAGTGACTGTGTGACATGACTTAATTGTGAAACCACCATCTTTCTGCCAATCTGCAGCAGCTCCTTATCAGGAGCTTCTGGGCACAATACCCCCACCCCACCCCGCCTCCTGTGAGGCCCCTGTGCATTTTATGAGTTAGCAGTGTTCATGAAAACACAAGTTTAGTGTATTCATGAACACTGCCAGTCTGCAAGTCATCCCTCTCTGCCTCCTTTCCAGGCTCCTGATGACAGAAGGAGGAGGCAGAGCCTGAGGTATGATCCAGCTATCAAGTGCTGTATCATTATCAAACACTTTGGCCCATATTTATACTTTTTTAGCGCTGCATTTGCGTCACTTTTTGACGAGAAAACGGCGCAAACTTACAAAATACAATTGTATTTTGCAAGTTTGCGCCGTTTCTGCGTCAAAAAATGACGCAAATGCGGCGCTAAAAAAGTATAAATATGGGCCTTTGTAGGTGAATGTCTGAATTGCACACAGGGGCGTAGTCGAACTACATTCCCCTCACATAGGCTCAATCCATTTTATTAAGGAGGCATACTTTGCATGTCTGAGGCAGGACTGTATGTCTGCTAAAATGGGAATGGCAGGGTGCACAGCAGTGCTTTTCTGAAGCGAATGAAAAGCCTCACAGTGCAGCAGGGGCAGGATCCCGAGCCACAACCCAGCTTCTTTTAGGTCTGTACTTTCAGTCCTATCAAGATGCTGGGAGAGGTATTGTGGTGGGTCTTCCCCTTTTCAATCCTGCCCATGCTGTTCCATCTGGCTGCTCGTTGGGAATCATGGCTTGCTGGTTCCAATACCCAGGCTGCTGCGATGGACCTTCTGAGTTGCCATATAAATAAGCAAGGTAAGTAAAACAAAAACGTTATTCTGCTATGTATGTTTATATGTGTTAGTGAGTGATTAAATGGGAATGGGATTGAGTGAAAGTGTGTATGTGTGTTTGAGAATGTCAATGAGAGTGAAAGTGAGAGTCAGAGTTTGGGAGAGTGTGTAAATAGGTAAAAGTGAGTAGAAGGGAGTGAGTAAAGGAGTATGAGTGTGTTAGAATGAGTGATTCGAGGTTGTGAGAGGGAGTGGAAATGAGTTGTGGCTATAGCTATCAATGGTACAACAGGTGCAGTTGCACCCGGGCCCCAACACAGGGCCAGACTGGGAACCCAAAACAGCCCTGGCAAATTTAGTCACACCAGCCCCCATAGGGTGCACAGCGAGCAAGCCCAGCAAGCTTGACCACTACATTGGTGTATGGGGGGTTCTCCCCAACACAATTTTGAAACAAAAGGCAAAAACTGTGTATTCTACAACAAATTTTTCATTATATATTCAATTGTATTCGTTTTTAAAGCATAGTAAATGTTTATTGGGGCTCTTCAATGATTTCCTCGCCATCAACCTTCAACAGTGCCTCTTATCTTTCCATAACCCTCTTTCACATGCATTTCATTTGTTTTATAGCACCTCTCACCAGCGTAGGGTTTTGGAGCACTAAACATCACACACACATACAGAGACAAAGAATATGTGTGTAAATCAGTGTATAGAAAATGTTACATACGACAAAGGGGACTATAAGGTGTAGGATTCCCATGTCATCCATAGTGGTAGGTGTTATTTTAAGAGTGCTTGGTCTGGGGAAGCATAAACTCGGGATTCAGAACGTAACACAGTGGATAGGGTTGACTTCATTAATAATTTATTTCTACCCAAACAAGCCATTTTAAGCAAATTTAGGATAATCAAATAATGAGAAAAAGCATAACTTTCTAACCTTGTACCATGTAGTTTGCATGCAGCTCTTTGACGGCAGTTCATAGCTCACTGTGCTAGATTATGATTGTAACTTATGAACTACACAGTAAGCAAAGGATCTCGGTGACAAAAAGCAGTATCCCTCTGAGCATTGCACATACATACCTTCCTGTGATCTGCATAATACACATTCTTGCAGTAGACATATTAACCCTCTGTGTTACCTTAGATGAATAAAAACTGCCACTGGACAAAACTCTGATCTCTCACCAGCAGGTCAATAATCACAAACGTTATCTTTGCACTCTTATTGTTGCCTGAAAACTGTTGGATATACAAGGAACTCTGCAGTGCTCTTAAAACTGCTGCACTGGTACAACACCGGCCCCCCTGAAATACTTGATACCTGGTATGGCCAGTCTGGCCTTGATGCCTAGTGCTGGCACACATTAGGCTGCTGAGCGCCACGCACACACCTTTGCGTCATAGTGCAATGGTATCTGTGGGAATATTGCACAGGTTTCGTACTGGGTGCCCTTCAGTACAAAATACTATGTTTTTACTCATTTTAAAACATTTCCCACTTCAGATGTGTGCCATAGAGAGCAATACACATGCAAAATAGGAAACGTTAGGAGAAATGAAAGCATTTCTTATTTTTAACACCTGCTTTCACTTGGCGTTTTTTTATTTTTTGGCCAAAACAGTATCTACTATTGTTAGTTGATAGGGTTTTGCATCAAAAACCATGGGTCGTTGCATGGGAACGCCTATGGATCACCCATGGAACACCCCCATAACGCTGAGTAACATAAACCAGCACCTTGCATTACTTTCAGGCAACTTTCCAGTGAAAAACAGGTTTTGTGCCGAAAAGTACATTAAAAACATTTTATGCAGGTTTGCATCACAAAAGTGATGCAAACCCAGTACAAAATATGTGTTTATCTAGGTCTCAGTGTGAAAGTGAGTGAGTATGAGTGTGGCAAATTTCAGGGAAAAATGAGGTGAACATCTGGGCAGAATTACACACCATCACTTTAAAAAAACACCAGTCGCCACTGACGTTAATACTAACTGGCGAGATGTGGCCTAACAGCCAGAATTTACAACTTAGGACATGTGGAATGATGCATGAACTCACCATCCTGTGATCCTGGGCAAGTCATTTAGGCCCTCATTATGAGTCTGGCGCTCCTGGGACTGCCAGACTCACGGTGGCGGGCAGACCGCTGTGGTCGTGGTGGCCCGCCCGCCTTATTATGAACATGGCAGAATCACCTGGCGGTCTTGGCATTTGTAATCCTCCAGGGTTTGTAACCCTGGGGATTATGAGTCCCCTTCCGCCAGCCTTTTCTTGGCAGTTTGCACCGCCAGGGAAAGGCTGGTAGAATGGGTGACTCGAGCCTCCTTGGTGGCCCCTGCACTGCCCATGCATTTGGCATGGGCAGTGCAGGGGCCCCCCATGCACAGCCCCATCGTGAATTTCACTGCCTGAATTACAGGTAGTGAAATGCATGACGGGTGCTGCTGCGCCTGCCGCACCGCCACATTGGGGCCGGCGTCAATGTAAAGACCCTGTTTCCTGCTGGGCCAGCGGCCGGAAACACTGTTTCCGCCTGTCAGCTCAGCAGGAAAATCATAATAGGGCCGGTGAGTTCAGCTCATAATGACCCCCTTAATCTCTTTGTACCTAAAAATAATCAGAATTTGTGCAATGTAATCGGTGCTCATGTAAAACACCCTGATTCCTTTAGACCGGGTTTGCTCTATATAACACTGCACAAATAAAAAATGACAGGCAACAAAAATCATTTTACCTAAGGAATTGGGACTAACCATCTTTGCTATCCACCAAGCCCAGTTCTATTTTGCCAACATACTTTTTCAGAGTTCTGATGTTTTTAATCAGTAGAAGTTATTTGCAGCAGGCATAATAACCCTCTGTGCTACCTTAGATGACTCAAAACTGCCACTTGACAAAACTCCGATCTCTTTCCAGCAGGTAAGTTAATCACCAGAGTTATCTTGGCACTGTTACTGTTGCTGAACAGCTCTCCGCACAACCAATTTATTCCACTCCATCTCCTCCTGAGACCAAGGTCTGGGAAAAATGTCAGGGTGGATGACCTCTTTCTGTAAATTAGATGGAGATGGAATCTTCAAAGAAAAAGTGGAGCCTAATCTCCATGCAATACTGTCTGGAAAAATGTTATAACAGGGATGTTTTGCTGAAAAAGATCCAACTTCTGCTTTTCCCTTCACTGTGGTAATTGCCACTAGAAAAAAACACTTTCCAGGTCAGAAACTTTAGATCGACAGAGTCAAGTGGTTCAAAAGGAGGCCCTTTCAGAACATCTAACACTAAGGGAAGATCCCATGAGGGCAAAGGGATACTTGTTTCAGGGCTAACATTAGAGAAACTTTCGAAGAGTCTAGAAGCCAAAAACCTCGCATTCAGAAACATTTCTCCAATTTTCCCTGAATGCCTTTATGGCTACCCACTGTAATTTCAAAGTAGTACACTTGAAACCCAGATAAAAACCATCTTGCAAAAATTGTAAGAATGAAAAATTTGGACAGGAGAAAGATCTAGCTGCTTAATCTCACACCACTTCCGGAATGAACACCAATGATGACTGTAGGATTTCATAGTCGACCCCTTCCTAGATGCCTGAGTGTTTTAGCCAGCCCGTCTGGAACACCTAACCTTCTCAAACCTAACCTCTCAAATTCCAAGCCTTCAGTTGAAGACGTTGAAGGGACCTCAGGGACAATGATGGGAGAACTATGGGAGGTGGAACCAGTGGAGGAGCCCACTCCTGATCCTTGTTTATGCTCACTATCAGAGGCTTCACGATGGAGCAATCAGAACCACTGATGCTTTGTCTGTCTCCACCCTCATGAGAAACCTCGCAATCAAAGGACATGGGGGAAAGGCATACAACATCCCCTGAGGCCATGGACAGGAAAGAGCAACTACATTGCAAGAGCCCTTCCCCCTGAGCCAGGACCCTCCGTAGCCACGGATGATCAGAATCCCTCCGTAGAGGGGGCATGGAGTGACTTCACCCATTTGTAGGGGTGTGCTTGGGGGTCCCTGAGGTCCCCTTTCCTTCACTCAGGGAGTGCCCTCAGGGGAGGAGGCACACTGTCCCCCATTTCTTTGTGTAGCAGTCAGTGCACTTCATGATGGTCTCTTTGCTTCTCACCTGTGTCTGTAATAATAGTGCTGATAACAGATACAAAGGGTTTCCCCATGCAAATGAGGGAACATCCCCTTGTGGCTTTGCAGGTGCAAAATGTGTGCCTGCACAATCCATATGATAGAATGAGCCGAACAAGCATCTGCTGCCCCTTCAAGAAAATCAAGGTGCCTAAGAAATGCAAAAAGCAAATTCAAATGTCTGTTGTGACCCCAGGGTACTTGCTATATTAAAGCCCAAGTGTTGAACAGAGAGCAGTAATGTGTGTGTTTGGAAAGTGGGTGCATCTTGTTGAGACCAGATTACAGGAACCAGGATGTGATTGGTAGGTGCCAGGGGCACATCGTTGCTATGGAACACTGTATAGTTTGATATACACAAACTTTCAATTGCATCTACGTCCATTCCACAGTTATTTTACATATTTACAATTTCAGGCACAATGGGTGAAGATGTTTTGCCCATGTTCATGCAACTGTTTCCGGCCAAGAACTAAAGGCAGTATTAATGCTTAGATCTCCATGTTCCAAGGACAGCAGTTTAACAATGGACAGCAGCTCCTCAGCTTGTGACTAAAACCAGTAAGGGATGCTTTACACCTTTATGAATCTCAAAGATCACCCTTCACTTGCAGTGTGCCCCACAAATCCACCTTTGCCCTCTCCCCTTTAATGTATGCCTGCTCTCCCTCACATGCCTGTTCTCTCTCATACAGATCCTCTGAGGCCTCAGCTGGCCTTCCAATCCTATGCAAGAATACTGGCACCTGCATCAAAGTTAGTTTGACCCTGAGTAGTTGTGCCAGGTGATGAATGTGAATTTGGACCCAAATGGCTTCAACAACTATTGACCCATCAAATAAACCATCCCTGGGAAGCATAACAGAGAATGCAGTCTCCATCAAAATGCAATAATGTATCAACTCCTGTTCAGTCCTACATGAATATCAACCACTCTTCAAACTGCAGTGCAGAGACGGCAAACACCTAGCCCAGGGACCACCACATTCCTGGGCTGGCTGGTGCAGAAGAGAGGAGGTGGGCAGCACGGCCCCCCTCCTGGAGCCATTAACCCCAACCAGGGCTGGCTCCTGCTATCTCCCAAGGTGCCCACCTCCGAGATGTAGCTGTTTGCTTTTGCTTAGTGGGAGCTGTGACAGCAAACACTCCACTTCCAGCAAGCAGCAGCTGTCAAAATCCTCCTGCTTGCCGGAAGCAGAATTTGAATGAGATGAAAGTACTGCTCCCACATGCAGAGATCTGCATTCCCAGCAGCTCCTTGCATGTGGGAGCAATGCTGGCTCCAGCAGGAGGCAGGGAGTAAACTGGGACCGAGGGGGCCTTGAGGCTCCCACAGTGGTCCCTAACTATCACCAAGGGAAAGCAAGTGTTTTACTCTGCATTTCAACCATGAAAAGTTATATGTAATCATTGATGGAGGTGTTTGCATCCTTCCTTTTTTCGAGCACAATGTCTCATGTAATGATTGTGACAAGTGGGGTAATTTGTTTGTAATATGCTGATGAGACCAGAGATTGTTACTCCCTTTTAAAAATTGCATGTATGTAAAATGTCCTGCCCTGTCCCTTTGGCTCCACCCCATTTATTTAGATTAGTGGTATGCAACATCTTACCGCCATTTTCCCAGAATGATGGACAGTTTACTTAAAGGACCCCCGAGCACGATTCCCCCGATTTTGAAGGCACGTTCTTGATGAACAGGAATATGATCATATCTCCACTAAACAATGAAGCACCACATGAGTGGCGTGGGGTTGGGTTGTTAAAGGGGGTAGGCCACAGGGCCTGAAGCCAAGCCCTGCAGACAACCCCTGTCGGATAGGCTCTCATTATTCTAATGAGACTATCGGATTTTGAGTGGCAGAATCGCCCGCGGTGTGGGAGACTAAGGGGGTCATTCTGACCAGGGTTGGCGGGAGCACCGCCAACAGGCTGGCGGTGCCCCGCAGGGCATTCTGACCGCGGCGGTTTGGCCGCGGTCAGAAGAGGAAAACCGGCGGTCTCCCGCCGGTTTTCCGCTGCCCAGATGAATCCTCCATGGCGGCACAGCTTGCTGCGCCGCCATGGGGATTCAGACACCCCATACCGCCATCCTGTTCCTGGCGGTTCGCCCGCCAGGAACAGGATGGCGGTATGGGGTGTCGTGGGGCCCCCGTAAGAGGGCCCCACAAAGAATTTCAGTGTCTGCTTTGCAGACACTGAAATTCGCGACGGGTGCAACTGCACCCGTCGCACCTTCCCACTCCGCCGGCTCCATTCGGAGCCGGCTTCCTCGTGGGAAGGGTGTTTCCCACTGGGCTGGCGGGCGGCCTTTTGGCGGTCGCCCGCCAGCCCAGTGGGAAAGCCAGAATAACCGCAGCGGTCTTCTGACCGCGGTGCGGTATTCTGACCGCGGTGCGGTATTCTGGAGGGGGGAACTCTGGCGGGCGGCCTCTGCCGCCCGCCAGAGTTAGAATCACCCCCTAAGTCTAACCCACTGCGGGTGACACCTGTCACTCCAATCCGGGTTTTGCTCCGGCTAACTAGCAGTGGCTCATCTCTACCCAAGGATAGGGACAGCTGGGCAGCCGAGCACATGACATACTTGGTTTCCCAGGGAAGCCGTGGTCACTCAGGTCTCATCCGTTTCTCTCAGTTACCTTAGTCTCATATATAAATGACAAACAGAGGCAGTATCTGTTTTAATAATGACTTTAATAAAACAACTGCATATTAGATAGCAAAGCGTAAGCTGCAATAACCAGGTCGATACAGCATGACAGTATTAAAATGGTGACGAGGAGAGTGAAGCATAAAAATAACGCTATCATATTGTCAATATGTTCAATAAACTCCTACCTAGGCTATGATAGAGCACAGCATATTAAGCTCTAATTCTGCCCTTAAGGTTCGCCTGGGAAGACATCATCCCCCATACCTGAGCAAAGGCCTGTAGTCTGCGTTACCATCTGTAGCGAAGCATTCGGTAATCAGCATACAGTCGTGGTTCTCTGGCTGGAATCTCCCTCTAACGTGTAAGGGACAAGGAAGTGTTTTCACAACAACACAGCTGATGTTCTGAGAAAATGTCCCTACGTAAGGATGTGTGTTTTCTACGAATGTTGGAGACTAAACTTCTACCACGTTCACCCGCAATGTACCGTGCTGTAGCCTTGGAAGAAGCACAGAGTGATCAAGAATGTCTTGTTTGAGAACAAAGTGCCGGCCCAGGCAAAAACAGTTAGATAAACAGAAAATAAAACAAGACCGTAAAAGTGGCTATTGTAACAATATTAAAAGTAAAGCCGAATAAAATATATCTAGGTTAAGGTGCACAGCGGCTTGGCCTAGTGTGTTAAAATACCGTGCATTGAGCTATAGCTAAAATGGCTACACAACACCCCCATGTGCACGGCGCAGGGTTGGGTAGTTATAAGGGGTAGGCTGCAGGGCCTGGCAGTAGCTCAGGCCTTGCAGTCAATCCCTGCCGCACAGGTTTTTTAAGTGAATATATATATATATATATATATATATATATATATATATATATATATATTAGGTAGTTATAGTTAGGACTATGTTTCCCCGCCCATGCACAGTTTTTTCGTCAACAATTTTAATGCAAATATTACATTGATATTATGAACAATGTTTTCAAAGATGTCATGAGTGTTATGATTTGTGGAGTAATAAGCAGTGCATGGCGAGGGCATTAGTTCTAGTTACCCTAGGGCCCGAGTTATAGTTACTTGAGATGACTCTAACTATAACAGGTAAATTTCCATGATTTGGGAAAGTGGTGGTCCCCAGGGCAGTGGGGGTGGCTTGTCTCCCGCATTAAAATGGCAAAGCCCACAGGACTTGGCCCACCCGGGAAGCTCCTTTGAAAGAAGCATGGGAGGCTGTGCTTTGTTTTTTTATTTTTGGTGGATCCATGGATACGCCGTGATTTCTGCTGAAAATGTAAAAAAATTGCTTTTTTACTCTTGGGGGGTTCCTCTTGGACCCCAGCACCAGAGCTACCGGTCAAGGTTACTGGGACCCGGCGCCAACATTTTCTACGATTTGAACCTCCAAACAATGCACAAAATTACAGACACAAGTATACATTAAACAACCACAAGTTAAAAAAAATTCCAATTCGCAAACATCAACATTTTAATCAAAAGATGGTACATTTTCAAAATCTTCTTTAAATCTGAGCCACACCCTAGAATATCACTTTTTTTATTGCCAACGGATGTTTCCTTTTTGTCGACGCACATCAGTGCTTCAGTTGAGACCACCAACTCTCTATTCTACCTTCGGTTTGTTGTTCTTCGCGAGTCAAGCAAAGGATTTCACATTAATTTGTAGCCTCCGGTTTTGAATTCCTTCAGATTTACAGAGCATTTAATTTTCTTCAATTTTACAGTTAGCATTTTTTAAACAATCCGCTAATATTAATGACTTTAAAAAAAAGTCTCATTCCCTGGGAGGAGGGGCCACGGACTCTCAGGGGTGCCATGGCCCCAGGTTAAGGGACACATATTATGACAGTTATGCGGGTTCACTCCACTCCCCCCAGGGGTGCTTTATAACTGAAGGTGCTGGAGCTCTCACATAGCTTTTAAGCATGTTTTCACTTGTTACTACCAATGTTCACTGACTGAGCTCCTCACTCTGCCCACCAGTTACAGGTCCTCACATTGTTCACTGACTAAGCTCCCCACTGTGCCCACCAGAAACAGCTCCTACTAATGTTCACTGACTGAGCTCTTCACTCTGCCCACCAGATACCACTCCTACCAATGTTCACTGACTGAGCTTCTCACTCTGCCTACCAGATACAGCTCCTACCAGTGTTCACTGACTTAGCTCCCACTGTTGGCAACACACTCTACGCAGGCACCACCAGCGAAGTCATGCAAAACTCCAGACGATCCAGAATGTAGCTGCCAGACTGATCCTCAACCTACCTAAGAGAACCCACATCTCCCAGCATCTGAAGGACCTCCATTGGCTCTCGATCCAGAAAAGATGCCACTTCAGTCTCCTGACTTATGCCTACAAAGCCCTCCATAAGCAAGGACCCACCTACCTGAACCACCCCCTTCGCCTCTACCAACCGACCAGGAACCGATGCTCGGCACACATCATCCTCGCAAAGATACCACACATACGTCGCTGCTGCAACGAAGGACGTTCCTTTTCCCACCTCGCCACCAAAGTCGGGAACACCCTCCACCCCGGCAACCCCGCTGACCCACTTCAGAAAAGGACTAAAAACTTGGCTTTTTGAATAAACACCTGCAGCAAGCGCCTTTATACTCACTCGGGTAACAAGCAGCAGTAAACAAATGACATCTGATTGATTGATTGACTGTGCACACCAGACACAGTTCCTACTAATATTCACTGACTAAGCTCCCCACTGTACCCACCAGAAACATCTCCTACCAATGACCACTGACTGAAGACTTTACTCTACCCTGGCCCCTTTTCTTTTTTTCACTTTTTTTTTAAGGACTCGGTTAAAGTGAGTCCCAGCATGGCTGACAACAATTCCTGGTTGAAGTGTTGTCAGCTAATCAGATCTCAGCATGAGATCAGGAGGGTTTGCGGAGCCTTTGCATCCCTATATATACAAATGTGATTTTTCTTTAATTTCTCAAAAACTACAGAATGGATTTACACCAACTAATAAAAAGGGCTGTTTCTGGATCGAGAGCTACCTTTCTGCCAAATTTGGGGTAATTCCATCCAGCGGCTCGGGCGCTATCGCTGTCCAAAATCCCTATGGGAATTAACATGAGAAATGCCCCTTTTTTGACCCCTCTTTTTTCTCGGCCCCCGCTTGACGGATCACCCCGAAACATTTCAGAGTGCAGCTGATGTGACTGGCTATTTTTTTTATTTTTGGGAAAATTTAGTGAAGATTTGTCAAGAGGCGCCAAAGATATATGCCAGCCAAAAAACTCTTTTTCTATAGAAACCCGGTCCTAATTATAACTACCTAGTGGTGACCGCCACTAGGTTATATGTAAGGGGTTAAAAAAAATGAAAGACAATAGCTCAGTGTGAAGGTCGCAGATCTTCACATTGAGGGTTCGCGCCTTTGCCATGCACGGTTGTCTCATCAATAATTTGATTGCAAATGTTGCAGTGATAATATGAAACATGGAATAGAAGATGTCATCAATGACATAATGTGTGGAGTGATTAACTGTGCATGGCGAAGGCGCAATTTATAGTTATCTTAGGGCGCAAGTTATAGTTACTTGAAAGATAGATAAATAGATAGATAGATAGATAGATAGATAGATAGATAGATAGATAGATAGATATTGTCTACCAATACTTCCACAAATATGCCGCTGTCTCTACCTCGTGGTGTCAGTGTTTTGTGGCCAAAAGCATAAATCAAGAAAAAGTCTAAATCCCGTTACGAAAAAGGAGGGCAGCACACCAATTTCTTCATGCACACAGGAACAATGCATTTTTGCAACCCTTTATCAGTTAAAACCTACCATTTTAAACTCAAAACCCACTGAAATTCACCAGCTATAGTAATCCCAAGTAACTACACCACTATACTATGCCCTAATGTAACCATAACTTGTGTAAAGCATGCATAATGTTGTTATCAATGATCTTATTTCAGATGATGCAGTGACGTTATCAATGATGTCATAGAACGTCATTAGTGATGTAATATTTGAGGTCATTTGCAGTGCATGGCGAGGGAGCGATTTTGTTACTTGCAAGCACTAGTTATAGTTATAGTTTTCATCAGTGAATTTCTAATTTGTAATGTGAGTTAAAATATTAACTTACCTTAAGTATGCATAGCTCCACTTAAACTTTTATATAGTTTATTAAAATGACTTGTTAGAGGCAAAGCCTGGAGTGCCCCTCCCATCTTGCAACTTTAACAAAAGTTAAACAAGTTAGAGAAATGTCATTGGAGAGAGCTTATCAGATGGTGTGAAGCAGCAAATTTACAAAAATGTCTAATTGCAGGCAGAGTGCTCAGAGGTTTAGGGATTTTTATTACTCCATCGCATGAGAACCCTCACCAGGTTTCTTGCAAAAAAGGGCTGAAAATCCAACAGAAAGCTTAAGGGGAATGCTCAGGATATTGATTAAATATGTCTGGGATGAGTACAAGATTGCGATTAAATCCATCCAGGAATTGGAATTAAAACTTGCTAAGGGAAAGGATCAGGAGGAGGTATCATGGCCTAAAACACTGATGGAACACAAATTAACAAAATATAAGGAGGAAATTCAGAAACGTAACCAATGGAAATTCCACCATGAATGGAAGGATATTTACTTTTGCCAAAATAAAGCATGAGACGAAGAGCAGAAGGACACAAACAAGAAAAAAAAGTTCAGGATGTGACTGATTATAGTTCTGAAGTGAGCTCGTCTATAAATTTAAGGTACAATCTGCAAGAAACTACCAAAGCACCAGTGCACACTACTTTGTTTAGAGCAATCCTTGGTGCTCAGGAATGGGTGCCAAAAATCCACAAACAAACCCAGAACAAAAGATGGAGAAGGAGACAGATCAGGCGCTGTAAAACAAGGAACAACAAAAAAGAGAAAGGAGAGGCAAATCACTGAGGACAGGCAGGAAGTGAAGCAAGATATAACAACTACACATAATCAGGTAACACATGATATTAGGATTAAAAAATATCTCTGACTTAGAACTCAATGATGCAAAGATCCAAGTATTGAGCTTAGGACTTTATATTTGCCCTGCAAGTGATTTTAACTATACAAAACCAAAATTAGATTTATTTCATTTCATAAGGAAATTGGAATTAGTTAAAGCGACATTAGAGACATAGGGACGATGGGGGATATTGAAGGTTTATGTGCAGCTAGTATTTCAAACTGCAATGATACATATATGGAAAATACTGAGATAGACATTATTGAAATATTAAACTCAAAGGGAAATACCCACATGAAAGTTGCAACATCATAGTGTGGGCTAAAGAAAAGCACATACAAGAGGCAAAGACACAATTGGGAAAAATAGACAGTTAGAGTAGGGAAGCGCTATTATTATAAATATAATTTACCACCAGAATGAAAATACAGGGCTTATGGTAGTATGAGAAATACCAGTTTTTGAATACCGATAACCCGGTTATACCCACATTCCATTTGCTTCCTAGATACATAAAGATCCTAAGAACCCACTAGGGAGACCTATAATCTCCACAATAGATAGTCTCCTGGAAAGAACTTTAGTCCTTGTGAACCACTTTTTGTCTCCATGTCTATATATTTTGTTTGTATGGAAATGTGTCTCTCTTTTATCAAGAATTATACAAGCAGGTGAGGGGGGAAAGTGTTAGACACCTGCTTCACCCCCACCTATGCTAATCTTGTGATGGGTTTGTGATGGATCTATATCCATTGGGGAGGAGCAAATGTCCACACACTCTGATCTAGAACAATACATGCACGACGTAGTCTTGCAACTAGGTTATATTGGTGATTTATTAATGATATAAAAGGGTTGTATAAGGAATTTAGAGGAGATGGTTAGGACCAGAAACCGAAAGCCACTAGGCCTGATCTTTACTGCAACATGCAGTAACACTAGTATAGATTTCCTGAATCTAAGTTAGAAACAATTGAGAGTTTTCTAACTACTTTAATGCACAGGAATTCAATTGCAGGAAGCAGCATTCTACACACACACACACACACACACAGCAGCCACCCACCAAATATCAAATGGAACACACCATATGGTGAACTGGTGACAATGAATAGTAATTGTAGTATAGAACGGACTTTTGGAACAGCAGAAAGCACACAAGTATTTCAAAGGAACATATAAAAAACAATACTGTTACTAGAGATAATCAGTTTTATAAAGAAAACAGATGCAATTGACATAGTAAAATAGAAGCAAATAGGGTCAGAGTAATAACTACCTTTAGTAACCAGATAAGGGGAGTTAGAAACATTCTCTTAAAAACTGTTAAGTACCTAAAGATGAAATGTAAGGTCAATCTGTAAATATTTTGTTGATACTCTCAACATAAGCTTCAGGAGAAGTAAGAGCATGAGAGATATGTTAGTACAAAGTAATGTTAACACCAAACAGAAAAATATTTGATTGTATAGACATCCGGTACCTTTCTATACTTGTAAAGATTGTGAAGCTTGCAAGTATAGTCAGAATAGATTCACACCAATCAAACATGGAAAATCTCAAAATGCATTAATTTTGAAACTGACTATAATACTATGGGGGTCATTATGACCCTGGCGGAAGGCGGAGAAGCAGCGGTAAGACCGCCAACAGGATGGCGGTCTTTCCTCAGCGTATTATGACCATGGCGGTTACCGCCATGGTCATCCGCCAGTTCTCCGTTTCGCCCGCCGGGCTGGAGACCTGGGTCTCTAGCCCGGCGGCCGTCACTATACCGCCGGCGGTATTTTGACCCGGCTTACCGCCGTGGATTTACAGCGGTTGGAACCGCCATGAAATCCATGGCGGTAAGCACTATCAGTGCCAGGGTCTCCCCCACCCCCCACCCTGACTCCCTCCCCTACACCCACCACCAGCCCTGCCACCCCCCAAAGGTGCCAGGGCCCCCCTCCCCACCCCAACATCACAGAACTCACACACACCCGACACGCACGCAGGCACCACCAACACACACACGCACACACCGACATACATGCCTACATCCATACACACAGTCATACACGCACACCCACATACAAACATACACGCACACATCCAGACAGACACACACACAGACATACACGCACTCATTCCCAATACACGCAACACCCCCGCAAGCATACACGCACTCACACACCCCCTCTACATACACAGACGCACACCCCCATGCACCCACACAACACACAACACCCCCTCACCCCCCTTCCCTAACGGACGATCGACTTACCTGTTCCGTCGATCCTCCGGGAGGGGATGGGAGCCATGGGGGCTGCTCCGCCGACACCACACCGCCAACAGAACACCGGACAACCTCCACTTCCCCGCCGCCCGCCAGTATGGCTGTTGGCGTCTCTCTGTCGGAAAAAGGACGGAGAGCAGCCAACAGTCATAATACGCCGAGCGGCAAACCGCCACTACTGGCGGTCTTCCGCACGGCGGTCCCTGGGCGGTCTTGTAAAAATATTTCCAATAACTAAAAGAATACTTGAGCATAGACAGGCAATAGTGAATAAAGAACAGAAATACCCTTTATCTAGACGTTTCAAGCTAGTTAATGAGGGAGACTGGACGACATTTTCATTTTTGGGTCTGGATTGTGTCCCAACAAATCCAAGAGAGAGTACCATGTAAACATACTTAGTAAAATGGAATCTCAAGATATTTTTAACATTAGAAACATGCAAACTGAATGGTTTAAAAAGCATTGCTGAGTTAACAGTACATGTACCTGTCAAGATGGCTAAATGTTGATGAAATAAAAGCATCAGCAAAAGATGTTGTTCTTTTCAAGTCCCCCTTTATGATGTAATTGTTCTATATCATTTTAATTCACATTGCACTTATATGAAGGATAGCAATTTTGGAAAATCACATCCAGCTGACAGAGAAGCAAACGATACAATTGAGTGAGTACGAGATAGATGACTAGATATCAAACCAACCACGATGATAAGTTGTAGGGATTTGGACCTATGTTGATTTTCACTTGAACTGATATGGTGACCCACTGGGGTAATATAATTTCGGTTTGAACACAACAATATGATAAAATGATCTCTATCCACTGGGGCAATATAATGTTGGTCTGAGTGAGACAATATTTCATACAATGATCTTTACTGATCCTGTTAATTCATCAAATGCAATTAATTATATTACAACAATTTTCTGTGTGAAGTCTTGTCTTACAGCGACATTATCCCATAAAATGATTTTGATTTGTAATCATAATTTTAGTTATGTATCAAAATCCAGTACATTATAATGTTTCTGCATTTCAAACTAGTATAGGAATGATTCAAATATAATCATCGACAACAAAATTTTGACTATACAAAAATTGGAAGAAAGACTATGGCCCTCATTACGAGTGTGGCGGTGAGCGTACCGCCGCAGTGGAGTTGGCGGATGCACCGCCGCAGGCCCGGCGGTGAAGACCACCATATCACAAGTACAGGGAAGGCACCTGCAGAACACAACCAAGTTAATGTTCGTACCGCAACAGCGGATGGACTGGCGCGGCAGCCATCTCCAGGCTGACGATCAGGCAGTATCCCAATACCATATTTTGAGGTTGCACACCACCAGGATTTCCGGGGTGGACCCACCGCCACCAAAAGTCTGGCAGAAACAAATAATGCAAAAGGGAACACCTACCTTCAGGAACACAGGCACATCTGTAGGCGCCATGGCACGCGAATTACAACTCCTCCTGATACTCTACGTAGCCATGCCACTCCCGGACCAGCGACCAAGACACTAACCATAAGTACACCAGCCTAGCACACACTGGAGGGAACGACGTTAGTACATACACACAGCACACACACAACACAGGAAGCCAAGCCCACACACACATGCAAACAAACACCCATACCAACACACACACATACACTCTAATACCCACAACCACCACACATACTTGTGGAGGGAAAGCCAAAACTAGGTAGATACCATTGACACCAAGGGTGTTGAACCGCATATATTTAATACATTTAAAAACTGTGTAGAAAACTATGAACATACAGGCCCAAGGGCAGTCCAAAGGTCCAACAGTGCCCGAGTATGCTGAGCACAATGTGACGCCCCCAACCTGACTCCTGACTGCAAAGTGCAGGCCTCCACACAGGGCAGGGGCATCAATGGGGTATGCAGGCACCTTAGGGGTGGGGTTGGGGGCTTTGGGTTTAGAAGGAGGGGTCCTTTAGTCTGGGCTTGGAGGGGGTCCTTGGGCTTGCCCTTGGGGGGGGTTGCTCAGCAGGGGGTTGGGCTTGGCCTTGGAACTGGAGGGAGTGTGCTGGCCTTGGAAGTGGACGGAGTGGGCTTGGCCTTGTGAGTGGAGGGAGTGGGCTTGGTCTTGGAAGTGGAGGGAGCAGGAATGGGCATAGATCTGGCTGGAGAAGAAGTGGACGTGACAGGGGCAGAAGTGGCAGGTGTTGGAGGGGCATGGCCAGGGGCAGTGGTGAACTGGGAGGTGGAAGGCAGGGGCTTTGGAAGGGGAGCAGGGTGCTTGGGCTGGGTCAGTGGTGGGGGGCAGGGAAAACTCATAGAGGAAACGTTTTTTGGGGACACAAGGTAGGTCAAGGTAAGGGGGTTTGGGAGTGGAGGGAGTGGGTATGGTTGTGAGGTGTGTACGTGTAGGTGCCTTGGGTGCAGGTGCATGGGTGGATCAAATGTGTGTGCTGGGGGACTGTTGGGTGGATGAGTGTGGGCGTTTAGAATGTACTGGGAGGAGTTGAGGAGGAGATGCAGGGAGATGGTAGGGGAGACGTGTGAGTGTATGTTGGGGTGGTGTCTGCAGGTAGGGTGGATGTGCTGCATGTGGGGGTGTTGACAGTTATGGTGTCTGTGCCAGTGGTGTATGGGGTGCTTGAATGGGGTCAGACAATGTGGTGACAGTGGCAGTGAAGGCACATGTAGCCGGATCAGTGACTGATGTGGTGCTGACTGGAGGTGTGAGTGGTGTACTGACTGTGAGGGTGGAGATGGTGGGGGAGTCAGTGCAGGGTGTGGATGTTGTCATGTCTGCATATTGTGTGTGTGATTGGCGGTGGTGGCATTTGTGGTGCTTATGTCTGTCCTTGCGTACCATGTCTGTTGATGTGGATTCATGTGGGTCAGTAGGTGTGGCTTGGATAGGTGAGGGAAGAGGGATGTGGGTATGGAAAAAGGTAGCTGGAGGGGGGACGGAGGTAGAAGGGACACTGGCTGCCATCAACCAGAAGGCCATAGCCTGAAACGATCGCTGAAGGTCAGACAAGGCACCGTGAATGCCTTACAGGAACACATTGCACTGTTCCAGCTGGGATGCCAGTCATTGAATGTCATCCACGATAGTTGTCTGCCCCACAAAGATGGACCTCAGAAGGTTAATAGCCTCCTCATTGAGGACAGCAGGGCTGACTGGGGCAGGGACAGAGGTGTCTGTGGCGAAGGAGATGCCCACCCTCTTGGTTGAGTGGGCACAGGCAACTGGGTGGGGAGCTACAGGGAGGGCTGTGCTGGTATGGGGGTGGCGGACAAGGATGGTGCTGGGATGATCCCAGATGGGTCCGCCACCACTAGGAAGCATCCATCAGAGGAGGAATCTGAAGATGAAGTGGTTGATCCAATCTCCCCTGTGGCACTCCCCTTGCCCTCCACCCCACTGGTACCCTTGGCTCCGCTGGTGTCACCCTCTTGGGTCCCGTGGACTGCAGCTTTCCACTCACCGGTGCCCCTTCTCCTTCACCAGATGATGCTGATGCACACAAAGACAGAGGAGGACAGGGAGGGAGGGAGAGAAAGAGAGCGAGAGAGAGGGTGCAATCAGTCAATGCCAGCACACCAGCACAACAGTGACACAGGGTTGAACATCAGCATTTGATGCCATGCCACGATACGTTATGCCCACCCCTGCACATCCTACAGCTAGGCACCACCATGGGGGAAACCACAACAATGCACATTTCAACTGCTGATGTAAATGAGGAGTGGCATACCCGCCACACCTGTCCTGTACCTGGCCAATACCCATGGCCGTTGAGACAAGCATGTAAAGGATTGCACACCCAACAGAATCCTGCATGGCTAGTTGGCAGGCCTACTTGTCTATTGTCAAGTAGCACTGTGACCACTTGGCGCACCCACCCCACTACACATGCAGTGCCTGCCAGCTGATTGAGGTCCTTAGATCCACCCCTGGCACAGTGGCTGGCAAGGACTAATCACAATGGCCTGACACCCCAGGTCCATTCATCCGGTTGCCATGAGCTGGCAAGCACATCTAGCTAGTAGGTGGCCACACAGTTCCAACATTGGAGAAGTCTGCCCCACTACAACTGATTGCATGGCATTACCCACACCTGTGATGCCAATCCTGCCCAGATGGACACTAACCATAGTGGACATCATTGTACCAAGCACCCACGTCACAGCTACCCAATGGTGCCCACCCAGAGCTACCATGGCAACACATGTTGCAAGTGAGTACTTACCCCCAAATTGCTGCTGTGCTGGTCTCAAGCGCCCATCCACCTCAGGGTAGGCCACCGCCAATATGCAGGCCATTAGGTGGCTCAGGGCCAGACAGGCACCCCTCCCTCGTTGGGAGGACGTCCCCAGCTGGGCCTCCTCAGTCTTCCGAGCCCAGTATCTCAGGTCCTCCCACCACTTTCTGCAGTGGGTGCTCCACCGGGCATGGACCCCCAGGGACCACACTTGCTTGGCGATGGCACGCCAAATCCCCTTCTTCTGATGGGCGCTGACCTGCATGGGTGACACAAACAAAAGGGCACAGTCATGTAGAGTGGCATCTCTGGGACAGCAGTGGAGAGCACACATCACACTTCCACACCTACACTACGTCACCCATCATAGCTATAGGCCCCTTATCCATGTCCATGCTCCAGACACACTAACATGGTCCACATCCCTATGCGCCTAACTCTCATACAGGATAATGACATTGGGCTCACCTGCTTCTCTGGTGCCCCATACAACTGTCCGTACAGGGGCAGGACCCCATCCACGAGCCACTCCAACTCTTACCACGTGAAGGCTGGGGCCCTATCTCCCACAGGACGTGGCATCTTGGCTACCAGAGTCAGAACATAGCAGCACACGCAGTAAAGGTCTTCAGTGCATGAAGTTCAGGAGTCAAGTGATCATGTGCACATGAAATGATGGTCACCGCCGCCGCAGACATCACCGTTACCGGAGGTGGCAACCACCATTGGGTCCTGCCTCCCATAGGCAACAGTGTTGACCAATGGTGAGTTGCACTACCGCAATGACGTGTTACGCCAGCTGGATGATCTCACTTCCACCTGTCCCATGCATGCAGACAGGCGGCTGCCATTTCACATGCCCAATGTGTAATGTGTGTGTAAGCTGGTGCATCATAGGTGACAATTTGCTGTACTGTTGCCACATCAACACCATCGACACAGTGTATGGTGCACAACATAACTCCAACTCTCTCCTGTTCCCAGGTACAATGGAAGGTTGAGGATGAGGAATGCACCAGTGTACAGGCCCCTAGTTGACCCTGCCACCCTGGAGGTGCATCACGTCATCCAGACCTATTGCCTGAAACGTCTGACCATCATGGAACTGGTGGCCCAGTTGGAGCCGGATCTGTTGCCAGCCATACATCATCCCAATGCTATCCCTCCTACAGTGCAGGTGTTGTCAGTCTTCCACTACCTTGCTTCAGGCTCCTTCCAGGTCACAGTGGGCTGGCAGCTGGGATGTCACAGCCCATATTTAGCAACATCCTGAGGGATGTGCTATGTGCTCTGCTAAAAAAATATGTGCACCTACATCCGGTTTGCCCAATGTGCAGAATTGCCCAATGTCAAGGCTGCATTCTACGGTGTGGCACACGTCCCTCATGTCAATGGGGCCATTGATGGCACCCACATTGCCCTGTTGCCACCCAGGAGGAGTGAACAGGCCTATAAGAACCGCAAAAACTTCCATTTGGTAAATGTGAAGGTCGTGTGTCTTGTAGACCATTACATCCCCCAGGTGACGGCCAGGTACCCAGGCCCTGTGCATGATTCCTACATCCTGTGGAACAGCAGTGTCCCACACATGATGGCACCACTCCAGAGGGACCGGGCTTGGCTCATTGCTATGTACCCCTGCATATGTGAGCCCCTCAGCTCTCTGCACTTTGTGTCCCTGCCCTATCGCCCTACCGGTCTTGACATGCCTCTTCCCTCTGTGCACACAGGTGACACGGGCTATCGCAACCTGCTCTGGCTCCTGACACCTCTGAGGCATCCAACTTCAGCTGCAGAGGACTGTTACAATGAGGCTTATGGTCATACCAGACGGGTAATTGAGAAGTGTTTCGGCCTGCTGATAGGAAGGTTCCGGTGTCTGCATGTCTCCGGGTGCCCTGCTCTACAAACCACAGAAGGTGTGCCAGATCATTGTGGCCTGCTGCATGCTGCACAATATGGCATGAGGTGTCAGATCCCATTGCTGGATGCAGAGGAGGAGGTAGCTGTACCAGTGGCTGATAAAGGGGACATGGGGAGTGATGAGGAGGAGGATGATGACGATGCAGCTGACTCCAGGGCAGAGCTGATTCGACATTACTTCGGATGAGATACAGATATGTGACAACTGTCTGGTATGTGACCTCTACAACTCTCTGCCTTGTCCCTGCCACCACGAGTTGTCTGTGACAACTGACGGTACTGGTTACAGCTCTGCCTCTAGTTGGGTTGGGGGGGGGGGTGTAGCATGTGCCCATGACTCCGGTAGTCACAGTATACAGGTCATGCCTATGTCAGACAGCTGTTGTGCTGGTGCACTAGTGCCACCAACATGTATGAACAATGTGCCCTGAGCTGCCAGTTCATGTGCTATGTTTGTGCCACACAGGGTTGTTGCATCAGTGAAGCATTTATTTTAGGAGTCAACATTGGGTGGCAGTGCTACATTGTTGTTATTGGCAGTGGGTATGGGGTCAGGTCTGGTGCTGGGTGTTGTGAGGGTGGGACCATTGGATTGGTATGTGTTGTTTTTGTGTGGTGGTACTGGATATATGGTCGTGGACTGGACTGGGAAATCTGCCTTGGATACCTGTTCCTACAGTGAAGTTGTGCTGAGCTGGCATCTGTGACTCCTATAGTGATTGTTGTCTCTGTCTTGCTCTAATTTCAGGAAATTGTAGTGGTGAACTCTGGTCCCTGCCTGGCATGTTGCCTCCCTTGACACATATCTCCAACCACTGGCTGCTCAACGATCGACCTCCCTGCATTTTGGTCCCCCCTCTGTCACCCTCCCATGCATGTGTTGGGCGATGGTTGCCATTTGCACGTGTCTTGTCAGCTCCATTTGTACTCATGACAATAAAAGATGTAGCCAGAAACTGTGCTCAATTGGTGTTTATTTGGGATTGACAAATGAAAGGGGTGATGGGAGGGGTCATGGTGGCTGAGATAATCAGAGTGATGAGGACAGCTGTGGGTAGTCCAGGTCCAGTATTCTGGCCATGGGAAAACGGAGAGATGAGAGTGGACAGTCGACAGGGTGTCTCAGTCACACACAAGGGAGATTGTTCAGGAGAGGGTCACTTCCTGGCGGTGGTCGTGGTCTGGGCATCATGTCTGGCTGGATGTCTAGTTGGACGTCCTCGCTTGCTTTGGGGGTTCCTCAGCTACAGGGGGAGGGGTGCTGGTGTCCTGTGAGTCCTGTGGCAGAGCCTCCTTGTGGGCTCTGATGGTATGTGGCCAGTGGAATGGGCCTGCTGGTGGGTGGTGGACTCACGCATGACAGTGGTCAAGTCCTTGAGCACCCCTGCTATGGAGGCCATGGTGGCATTGTGGGCCTGCCACTGTTGCATGACCTCCTAGTGGTATGCCCCCTGCAGCCTCTGGGTCTCCTGCACAGTAGCGAGGATCTGGGCCACTGTGTCCTGGGTCTGCTGGTATAGACCCAAGACTTGGTTGAGGGCCTCCTGGGCAGTCGGTTGTTGTGGCTGGCCCGAGCCTTGGACCACGGTTCTCATCCCACTACCCCTGGCACAGTGTGCCCACTCCCAGTAGCAGCCGGGCGGTCACTGTCTGGGGTGTGTGCCCTGGACTATGGCCCCTGTACTATGGGGCACACCTCTGATTGTGATAAGGATTGGGATTTAGGGGCTGGCTGTGGTGTTGTTGCCACATGGGTAGGGGCGTCTGGTGTGTCAAGGGTGGTTCTGCCATCAGTGGACTGTCCAGTGGCCCCAGATGGCCCAGGCAAGTCATCCAGACATCCAGTGGGGCATTCATCCTGGGGAGGGCTGTCTGCACCTGGCATCCTTTGCGGGGTGGCAGTGGCAGGGGTACATGTGGCTGGAAACTGTAGATATTAGTAGTCTAGCTGTAGTTGTTATGTCCCTGTTGTGATGCATGCATTGGCTCGACTTGCTTCCCAGACATTGATTTTGTGTAGGGGTTTGTGGCATGGTTTCCATTGACATGGGGGGTTGTGGATGGTGGTTGGCATTGCTGTCATTGCCATGTGTTGAGAGGAAGTCATGACAGCCAGTAGGTGTGGGCTATGGTATGATTGTCCATGCAGATGTTCCACTGTGCAGTGGGTCTGTGGGTTGTGCTGGATTGTGGGAGTTGTGGTTCTTCACATTGTAGTTGTCATCTGCGCATTAGGAGTGTGTGGGTATGGATGGTGGAAGTTGGGTGGTGTGGCATGCAGAGGAGGGGGGTGGGTGTTTTGTGACGGGTGCAGTGGGTGGGTTGTGGAGGGTTGGGGATTGGTGGGTGGTGGGGAGGCATGCGGGGCAGGGGTGGTTGGTGCTTTGGGGGGTATTAATGACTTACCAATGTCGAGCCTTCCGCTGATGCCAGTCAGGCCCTCGGGTTGCATGATGTCCAGTACCTTCTCCTTCCAGGATGTCAATTGGAGGGGAGGAAGTGGGGGCCCACTGCTGGTCTTGTTCTGGGCAATCTGGTGCCTCAATGCAATGGAACAGCCCTTCCCCCTGAGGTCGTTCCACCTCTTCCTGATGTCCTCCCTTGTGCATAGGTAGGTGCCTACTGCGTTGACCCTGTTGACGATCCTCTGCCATAACTCCATCTTGTTGGCAATCAATGTCTGCTGTACCTGGACTCCTGTGAGCTGTGGCTCTTCTCTGATGATCTCGTCCACCATGACCCGTAACTCATTCTTGGTGAACCGTGGGTGCTTTTGACGTGACATGTTGTGGGGTGGGTATGTGGTTTGTTTGTCGGGTGCAGTGCGGGGTGTGTGGTGATGTGGGGGTGTTTGGTTGTGGGTGCTGGTGTGCTGTGGTGTTGATTTGTGCAATGTGTGCTGTGTGATATGTGTTTGCTGTGTTTGGGGTGTGCTTTACATCGTGTGTGTCTGAGGCTGCTCGTAGTTGTCGCAAGAGTTTGTGTGTGGGGGGGTGTTTTATGGTGGCGTGCAGGTGTGCGTGGTGTGTGTATGAGTTTCAGGTGTGGGATATTCAAACTGGCCAATGTGGTGTTGGTTTCTTACGGCGGTGCCTTGTTGTTCCACCACGGTGCGGAACGCCATCGGTTACCGATGTGCATGTTATGCTGTGCTGGAGGTTGTCTCTTAATATAGAGATTGGAATGGTCTCAGCGTGGTGGGGCCGCCGGATGCTCAGACACTCTTTCGCCATGGGTTGGCCTGGAGTTGGTTTTGTGTCTGTTTTTGGGCAGTTTGTGCTTTGTGACTCGTAATGTGGCAGTCGCTATACCACCACCACTGGCGCCAAACTCGTAATGAGGGCCTATGGAATTGCATGCATCCTCAATGTCCATGGTCAGATGGTATTTATCACATATGTTACAAAATAGCACCAATCCGTGATCAAGGCTCTTGATGAGCCAAAACTTGTTGGGTCCGCTGTCAACAGCAAAAAACATACCTTAACCACTAGCTCCTGGTTTTGTGTGTTTTTCCTATGAAGTTGTGGAAATCTGAGAATATATATGTGGGTTTCCCGGATCCATAACTTCCCACCTCCCTGCTAGGGGTTGGGCTGTCAAATTCAGGAACTGATGCGACACAATAGATAGATAGATAGATAGATAGATAGATAGATAGATAGATAGATAGATAGATAGATAGATAGATAGATAGATTACATGGAAGCCTGCTGTCCCAATATAAAATACTATGGGGGTCATTACAACCCTGGCGGACGGTGTTAAAGCGGAGGTAAGATGCCAACAGGCTGAAGGTCTTTTTATTGGAATTATGACCATGGCGGTTACCGCCATGGTCATCCGCCGCTTCTCCGTTCCGCCCGCCAGGGTGGAGACGACCGCTGGGCTGGAGACCTGGGTCTCCAGCCCGGCGGCCGTGACAATACCGCCGCCGGTATTGTGACCCGGCTTACCGCCGTGGATTTCCAACGGTAGGAACCTCCATGAAATCCATGGCGGTAAGCACTATCAGTGCCAGGGAATTCCTTCCCTGGCACTGAAAGGGGTCTCCCCCACCCCCCACCCGACTCCCTCTCCTACACCCCCCACCACCCCTGCCACCCCCAAGGGTGCCAGGACCCCCCTCTTCACCCCGACCCCCGACATTACCTTACACATACACACCCGACATGCACGCAGGCACCACCAACACACATACACGCACACACACCGACACACATGCCAACATCCACACACACAGTCAGACACACACACCCACATTCAAACATACACGCGCACATCCATACAGACATACCTACAGACATACACACACTCATTCCCAAAACACGCAACACCCCCGCAAGCATACATGCACTCACACACCCCCTCTACATACTCCCACGCACACCCCCATGCACGCACACAACACACAACACCTCCCCACCCCCCTCCCCTAACGGACGATCGACTTACCTGTTCCGTCGATCCTCCGGGAGGGGACGGTACCCATGGGGGCAGCCCCGCCGACACCACACCGCCAACAGAACACCGCCGCGCAGAATCACAGGACGTGATTCGCTGGGCGGTGTTCTGTTGGCGTGGCGGTGGAGGTGGTGCAACCTCCACTTCCCCGCCACTCGTCACTATGGCTGTTGGTGGCACTCCGTCGGAAAAACGACGTAGAGCTGCCAACAGTCATAATACGCAGAGCGGAAAACTGCCACCACTGGCGGTCTTCAGCACCGAGGTCCCTCTGCGGTCTTGTAAAAAGACCGCCGAGGTTGTAATGACCCCCTATGTCTAAATTCCTTCTTATTGTTGAGTTGTGATGTCTCTAGTCATCTATATAAATAAATAGAGGTACCGCTCAACTGTTAGGTTAGAACGTATTACAGTTAAGTTGTGACACTGTAATGCCTGCTGCCAGAAACAGCAGTCAAGGTGAAAAGCAGGTCAGGGAGCATCCTTGCTGCTGCAAGCAATTAAAACAAGAAGAATCTTTTAATTCTTATGATCTATGTTTTTTTAACGAGCAGTGATTAGCAGAAAGGGCAGGTTTATGTTAAAGTGTGTTTTTGAAAATGCTTTTGTAGCAAATTACTATTTGCTCCTGGATATATTTAAGTTCACACTACAGATTCAACTTTTACTATTCGCATCCGTGACGTGACGTGACTCTCTCTTTGACATGAAGGAGCAAGGCTGACAAGGATTGAAGAGGTTTGTGGGCCAAGTGATGACCATTTGTTGTCAGTAAAAAAAAAAAAGAAAAACACTGAATGAATGAATATGCAGAAGCAAAGTGGCCGGCCACCACAGGTTGGTGTACGCCCTGGCCGGAGACCAACACCATTCTGAAGGTTGTGCGCAGCAAGGGCTGACCACTCAAGGAGAGTTTAGGTCAGGGAACACATATATGTGGTCTCTAATAAAAAAGTGGAATCACTGAAAATGCCAAAGGTTAAAGTGAAGTTTTGGTTAGCTTTGGTTATGCCACCAAAACCTCAGCTATTTACCTAAAACATAGTTAAAGTTTAGTTATGGATGTTTATTCAAACAAGAAACCACTGAAATTTGCAAGTTATGGTTACCCCTGTGTCCAACTAATTTTGAAAACATACAGAGTGAATATTTTTAGATATTGCACTACTTTTTTGAAAAACAGCTTCATTTGCTATTCCTTTATTTACATTTTATGGTTTAACTACGTTAATTTATGCAGTTTCTATATCTAGTGAATACAAGTACAGGTGGATGGTGGGAACAGATACGTCTCAGGTACAACAGCTTCCAGGGAGGGAATAGTTATGATGTGTGTACATTGCACTGTTGGATTGTGTTCTATGTTTGTGTGTTACAGAGAGATGCCACATGGCTTCTGAAAAAAATGAAAGAATCCTGAACTTGTAAAAACTTGCACTTTTTTACTGAAACCTTTTTGTGACTTTGACTATAAAGAAACACACTTGACAAGAGAATAAAGATGATGAATAGCACTTTGCAAAGTGCACTTTGATAAGTGAAGGTTTCCTGGCAGTATAATAGAGACAGATACCATTTGATCAGTGGAAGCACTGAGTGTTATGTTTTTTCTCACAGTCTGAATGAGGAAATATGGCAAATCTAATCTGGCATTGCATGCTAGATCATACAAAAGAAGGAAAAGTCGTCCAAAATGTGATTTTCAAAAGTGGGGCATAGAATCTAAGTGCCCACACAAATCAACTGAATTGATCGTGCAATCAAAGTCTTGGTTTAAGAAAGACAGCGGTCCATCAATAGATAGCACTTTAAATTGTGCTTGCTTTGCAACTTGAACCAAATGTAGGTGCATCAGGATGGATCTGGAACCATGGTGGCACCGTGGTGTTCTACAAAGAAACTGAGCATCAGAAGGCTAGATAATCTGACGCTTAGCAAGCACAGTATTTGGAGACCTAGTTATAAAGAGCTGTTGTGCTTCTAAACCTATGTTAGATGTTACTCCACAAAAAGCAGCGTTAGGATCTGTCTAGAATAATTGAGATATAAAAATGAAAATGGGAGATAAGTATCTGGGTTCACCTGAGCCACAAGAGGCGGATCCTGTTTAATTCTAAAGACTACATGGTGGACATCTTTAATAGCGTGGTGTCATATGTATGAGCCAGAAATTGTCATGCTAGAAGCCTGCATTAAATGCATTCAACAGGTGAGATCATTTCTGTGATCTTAGCATTATAGGGGGCACCTGGATTGTTTCGTATTCTCAACGAACGCCAAGAGTGCTACAGAAGCAAGTGGCACATGTACGTACCATTTTTCCTGTTGCAAACGGCAGAGCCTATTTTGCAATTTGGTAATCTATTTACCGAATCGATAAAATAGGTTTGCGAGTCGCAATTAGGAAGGGGCGTTCCCTTCCTAATTGCGAGTCGCAGCACGATGTAGCATTGTTTTGTGACCGTGAATGCGGTCACAAAACAATCACAGTTAGCACCAGTTTCGAACTGGTGCTAACCCATTCGCAAATGGAAAGGGGTACCAATAGGATCCCTTCCCCTTTGTGAATGGCAGCGAAAATATTTTTTCCCATGGACCACTGCCTGCTCCGAAAAAATGAAAAGAAAACTTTTCATTTTTGTTTTGAAATGCATCTCGTTTTCCTTAAAGGAAAACGGGCTGCATTTTTTTTTAAAAACTGCTTAATTTAAAAGCAGTCACAGACATGGTGGTCTGCTGTCTCCAGCAGGCCACCATCCCTGTGAGGGCGGCCATTCCCAATGGGGTCGCAAATGCCCAACTTTCGTTGTACAAATGATCGTAAATGGGGTGTTCTGCTACTTAGATAGCCCCCTCATCCCACACTGGGGCATCCTTGCTGTGGCTAGACTCACAGTACAGACGTCTTACACTTTAGCTTTCTTTCAGTAGGGTGTAATATGGTAGCAGAGACTATTTGTAAATATAAGCAATAGCTCCATGGACCATTGTCATCATCATAGAACAGCACTGTGAGGGCTGAATATTGCTGCTGCACGTCATGATAGCGTAGGCTGCAACCACACCACAGATCCTGCATTTCTCATGTTGTATGATGAATGATTCAGCATATCCCTCCTCCACCATTTTCCTGCCTTATAGGGAATAATGCAGTATTTTTTATAACACAACTACAAAACAAGAACATTTTTGTGGCACTTAAGGGCGGGTGAAATTAATGATAGATACTGAAATCTAGTAAAATAAGAGTATTGGGTGTACTCTAACTTATTAAATCAAATACTTAAAATACACATCATTCTTAATTTCACCATAAGCACCTCAAAAATATTCTTGCATACTTGTGACAGACATTAGCCCAAAAACTGTCTGAAACATTTAGCTAAAAATCTTTGTGGTGATCAAAACATATTTTACGACAAGAAATGTTGGTAGATCACGACAGAAGTCAGGTGCTGTAGGGGTAAGCATCAACTGCAAACCCCTTTTCTGCGAAATGACCTAACCCTATGTGCGATTTCAAATTGGACAATCTATTAGGGGAAACACAGGAAATAATAACTTGTGCTTCAGAGGTTTCAACGCATCTCGATTAATCTCTATTTTTCCTCACCATTTCCCTCCTGCTGCATCTGAAGCAATACCTCACTCACTGCTACTCATGGTTCTGCACAATGATGAGAAAAGTGCACGCACAAATATTCTTTTAGCACACCAAGAGAAAAACATTGCCCAGTGCCAACAACTGAGTTGCAGAAATTCAACTTGAAATGTAAGATGTAAACAATTCATTCAAAATTATACAGCTCATAAAAGAAAATTTGTATATCAACACCCACAAATAATGTGCTCTCCTTAACTCTCTATGTCAGTTTGCATAATTTGATGTGTACTATTCTATTTATAGACCTCACTACTCCAGATTGTCGTATTCAGGACCTTAACCACTTATAACTTCATAGGTTGCATCTAGCCCTAGTGGGCATAGTTTATTGTAGGTTCCTACATATTTTTCTCATTTGAGAATGAAACCCTTAGAAAATACCTTATGTAACCCTACAGAAAACATGATAAAGTCAGTTCTTCAGTGCTCGTTGGGTACTTAACCTAGGTGTATGGCAAATTTTTCATCAATATTTAATCCTAAAGGGAATTCACATTGTACCTCAATAATATAGATTGAATCTAGTCTCTGCAATGTCATTATCCAGTCTCCACCTTCATTTGGGGGGACCCTATCCTCACAAAAGAAGCTTTGAAGATTATGACTGCTGTTGTGATTTGTTTTGAAGTGGCGTGCAACTGGAGAGATGGAAACTTCATTACTTGATATAACTTGCGCCCGCCCATGCACATTTTTCTCATCAACAACGTTACTGCAAATGTTACAGTGATATCAATGGTGTTATAAAAGATGTCATAAGTGCTGTAATATCTAGGGTAATCAGCAGTGCATGGCGAGAGTTATAGTTACCTTAGGGCATGAGTTATGGATACTTGAAGTAACTCTTACTACAACAGTTGAATTTCTCTGGGTTTGTGCTTTTAAAATGTGATCCTAAATATCACGTCTCTGTAACCTTTGTTTTTTTAAGTGAATTTCTATAGTTTTTTTTAAATTCTATTCCCTAACTATAACGTCCCTGGAGCATTTGGGTCCTGAAGTGAACTTCAATGTTTTTTTAACCTCTTCGCTGCCAGGCCTTTACCCTCTCAGGTGACAGGCCTTTTTAGGCTATTTTGGGTAGTTTGCGTTTAGGCCCTCATAACTTTTTGTCCACATAAGCTATCCACGCCAAATTCTCGTCCTTTTTTCCAACATCCTAGGGATTCTAAAGGTACCCAGAGTTTGTGGGTGCCCCTGAAGGAGACCAAGAAATTTGCCAAAATACAGCTACAATTTCGTTTTTTGAGAAAAATGGGAAAAAGTGCTGCAGAAGAAAGCACGTGCTTTTTTCCTAGGAAATGGCATCAACAAAGTGCTTGCGGTGCTAAAATCACAAACTTCCCAGCTTTCAGGAACGGGCAGACTTGAATCGGAAAACCACATTTTTCAACACAATTTTGGCATTTTACTGGGACATACCCCATTTTTTCTATTTTTTTTTGCTTTCAGCTTCCTTCCAGTTAGTGACAGAAATAGGTGTGAAACCAATGGTGGATCCAGGACAGCTAAACATCTCTGAAAAGTAGACAAATTTCTGAATTCAGCAATGGGTCATTTAGGTAGATCCTGCAAGATTTTCCTACAGAAAATACCAGCTGAAATAAGAAAATATTGAAATTGAGCTGAAAAAACAGCCATTTCTGCCCAGGTTTTCTTCTGTAACTTTTTCCAGCTATAGCAGATTTTTAAAAGCAATATACCATTACGTCTGCTGGGCTCTTCTGGTTGGGGGTATATATAGGTAGGTAGGTTCATAAAGAACCCTAGGTACCCAGAGCCAATAAATGAGCTGCACCTTGCAATGGGTTTTCATTGTATACTGGGTATACAGCAATTCATTTGGTAAAATATAAGGAGTGAAAAATAGGTATCAAGGAAACCTTTGTATTTCCAAAATGGGCACAAGATAAGGTGTTGACAAGAGGTGGTTATTTACATTTGGGGGTCCCTATACTAGCAGGTGAATTACAGGACATTTCTCAAATACACTTCTTTCCTACAATCTGCTTTACATTTGGAAGGAAAATATTTAGAGAAAGACAAGGGCAATAACATTTGTTCTTCTATTCTGTGTTTCCCCAAGTCTCCTGATAAAAATGGTACCTCACTTGTGTGGGTGGGCCTAGTGCCCGTTACAGGAAACGCCCCCAAAAAAACATGGACAAATCACATTTTTACATTAAAATCTGACGGTTTTTTTTGGTAAGTGCCTAGCTGTGGATTTTGGCTTCAAGCTCAGCCAGCACCTTGGAAAACCTAGCAAACCTGGGTATTTCTGAAAACTAGACACCGAGGGGAATCCAGGATGGAGTAACTTGTGGTGCTCTCACCAGGTTCTGCTACCCAGAATCCTTTGCAAACTTCAAATTGTGGCCCCAAAACACCTTTTCCTCACATTTTGGTGCTGCAAAATTCTGGAATCTGAGGGGAGCCACAAACTTCCTCTACCTAGCATTCCTCTAAGTCTCCCAATAAAAATGGTACCTCACTTGTGTGGGTAGGGCTAGTGCCCGCAACAGGAAATGCCCCAAAGCACTATGTGGACACATCAAAATTATCAATTACAAATCTATCTGCTTTTGGTCCTGGGCTCAACAGCCAACTACGGAAACCTACCAAACCCAGACAATTCTGAAAACTATACGCCCAAGGGACTGCAGGGAGGGGTAACTTGCGTAGATCCCCCAGTGTTTTCTTTCCCAGAATCCTCAGCAAACCTTAAATTTAGCTGAAAAATCACCTTTTCCCCTCATTTTTGTGTGGGATCATCGTACCACCACAAATTTCCTACCACCCAATGTTCCCCTCGGTCTCCTGATAAAAATTATACCTCACTTGTGTGAGTGGGCCAAGTGCCTGTGACAGGAAAGAGACAAAAACATGTCAAAATTGAGGGGGTACCAAAGTAGGCCCAAAAGGGCAGTTTGAAAAAAAACATTTTTAGGCTGACAAGTGGGGCAGAATTGTTATTGGTGTAGATGTGATAATGCTGGGTGGTAGGAATTTTGTCAATTCCTGCAGATTCCAGAAGGTTCCATCACATAAATGTGGGCTAAATGTGTGATTTCAAGCAAAGTTGGGGGTTTGCAGGGCATTGTGGGTAGGAAAATGGTGCAGGGTGCATGTGAAGCACACCACCCTGGACTTACCCAGATGTTTAGTTTTCAAATGTGTCTAAGTCTTGTAGATTTTTCTAGATGGCAGCGTCCCAAAGTCTAAGAAGTGCAGCCCTCGCCATTCCAAGTGGGACGATTTTGAGAGTTAGTCAAGCTCTCATGGCCCAAATGTAAAATCAAAACCCAAAATAATCAAACGTCCTCTTGCTTGCTGTTGGGATAAGATATTTTAGTGTGCGGGTGAGGGAGAGCTGAAAGACTATTACCCCCCTTCAGTTGGGGTGGAGGCATAACCATGCCCATTCTGGTTGGTAGCCACAACCCCACTATTTTTTTAATTCCCTGGTATCTAGTAGGCTCTCTGCCCCCCGGGGAGTGTATCGGGGGTAATTGCTGCATCTGCCCACCGGTGGGCAGAACAATTTTGTCCCCATTTATTTGGGGTGGGGTATGGCCATACCCCCACCCTCTTCTAAAAAGATAATTCTTCCCTGGTGCCTAGTGGGCTTTTTGCCCCCTTTGAGGCAGATGGGTCTTACAAAAATAGGCCGATCTGCCCCCAAGGGGGGCAGAAATGGCCAACAGTAGTGTGCCCCTATGGGGAGCGACCCTTGCCCAAGGGGCTGACCCCCTAAACGAAACACACACACACCAATCCCTGGTGCCTTAGTCGTTTCTGCCCCCTCCTTTGGGGCAGATGGGCCTGATAGAAATAGACCAATCTGCCCCCACAGGGGGCAGAAATGGCCTAAAATAATTTGCCTCCATGGGGAATGGCCCTTGCCCAACGGGCCGCTCCCCTTACATAAAATAATAAAGAAAAGAAAATCCCTGGTGTCTAGTGGTTTCTGCCCCCCTTGGGGGCAGATTGGCCAAATAAAAGTAGGCCTATCTGCCCCCAAAGGAGGCAGGAATGGCCTAAAACAAAAATTGCCCCCCAGTGGAGTGGCCCTTGCCTAAGAGGTCGCTCTCCACCTGTAAAAAAATGTTTTAAAATATCCCTGGTGCCTAGTGGCTTCTGCCCCCCTTGGGGGCAGATCGGCCTAATTAAAATAGGGGGGGCAGAAAAGGCCTTAAAAATGACCCCCAGGGGAGCAACCCTTTCCCAAGGGGTCGCTCCCCTTCATTGTTTATATAAAAAAAAAACTGCCTGGTGTCTACTGCTATGCCATCGTGCAGCAGGAATGCTCAGAGAGACATGAAAGGAAAGGAAAAGCCTTTTCTTTCTTATTGTGCCTCTCTGATCTCCCCCACCCCTTGATTGGAAGAGAAACAAAAGCCTTTCTTTTCCAATCGCACTGGAACCTTAGCTTCCAGCATGATGGAGGCGACGTCTGATGAGGTCAGCATGCAATTGCGTCATTGGGGGGGCCAGGGGTGGCAGGGGAATCACTTTCCCTGCATCCCTGCCCAGGGAAGAGGGGTGGGAGGCCAACGCTCCACCGCTGGGCCGGGTGCAGGACATAATGGTTATGTCCTCGGCACAGCAGAGCTGCAGCCGAGAACGTAACCATTACGTCCAGGGCACCCAAGGGGTTAATGTAAAGTCATTTTAATAACTATACGTTAATCCAACCATTGCCATGCATGGTCTTCTGCTGCGGCTAATTCCCTATAACCACTCAACTCCGGGCCATGCACAGCAGTGGTTGGCCACAGGGTCACCTATAATAACCCACCTGCACATGCGTCTGCTTTGTCAGTACTTGTAAGAGCTTTTCGTTGAGGCATTTTTCTGTGAAATGAGCATCGTGCCACAATGAATCCTTCCCTGCAAGTTTACATCATAAGGAAAAGCTGGGCAACATTTTTGTTTCCACTAAGCATTGGGTGCCACAGGGGAGCCTCAAGGCCCCAGTGGTCCTAGCCGGCTCCCTGTCTCCTGTGGCAGCCGACATTGCTCCTGCACACACGAAGCTGCTGAAAATGCAGCTCCATGTTTATGGGAGCAATATTTTCATTTCGTTCCATGCCAGCCTGTCTGCAAAGATGAAAACTTTGCTTCCAGGAAGCAGGTGTATTTTCACAGCTCCCACTTGCTGGAAGCAGAGTGTTTGTGTTTGCTTGGCGGGAGCAGTCACAGTTCCTGTCAAGCAAAAGCAAATAACTACCTCCTGATGGTGGGCACCTCAGGAGGTAGCAGGAGCTGACCCTGGGGAGTGACGGCCCAGGGGCCATCTATGGCTCCATGAGGGGTCCACCAGCCCCCTCCATCATTAAACTTAGCCCAGGGGAGGTGGTGGTCCCAGGAACCCACGACAGACCCCTATATTAGCTTATTTCAGCCCCAGGGAGGAAGTGGTCCCTGGGAGTGGGGGGTGGGGAGCCACATTTATTTTAGAAGTTTGCTCTGGGAAGTTGGCAATCCCCAGGGCCCCGGGGTGCTGTGCGGGCTCCACCCGCATAGTTAATTAGCAGTGCCCCAGAGAGGTGGCAGTCCACGTGGCTTTGATAAGCCCTAGGAGGGGGGCCCGTGAGCCCTCCTCCTATGTTCATGGCAATGCCCCTGGGACCTGGCCCACCTGGGAGCAAAAGGAAACCGCGCTTGCTTTTTAAAAAAAAAATTATTGCACTGACATTCTCAAATGGTTGTAATTTGTGCTGCAATGTTTTTTAAATTGCCTTTTAGCCCTGCAGGGGTCCCTGGGGGACACCTGCACCATGGCTAATGGGGTAAGGTAAAAGTACCCTGCCCCCCCCTTTTTTTCTCAGTTTCTTTTTAGGCTCGACTGAAGCCGAGTCTAAAAATGGCTGCCAACACTTCCTGGTTTAAGTGTTGGCAGCCAGTCAGATGATCATTATTTGCAAAGTCGTTGTGACTCTGGATATACAAATTTGGATTTCCTTAAATTTTTCCCAAACTACTGAACGGATTTACACGAAATAAGAAAAAGGCTCATCTGCATACCAAGAGCTGCCCTTCTGCCAAATGTGGTGTAATTCCATCCAGCAGTTCGGGCTGCAGGCATGTCTAAATAGTCTATGGGAATTGAAGTGGGAAATACACTTTTTGTGACCCCCCTTTTTCTCAGCCCCCGCTTGACGGATCACCCCGAAACTTTCAACATACAAGATTCTAGAAGACGCTTTTCTTGAAACATTTTGTGAAGAATAGTCAAGCTGTGGCAAAGATATAGGCAAGTAAGAAAACGCTGTTTGTATGGAAACTAGGTCCTAACTATACCTACCTACTGGTGACCCCCAGTAGGTTACAAGAAAACTTTATTGAAAAAACAAAGGCTACTGGGACGGTATAGCTAGGCTCACATTTTGAATGTACAAAACCATTGAAATTCATCTGTTAAAGTCGGAGTTATCTTAAGTAACTATAATTCGATACCTTTAACCGGCGCCCCCGCCATGCACAGTTTTTTTGTAAAATATTTTACTGCAAATATGACATTGATTTTATCAGTAATGTTATCAAAGATGTCATGAGTGCTGTAATTTGTGGGGTAATTAGCAGTTCATGGAGAGGGTGTGAGTTATAGTTACCTTAGGGCACGAGTTATAGTTACTTGAGATAACTCTAAATATAACAGATGAATTTCTATGGTTTTGTATGTTTAAAATGTGAGCCTATTTATAACGTCCCTGTAACCTTTTGGGGTATTTTTAGTGAATTTCTGTTTATTTAAAATTCTATTTCCTAACTATAACGTCCCTGTAACCTTTGTTTTTTCAGTGAATTTCTATGGTTTTTTAACGTATAGTAATTTTCATTACTATACGTTAATATAACCACTGTTGCACAAGGCCAAAGGCCGTGCGTGGCGGCAGTTGGCCACCAGACCCTGAGGCCAACCCCCTATAAGCACCCAACCTTGCACCATGCATGGTCTTCGCTCATGCGTGGCAGGGGTCGCCTGCGGCCTAACCCCTAACCACCCAGCCCTACACTGCGCCCTGCCCTTTGGCCGTGTACAGTGGGAGTTGACCGCACCATGTCTCTATCTCGGTGTGAGAATAGGTGTGAGAGGGTGGATCTGGGGATGACAGTGGCTGTAAGAGTCTCTGTCTGGGTGTGTGAGTGTGTGCATCAGTGTCTTATTGGGTGCTTCAGTGTCTGCGCAGGTCTGTGAGTGGGTGCTTGAGGGTGTCAGTGGGTGTGTGAGAGTCTAATTGGGTCTGCGAGTGAGCGCGTGAGTGTCTGAGTGGGTGTGTGAGTGTCTAAGTAGATCTGTGAGTGGATGCGTAAAGGTCTGAGTGGGTGTGTGAGTGGGAGAAAGAGTTTGAAAGGGAGAGAGTGAGAAAGAGATTGAGAGAGATAGAGGGTTTTTTTAGGTTTTGATGGCTGATATACTTAGAATGACCTATTTCTGGACAAATTGAAAAGAAAAACGTATTTGTCAATTAAAAAGAGTGAGATCACCTTTCAGTATGAACCTCAAACTTTTGAAGTTTAGAAGAAATTAAAGGAGAGAAATGTTCACGGGTACACCTGGAGTAGAACCCTCAACTGTCAGTGTGAGGGCATGAGAACTTAACCATTAGCCATAGGAGACGCCTTATTGTGCTTTTTCTAGACATTACTATCACATTCAACCCACACACTTCGAGAGGAAAGAGACATGAATGTTACATTACTAGAAAGGTTTATCTGTCTAAACACTAGTAAATAAATGGACCCACTGCCTTGAGATACTAACAACCTACTGGATAACAGTCCAAGAGCTTTACCAGTAGGTCAGTAGAGACTCTGTTCTGCTTTGCATTAAAACGTAACTAAACATTCGAACCACACATCTTGCTAGTCTATCTTTTTTAAGTCATTGCATGGAGAGGCCATGCAATGACAATCTCTCTCTCTCTCTCTCTCTCTCCCATCCCATTATGGGATGGAAGAGGGAGAGAGAGGGAGTGACAGAACCACGAAGGGAGCTTCAAGGCTCCTGTGGTCCTTGCCGGCTCCCTGCGTCCTCCAGCAGCTGGCAATGCTCCCAGAAGCTAGGAGCTGCTTTTAATAGCAGCTCCCTGCTTGTGCAAGCAGTCTTTTCATCTGTCTTCCCTGCAGAAGACAGATGAAAACTCTGCTTTCGGACAGTGGGAACTGTTTGACAGCTCTTGCTGTCAGAAAGTGGACTTTGTTTGCTTTTGCTTGGTGGGCGCTGTCAGCTCCCACCAAGCAAAAGCAAACAGCTAAGTCCCAGAGGTGGGCCCCTGGGACATAGCAGGAGCCGGCCCTGGGGGGTGGCAGTCCCCAGGGCCATCTATGGCTTCTCGAGGGGGGCTGCGTGGCCCTCTCCAAAGGAGTATAGCCCTGGAGAAGTGGTGGGCCCGAGGCTTTGGGTCCAAAATGGACCCCCTTCATTCTTTTTTATAAAGTTCCATGGAGGTGGTGGTCCCCAGGGTTGTTGGGGTGGCACACAACCCCTGCACCATATTTATGTTATGCCTTGGGAAAGTGGTGGTCCCTGGGCTGTATGGGGGCCGCATAATATTATAATATTTCTGTGAAGCCCCGGGGAGGTGGTGGTCCCTGGGGCCATGGGGGTGACGCACTCCCCCAAACCATATTTCTGTTATGCCCCAGGGAGGAGGAGGTCCCTGGGGCTGCAGGGGGGGCCGTACAGCACCCCTACATAATATTTCTACAAAGCCCTGTGGAGGTGGTGGTCCCATGTGCTGTGGGGCGCTGGGTGGCCCCCACATTATATTAGCTAAACCCACAGGACTTGGTTCACCCAGAGGCTTCAGAATAAAGCAACGCTAAAGCATGTGCCTCATTTTCTTTTAAAATGTTCCCCGTGTCCGCCGAAATCGTTGCAAAAAAATGCTTTTTAACTCTGGGGGGGCAGGGGTCCCTCTAAGACCCCAGCACCAGAGCTAAATGGTCAAGGTGACTCTACCCTGGCCCCTTGGTTTTTTAAAAACTTTTTTTGTGGGACTCAGCTGAAGCGGAGTCCCAATATGGCGGTCAATACTTCCTGGTTTGAAGTGTTGGCAGCTAATCAAAGCTGTGCATTTCCCTGCACAGGCTCAAGTTTTTTCACAAAGTTGTTACGGCCACAGATATACAAATTTATTTTCCCTTTAGCATCGCCAAAACTTCTGAACGGATTTAGGCCAAATTCATAAGCAAAATCTGCGTAATGAAAGATAGCTTTCTGCCAAATTTGGTGTAATTCAGTCCAGTGGTTCGGGCTGTAGTCATGTCTAAAGGTCCTATGGGAATTAACATGGGAAACGCAACTTTTTTGATCCCCTTTTTTCACTGCCCCCACTTGATGAATCACACCCAAACTTTCCATGAACAAGAAGAATCACAAGAACACTTTCTTTGGAAACTTTTGTGAAGTTGCGTCAAACGGTCCCAAAGATATAGGCACGTAAACAACGCTTTTTCTGTTGAAATGTGGTCCTAAATTATAACTACCTAGTGGCGACCATCACTAAGCAATATGTATATTTATATAAAACCCTGTTAGGTGTTAGGTCTGTATTTTCATAGGAAACGCATTTATTTGATTTGCTTATTACTTTGGCACAATTTGACCAATTTTCAAGTTGGGGTGGAACAAAAGGGGTTCTTCTTTTGCTCTTCTTTTATTGAAACCTCATATGTGGTGTATTAAAAAACAATTGAACAAGCATTGCTGACGTGTTTCGGCTGATGCCTTCAACTGGACTATGATTTTGACATTCGCCTTTGCCCATTTCTTCAGATTCACAACTAGATTGCTGATATAATCACTGTTAAGGAAAGTTGTTGCCACCATTTTCCAACATTATTGAGTTACTGTGTAAGTATTATTGTATTCTCACCTTGTTAAATCTCATCGGCAAAAAGCACAATCATGTATATTATTCTCTACAGTGATCTAGATACTTAATAGCCCGATAGGTCAATCTTTTTACTTTTAATATAATTATGCATTTTATATGATGATTTCGTACATTCCAACTGATACATTTTTCTGAACCATTCCATGTCAGATGCTTTCAACAAAATACATATTACTATTCCTCATATGTTGAGTGCATTATTTAAATTACAAACCCTAAAGATCTTGCTGAATTTTAATGTAATTCTGTGGAATTCCACAGAATCAAATTCCACCAATTCTACCCACCCCTATTGATTTCACCATTTCATTCTTTCATTATTGCTTCTCAAGAATATTGGTAGATAACAAGATTTTCAGATCTTTACAATTTCATAAGCTGCTGCTGATATTTTTTTGATTTTACAAATATACATGTAATTCAACATCTACCTATTGTCCCTATGAGTGCTCGGTTCTCTACAGTACAATCAAAGTAGACTCTTGCCTCCTCAACTGTAATTCTGGATCTTTCTTTACATGTTTGATACCATAATACTTCAGTGCAGTGATGTTTCCTTGATGACCACCCCATATATGTTTTGCAGTCAGGTAAGCTTTATCATGATTTTTTATTGGTCTCAAGTCAAGTGCAATATGCAAATGTTCACTTTCTTGGTTGTTTATTTCTTATTGCAGCACCATTCCAAAACATAAACAACAAATTCTGTGTTGAAGGTGAGTCTTTCATTTATCAGCATCTTTTGGCCATCAAAGTGGTATATTCCTTTATCTTTAGTCCAAAATCACATGCCTTACAGGTCCCACATTTTCAGAATCCAGCATTTCATCTATTTAACCATGTATTTGGTGTTTATACTGAATTTAGAAAACTTGATGTTAACAGATCTCCTAAATTTGCTGTTTATTTATATGCTATATGTGGGTGAGATCCCACAAATACCTTAAGGCAACCATCATGCATCAAAACAGTTGCTGGATATCGTCATTCTCATATTTCGATGTTCCCTTTCACAGTTCACAAAGTATATGCAAGGTTGATCACTGCTGGCTAACTCAAACACATGCTTTACTTTTTCTCTCTCTTTTCCTAAATCATGCCTGAACAATAGATCCTCTTGTTTCTTCATTTTGACCCTGTTAGAAGCATTAATCAGAATATCTTAAGGATAACTTCTTCCGGTAAACCTAGACATCATTTGTTGAATTCCAATTTCCAAACAATCTGAGGAGCAAATCCTCCTCGCACGCAACATCTGAGTATAGGGGATACTCCGTTTGAAAGGATCTTGGATTACCACTATGTGCCTGTAACAAGGAGTTATCTGAAATTGCTTTTCCAAATATTTGTGTATGGAGTATCATTCTTCACATATAGGGCCACCAACATCCAGCAGTTCAGTGCTACCAAACTGCCAATAAAAGCTCTCCCATAGATAGATAGATAGATAGATAGATAGATAGATAGATAGATAGATAGATAGATAGATAGATAGATAGATAGATAGATAGAAAGATTAAAAACAAAGGTTAAAGGCGCACTATAGTTAGGTGAAAATGTCAGTTAAAACGTACCATTTTAAATTAACAAAACCAATGACAATAACCAGTTATAGCTATCGCAAGTACTATAACTTGTGCACTAAAGTAACTATAATCTGCGTGCTAGCCATGCACAGTGTTTTCAACAATTACGTTATTTCAGATGTTGCAGTGACACTATCAGTAATGTCACAGAACATGTCATGAGTGTTGTTATATGTGCGGTCATAATCAGTGTATGGTGAGGCCACGACTTTTAGTTACTTTAGGGCACAAGTGAATTTGAGTGGTTTTGTTTATTTAAAATGGTATGTTTTAACTGACATTTTCACCTAACTAGAAAGTCCTTTAAAGCTTTTGGTTTATTTTCCCGGAATGTCTAATGTTTATTTTTAATGCAAATAAAATATTATTATAATACTTAAACTTTAGCCTTTGTTTTTTTCAGTGTATTTATATGTTTTTTAAAATGTGAAGTAAGATGTCCTTTGCTGTGCGCCTATCCCCCTGCAAGCACCCTACCTCCGCAGAGCAAGGACTTTCGTGGTTTGTCGGAGGTGCATGCTTTAAAAATAGCTTCCCTGGGCAATTGGGTTACCGGGGCCTTCTGAAGGTCAAGGAGGAGGCCTGCGCCCGTCCTTACTCTTTTGTTATGGATAGCCCCAGGGGATGCGGTCTCTACAGCCTTCAGAAGCTTGAGGAGGTGGCCTGTGAGCCCCTGCTCTCATTTGAATTTTGGCCCCAGGGGATGGGGTCCCAGAGGCCGTTTGAGATTCGGGAGGGGAACAAGCGCCTCCTCCCATTAAATTAAGCATATGCCCAAGGGGATGGGGTCGCTGGACCTCAGAAATGCTCGGGGAAAAGAGGTCACCCGTCCCCCTCCCCTTTACATGTTGCTGAAAATTTTCAGATCCACTGCAAATTTGTGGTAACTTTTTTTTATAAATTGTTTTTGGCTCCTTTGGGAGTACATCTGGGAAACCCCACCATGCCTGTGGGTAGGGGTATCCCTATGCCCAACCCCCCGGTGGTGGCCAAACCCAAGCAGCCCACATCCTTCAGCAATGTATAGCGGGGAGCTGGGACTGGGGAGTTGGGCACAGCAGGGAGTTGGGCACAGGCCCTCATAGAGGTGAGTTGGGTGTACAGACTCTCACCAGAGAGTTGGAGCAGGGTGGGGAATTGGGCACAGGGCTTGGCCGAGGGCCCGTGCATGGTTGATTATGTGTAACAATATAAAAGGTGTCATTTTCTGTAAGGAACACATACTGGATTTGCCAAAAAATCACCAATAACTGTAATCAAATTTCTATTTCATAAAACCTTTTTTTATGTTGCTAAGGGGCTGCTGCACTCCCTGCAGTCTCCCACAACATTAAAACATGTTTGGTGATGCCCCTGCCTCTCCTATGGGCACCGCCAATAATAAAAATGTGCTGAGAAAAGCCCAAGGTTATTATGGGGCTAGGAACAGTAAATAATAAATGAGTGGCTCATGCTGTCCATTTATTATCCATTTTTCCCTATCTGTTTTCATTTTTTAATATTATAGTGGATGTCCCAGTTCTATTCGGGGCACCCACCTCTTTTTTTGTGATTAAGGGCTATGAGGGGAGCTCAAGGACCCACTTGGCCACGCTGACTCCCCATTTAGCACCCATCCTAGGTGCTTCTGCGGCCCCCTTCCTGACCCAATCCTGGACCCAGGAATCCCATCACCCAGGATGAAATTGAGTTAAAGTGGAGGTGGCATGTGGCCACCCTCTCTGAGCAAATACTGGCCCGGGAGCCCCATCCCATAGGGCCACATTCATTTAATTGGAGGGGGCATGCAACCTCTCTCCCTGAGCCAACACTTGCCCTGGGGACCATTCAGGACAGTTAATTCAGGTCCTAGGTAGCCCCAGGATTCAAGAAGATACTAAAATGGGACAAAAGAGAGTAGCTAAAAAATATCAAATCTACCTGGGAAAAGGATTTGTGCGGAGCAGAAAAATATGTAAACCCATGCTCACTTGGCCAAGAGTGACGCCAGATATTGACCAGAGCATAGGATTTCATTACCTGTAACAAGGTAGCCCTCACCTGTTTCCTTGAACTATGAATATTCACCCAAGGGGAGTTTACCCCCTACCGCAATAGGAAGAATTCACACGTTAGTTAAGCGTAATATTAAAGTCACCACAGAGTATAAGAGGTTACAACCATTGATGTAACTCAGGACAGCAAACAGGTAAAGACCACAGGGTTGGCCCCATAAAGTACGCATACCGTAAAGCGCAGTTGGCCAATCCTTACCGTTGCAACAAGCCATCGGCCACCAGCATCGATGCAGTGGTTGATAAGTACCCAACTCTGGACCTGAGCCAGTAGGGCAATACCTGTCTGGAACAAGAAAAACAGGCCGAGACCATAGTCATGAGGGAAGACCCCCCAACCCCTCCTGAAATCCTCAGACTGGGGTAGAGGTGAGCAGATGAACACAAAAGGTAGGACCAAGAACGCCCAATGACCGAATACATCCCAATAATAATCATGATACAGGACCTCGATGGAGCCTGAACAATCAGAAAGCCCTCAGACACAAAGCCATAAACAGGGAAATAGAAAAACAAAAGGGAAAAGAGGGGCATGGCATAGATTTACAACATAGAACCTGGCAGGACAGGGAGGATGAGTCCACCACTCAGCCTCTCAATGCCTTTTTTTGTGAAAGAAAAAGAAGAAGAAAATATGACATAATCAGCCAAGTCCATTGGTCCCCTTGTTTCCGCCTTGCCACTTGGTTAGTATCTTTTCAAACTTCAAAGCTTCAAAACATGAATATGTTTGCCCCTCATCTCGAATATGTAGAGATGCAGGCTCCAGCAAGGAAACCAAGGCTTCCAGCTGTTGGCATGCCAGGATATGTCTCAACCGACATAACCGAACCACAGTTTCATGACAGAAATCTCATTTAACAAAGAAATCCAGTCCGGCCGCCTTCACTGGTGATCTGGAGTGAGCAGCCCTATATATCTCTTGTCGGAGCAGGAAATTACCCACATATATCAAGATGACCCATGGATAACACGGATGTGATCCCTCTCCCAGAGGACAAAATGGTTGGCGATGGGCTCTCTGAATCATGCTGTCTCTATCCCAGTCCTCCAGTGTAGGAAAGGCATCCCTGAATAGACAAACTATATAACTCCTTGGATCATCTATTTCCACCCCTTCTGGAACCCCAAGGCCCTAAGATTATTCCGGCAAGACAAGTTTTCCAAATGTTCAACCCTCAATGAAAGCGTGGTCATCTGAGATGCCTGTCGTGAGATCTGTGTCTTAACTGTACCAACAGTGGTTTGAAGGCTTTCCTGCACTTTATCGACTTCCAAATTTGTGAGTTGAGAGTCTCCATATTCGTTAAGAGCTTCCTTAAGAACACTTGTGTCTGTAAGTGAGCGGTTTAAAGTGCCAGTGAGTACTTACGGTATTCTTCCCTGTGTTGTAGTGAAAGATTGTAGATGGCAACAAGAGTAGGGGGATCAGACATAGCCCCATCAGTAAGAGAGGTGGCAGAGGGAACAGATGATAAGAGGCTTGCCGATTGTTTCTAAAATGCATATTCCTGCTACACTGGAGGTTACGATTGTCTGTATGGAATTCGAAAGGCTCACAAGTTCCCATAAAAAAATGTATATACCTAAAGCAGGCCATTTTCATTGCCAGAAATCCCCTCTGTAAGGCAGAACAATTTCAGTCATACAGAATATGAGATAGATGGAAAGGTGATGTTCTAACCCGTCAAACTCTTAGAGCTCTAAGAGGAATGCCCCAACAGCACAGTCTAAGGCATCTATCTCAACAATGCACCTTCTTATAGGATAGGGATGATGAAAAATTGGATGTTGAGTAAAAGCTTAAGACCTCCTCTGCTAAAGAATCCGACTGGAAACCTTGGCTGAGCATCTTTTTCTTCAAAATACAAGTTAACTGGGCAAAGTCGTAAATAAACTGCTGATAGAAATTGGCAAACCACAGAAATCATTCAGTCCTCTTCTCCATAGACGCGGTAGGCCAATCTAGAATGGCAGAAGCATTTAAAAGAGTTTTGAGGACCAATTTGGACCCCTTGACTGCTAAGGTGAAAAACTAAATATTCAAAATCAGGCTTGTCAATTCCAAAAGGGTTGATTCTGATGGAGTCTAAGTAGAATATGACTAGCATGCTGCTGATGCAAATTTGGATCTTGAGAATTAACCAGAATATCATTGAAATAGATCAATATGAACTGGTTGAGAATCTCAGCAGAAATGTCCAGGAGTATCATGTGATACTTCCGAATAAGCTTGGAAAAGCCTATGGAAATATATGGCGGCGGTCACCTTGGATTGGGGAAATTATCTTCCCAGACTTCCTACCAGATGAATTCTGAGACGAAGAACCAAAATGTGACTTAGGCTGACAACGCTTTGCCTGGTGAGAGGAGTGCCACAGGAGAGAACTGCACTGGCAAGCTGGCAGCCGAAAGGTAAGTCATACAAAAGAATGCAGTTGCCCACTACTGCTGAGGTACAACTCCCTACATGTGAAGGGCAAAGGGGGCAGCGCTTCCCGCTCACCTGAGGACAAATTCATGCTGGATGATGGGTGGGATGGTAGCTACCACAGCAAGAGCAACACATCCGAAACTCAAAACCCTCCTGATCGTAGAGGAGACTAAAGATTAGGCCTGGGTATTTAAATTACACCAGTGTAATTTGTGATATTTCATTTCATGCTTGTTCTACAAAATTACTGAAATTAGTCCAATATGCTACTTCTGTGTTATTAGGTTCCATTCACAACTAAACTTTATGAGAAAACACACCACTCACCATTGTTCTTTGCACTATTTTGTTTAAATACATTCTTGTGCCACAAATTGACGTGAGGGTTTATTTTGTGCTAAAATATAACACAGAATGATGGCCTTGCAATTTACATAATTAAGCACAATTTTCCATAATTTTGTTGTCATTTTGTGTAGTTACACAAAAGCAAATTACGCAAATTTTGCACACCCTGACTAAAGACTACATACAAATACAAATAGAAACACCTGATGGAATTTCAAACAAACCAGATTTGACATATATAGTTCAAATACAACTAGAAAGAAAATTTGAACAAACAATTTCAATGATATTTTGGACAAATGTAATTGATTTTTGTTGTATGATCCTAGCTGAAGACCATTAACCTCTGCCAGTTATCACTGAGGCTTCAGTTGAGGAGGAAGGTATAACAGGAGTGCTTTCTTCTCTCGTATTTTGATCACTTACGAATCAGTATATTGCTAAATAGACATTACAATTAGCTCCACATTACAAAATAAAATTGAACAGGATGGTATAAAGAAACAACGCTCAATGTAATTCTTTTAAGAGATGAGCCAAAAGTTTAAAAGCAGTATTCAATAAAGCCAAAAGTTTTTAAAAAATCTAAAGCAAATTATAAGTGAATTACAATATCAAGGGCTAATGGCTTATGTCCATTAACAATAAACACCCCTGATTCTCCACTTTTGAAATCCAATAATTCTTGGAAAATAGTTAGAATATTGTAATTTAACTTTGCATTGCAAAATATATGGAGTGAAATAATCACACAGCACAGGCCTAATGATGCAACTAGAATGCAAAAACTGCATATGATTTAGCAAATGGATTTTCTGCTCAAAGTTTAGCACCATAATCATATTATTGACCCTCCATTAACCAGGGGGAGACTAATGTGGCTTTGCACATCTTCTTCAGGGCAATACAAATAGTCATGGGGTGGTTCAGTGAGAATAATTGAGATATTTCATGTGATTTAAATGTAGTTACCTATGTAGATGGCATTTACACTACAGATGACGATTTGGAAAAACATTTACAACATGCAGACAATTTAATTACTGAACTAGCTGGAGCAGGATACAAATTGAATTTTAAGAAATACTAAATATGCTTTTTAAATGTTATTTTTCTAGGATATAAGCATGGGCACTGGAGTCATGTTATTCTGCAGCCACAGTATTTGTACATAATTATGGATTTGTCTCCATTTGCACATAATCCATCACCTGCTGTATAATTTCCGGAGTTTAACAAAAAAAATATTTCTAGCTCAAACGGATCCAAAGTTATTAAAAATGCAGCAACGTTTGGTTGACTGTTCATCTTTCATCAGCATATTGCTGTATTTGGTTGTTAAACGAGTATTAATGAGGAGAAACCTTTGTCCAGACAGTTTTAACATGAGTAAAAATACCAAAATAATGAATTTATACTATAACATCATTTGTCACATTATGCTAAATAATTTGCATTTTCTTGCTGCATAATTTAGAGGAATTCTGGAAGGAAGAACTAAAATGAGACCAAGGCTAACATTGCTTTCCCTAGGGAGAGGTGCACAGTGGGGAAAATTGCACTGACGGCTGGCCGTCGCAGGGTAAGTCTTATGAAAGAACCTGGGGCCAGATGTAGCAAACGTTTAGCGAGTCTGAGACACCGTACTGCACAGCAATTTGCGACTTGCAAATTGCGAGTCGCAGGGACTCGCAATTTGCAAGTCGCAAATTGACGACTTGCTACATCTGGCCCCTGGGGCCAGATGTAGCAAACGTTTAGCGAGTCGCAAACGGCAAAATTTGCCGTTTGAGACTCGCTAAACGCGTATCCCAATGCAGAAATGCATTTTGCGAGTCGTTACCGACTCGCAAAATGCATTTCAGACTCGCAAATAGGAAGGGGTGTTCCCTTCCTATTTGCGAGTCGCATTGGGATGCAATACCATTTGCGACCGCATATGCGGTCGCAAATGGCATCGTAGTTACCATCCACTTCAAGTGGATGGTAACCCAATCGCAAATTGGAAGGGGTCCCCATGGGACCCCTTCCAGTTTGTGACTGGACCGCAAAATATTTTTTCAGGGCAGGGAGTGGTCCAAGGGACCACTCCCTGCCCTGAAAAAAAACCGAAACTAAAGGTTTCGTTTTTTTTGAAGTGCAGCTCGTTTTCCTGTTAGGAAAACGGGCTACACTTAAAAAAAATAAAAACTGCTTTATTGAAAAGCAGGTCGCAAACATGGAGGTCTGCTGACGAGAGCAGGCCTCCATGTTTGCGAGTGCCTATACTCGCAATGGGGCCGCAATTTGCGACCCACCTCATGAATATTCATGAGGGGGGTCATTGCGACCCCATTGCGAGTCGCAGTCGGTGTTTGAGACACCGTACTGCATAGCAATTTGCGACTTGCAAATTGCGAGTCGCAGGGACTCGCAATTTGCAAGTCGCAAATTGCCGACTTGCTACATCTGGCCCCTGGTGGCTTACCAGCACTGAAGCGGGACTCCAAGCATGCAAAATGCAAAGACAGCAGTGTGTCCCACCCGCCTGAGAACAAATTTGTGGAGGATGCCAGACTGCACAAGGGCTGAGCAGCAATAACAGCACAATATTATCCCTCCTCCCGAAGCTCCACACTTGTCTGGAAATTGTCTAAAAAAGCATTAAATCAAACCTGGAGCATAGACTAAGGAGGCATCTTCCCAAGACCTTTCGCTAGGGAGATATTTCTTCTAATCAATCAGAAATTGAAGCTTTTTTCGAAGTTCAAAGAATCATACATTTCTTGCACTTCAACACTGTTCACCAAAATGTGTGGAGGAAGAGAAAACAGACAACTAAAAAGATCCACAAGATAAGGTTTCAATTGGGCAGAGTGACAGACAGGATGAATCTTCCATATGATTCACAATTGGACCCTCCCTTGCAGCATAAATCCAGTAATCCTGGAATGAATTATCCAGTAAAGGAAAAGGACTTACATGTGGATTTTTAGAAAAATGTGGGACTCTTGAATCCCTAACTTCCCCACAGGAATTACAAGCGTTATCTAGATTCTTGACTTTTTGGCAGGATATATTTGCCACAGTATGCAAGAGATAGACAATTCTCTGTAAATGAATTACACCTACATTGTCTAGAGAGGACTGGAAACAGGAGATATACAGATACTCTAAAATTTATAGAGAGAGATAACAAGAGAGAGTCAATCATGTCATACATATTTTTTGTTATTTTCTACAGATCATACAAATTGCATATAAATCATAGTTATATGCTTCTGCATAAGACATGTGTACTCCAACAGAAAACATACTCAGAACTGTGCAAACTGCAATCATTAAGGAAAGGCCCACAGTTCAAGAAACAAAAATAATCATAGTAACAACAATACCATCTCTGGAGGCTGCCACTAAGCAATGTATCCCGAATTCACGTTCATTGCACATTCTTTGGATACAGTAGATTGTGAGTCAGGCTAGATCTGAAATACAGTTTGAATATTATCCTTCAGTGCAAACACTGGAAATTCTACAGCATAGACAACCAATTCCTGAGGTTCCAATTACAAAACAGCTACCCACTTAGGATGTTTTTTAATACTGATCGAAGTACACAACCTGCAACAGGCATAAAACAGCAATATCACACCAAAGAAGTGACTGAGGGCCGTTAGAGGTCCAGCATACATGCTCCCACCTAACTTATAACCAAAGGTAAGCATGCAGTTCCTAGAGGAACCAAGAACAGTGTATGCAGGTCAGAACCCATGAAGGGGGTAGCCCCTTTCAGGAGCAAGAGACCTCACACACCCCAGGAGGTGTCATGCTTCACCATCGGGCAGCTCCATTTTGGGCCTGCGATGCAATGCCCAACGGATCCTGCTGAGAGGCTCTTTACCGGAAATCTTTTCAGGTTGCAGATGTGAATGGTGAGGTGCACTGAAAATGTGGTGTTTTGAGGGTGAGTAGATTGGTGCAAAAAAGATTAGTTAAAAATGGCTAGAAGTGATCCAGAATTAGTTTATTATACAGGGACCCTTGTCATGATTAAAAGCAACAAGGAGAGTCAGTAATGTGCACAATGATCCTTCTGACGCAGGTGTGTAAATGGAATAGGGTCAACATGTTGCTTGCATATTAAGGGCCTCATTATGAGTTTGGCAGGTGGCGAAGACTGCCACTCCAGTTTTCCACCCACTGGCCCTATTACGAGTTTCCTGCTAGCCCAGTGGCAAACTCATCACAACATTGACGCTGGCTCGTAATTGATCCGGCAGCAATGTTGCGGTACTTTGGGTGCAACAGCCCCGTTGTGCTATTCACTGCCTGTAATGAAGTGTATGGGCAGTGCAGTAGCCCCCATGGGGCCCTCAGCACACTGTTTCCACCAGCCCTAGCGTGACAGTGGAACCACCATGCAAAAGCTAGCGGACACGCGGATCGTAATACCCAGGGCAGCGCTGCAGTGGATTAAGACCTCCGGCACCGCCAGGCCGTCGGCCGGCCTAAAAGTGGCAGTGCCGGCGGTCCAACCGTGGTGCTTTTGCCATGGTCATAATGTGGAGGTCGGACCACCACTTTAGCGGGGGTCAGACCGCCACACTCATAATGAGGGCCTTAATGTCTTGCTCCTGAAAAGGGCTACCCCCTTCTGGAGTTCTGACCTACCTGCATTGTTCTTGGTTTCTGTAGGGGCTGCATACTTACCTTTGGTTAAAAAACAGTAATACTCTGCAGCATGTGCAGTAGTGCAAGGAAATTTTGAGGGTTCTGAGTTCAAAGTTAGTAACATATGTGTGAAACTGCACACATTTCACAATTAAATGCACTTCTTCTAGCTCTACAGATACAACACTAACAGTATTCAATTAATATTTTTGTGTTCAGGGATACAATGTTGATTTAAAACTTTGAGGAACCAATGATTACAAAGACTCACTGGGAAACATGATAAAAGCTAAACATCTTTGGGCTCGGACAGTTGCGCTTCAGTGACAGCTTCTCCCGGTGGAAGATCAGCACATGCTGGTGCACCAGATTGAAGGAGTTCATTCTAAAGGCAATTCTGCTGTAAATCAGACTGTGAACTCTGCAGTATAAGTGCAGATTTGTAAAGTAGTAGTGATGACCCGGATATACATTCAACAGTCCAATCATCACACAGCAAATAAGCCCCGTCTCCAGGCTTTCGAGAAAAGTACAACTTATTCCTGGTACTCCCTACAGTAAACACACAAAAAGATAGGGGAACATAATTTCCTAAAGAAATCAGCCAGACTGAATTAAATAATATACACTTATGAAGTAATAGTCTTTACGCATGCTGGGGTGTCTGCAATGTTACATATCCTAAAGGAACATCACTGGAGGCTGTTACTTCCCAAAAAAGGTGTTACAATGTGAAGTTTGTAATAAAAAAAAACCTCTACAATTATTAGACCCCTGCTGGTTCCATTGGAGAAAGCTGTGCTTCTTTTCCAAATTGGGTACCTCGATCATTTTGATTGGATGGAATAAATATATATTAGTAGCAACAGACAAGATACTACTGTTGCCCCAGTTTACACCAAGACACACACAAGTTTACTACGTATGTATCTCTGGCAACATGATTCTACTCTTACCCACATTGCAACACTTTGACAAGTACAACCAGGATGTATGTACACAACAACCAGATGTGTATTACACTCTCCAAACTGATAACTAAACTTTATATGGAGTCAAACATTAATGCTCACAGTGTACTCCCAAAAGAACCTCCACGTGGACAATTTAAACTTCCTAACCTGTCTTAAAGTACTAAGCATTCAACACGCCACAATCACTAACATGAACCGTAATTCCCAAACAATAGACGTCAACTTACATGGAAACATACTATATCAACAGATGCATAACCAAGAAGATGTATATGGCAGATGTTAATACACAAGAACCACCAACCAAGCACTGTTCCTCAACCTAATGTTCCTCACAGTTAGTGGGAAGTAGTGCACATTTATTAACAGAAGTATACATAATGACACAAACTCCATGAATGATAAATAACTAGGGGAGGGCGGAACTTACAGAGTTTCACTCCGCAGAATTCCGCAGAGTTATATGAAAACTCCACTGTCGTGGGTTCACCTTACACTTTGCATGGGCACACATATTTTAGCTGAGCTTAGGCCTGTGGCGTGTGCCCTTTCACCTACATATGTGCTCTGATTTCATTTATTCAATTTCGTTAGTCTGCTTTTCAGCAGGGATGTTTTTATTTTTCTAATCAGCTGTGATTCTACAAGTGTATTATTATTTCTGTGCACGACATTTCACCATGTACCTCTGTCAAAGGCTGACAAGAACAGTACAGGATAATCCAGCTAGCATTGTTTCCACGGGAATATGTAAACAGTTTGACACTTAGGCACATGCCCAAGACAGGCCTATTTCATGGAACAGAAATATGTTTCTTATAAAAACACTGTAGAGGCCAAGAGAAAATAGGGTGGTCATTCCGGTCAGGATATCCATCCACGCTGCATGCCATTTCACTGCTGACCTCAGCCCTGCCTCTACAACCAGCCAAGGAGACAGCGAGCAGACCTCTATCATCCAGGTAATAAGAGTAGGTGCTCTTCTCATGGACTAAGTAGGGACAGATTGGGCTATCACCACTATGCTCTTGCGTGGAGTTAGGGGTGAGGTAGAATTTACATATGTATGTTATTCCAACATGCTGGTTTTTTTTATTTTCTTCTCGCTGGTCACAACAATCCGTATCCTGTTATGTCTCCTTGCCCTGATAATTGCAGCTCATATCTTTTATCGTACATTGCAGACTTTTCAATAAATGTATTGAAAACCATCCTTTCTTTGGCCTATGTGTGTATGAGACCTTTGCTAATGAGAGAAAAAGGTGAGAGTTCTGGACCCCAACTTTCCCCGAGAGATCATCCATCAGCCTGCCACAAATCACGTTTGCTTTCTATGCTTGGGTGAGATGCTGCTAGCTAGCTGAAATGGCTGGGCCAACCACTGCCAAGACGGTGTGGGATTAACTCAGTCATCCACAAATGGTGGTGCTGCTTCCCCAAATTCAGCAATCTCGTTCCAATAACAAGAGTCCTACAACACCATGAGATTCTGCGGCGTTCCACAAATGGGCATAATTAGGTATGTTGTGCTGCTCGTTCTGATTTTTAGCACCGGGAGCTTGTTGCCTCCGGTGAAAATTCAGCGCGGACTGCACAATGTGGCACACCAGAGGGTGCTGCAACTTGAGTTGATTTTGCTCCCGCTTGAAAAGATTTTATACTCGAGCTGCAGCTTTCTGACCACGAATGGTCGTGATTGCCTGAGACAGCCTGTGACCACCCGCGTTGGGGAAATCTCGCCAGGTGCCACATTAGCGACCAAAAATCTTGTTAGGGGATACCAATTCTCGCTTACGCTCACAACTTACCATTGGTGACCCACAGGGGAGAAAAACTCCGCCATTCGATGGATGGGAAAATTTGGCTGGCTGAAGTGGCCAAAACTCCGCCAACTCTGCAGGTGGAGCAGAATTTATCACCCACCTATATAACCCAAATTAACCGAGTCTCATATTTAACTTCCTAGTTGGACAAATCAGGTAAGGTTTTGACTTCCCATGATCTCAGGACAGAGTATACCTCTGAACAGCATGGTCTAATTTCTGTCTCCAATGTCATTGGAGATAGTCCTACTTCTCTTTCTGTATTAACCACATGGCCTTGGGTAATCTTTTTTCAACACTTCCAGACTTGTCACAATCAAATATCAGTTTACTACCTTCCTTTGTGATGTTAAAGCCTACATGGCTAGTGCCTCCACTGAGAAACCAAGTCTTGGAATCCGAGACATTGATGAGGCTGTCTTACAAGCAAGTTGCACTATGTGCCCAAACATCACACCTTCTTTTTCCAGTGTATATTAACTCACTCTAGAGAGAAAAGTCCTCATTTACCTGTTGGTGCATATTGTAATAGACATCTGCTCATCACCTAGACCAATGGTTCCCAACCTTTTGATTTCTGTGGACCCCCACTTTAACATTAATGGAATCCAGGGACCCCCACTGAATCATCATTGGAATCCGGGGACCCCCGCCTGAGTCATTACTGGTAGCTGGGGACCTAATTTCTCAATATTTGTTAATATTTTTTAATTTTCTAGGCTCTCGCGGACCCCCTGAGAAGTCTTTGCGGACCCCCAGGGGTCCCCGGACCACAGGTTGGGAACCACTGACCTAGACCACTGAGCCAGCAGAAGTCATACTATCTTCTCTGGTCACTCCATGTTGGGTGAGATTAAATATGGAGAATTTGTGCAGGACCCTCCAAAAACACGAACTAGCCTGTGTGACAGTCAACTTGAGCATTCATACTGCGCACTCATCAAAATTTCCCATATGTTAACTTCACTTTTGACAGTATTACAGCCTGAAGCTCCATGTGTCATTTCAGAGTTATGCTTACTCTAAAGGAGATTCTCTTCTGTGTTTAGGCCCTTGGACTTTAACAACAGCTGGTTGGTCCTGCCAGGGTGCCATTCTCTTTTGAACAACCCTATCTTCTGGCTTTCATTGCTGACCACCTACCAACATTTCATTACATCATACACACTCAGCACTCCAGACACCACCTCAGATATACAAGGAATGGGAACACACAGGATACTACAAAGGGGTTCCCAGTGCCCACTGCTTTGGCATAAGGGGCTACAGTGGTTCCAAGAAATCGCCTCTTGTGAATAAAGTGGAGTTATGGGCTCTTGAGTGGAACTCCCTCTTGCCTCAAGGGAGTAGGTCTCCACAGTGTCTGCCTTTTATGCATGAAGAGGCATGGGCTCCCTAGTGTCATGGTATTGTGGATGAAAGGTGTTAGGGTTCCCCTTTGTCAGCATCTGTGTATAAGAGGTCCTTGAAGTAAGTGGTATCCAGATGAAGGAAGATCTGCACAAGTGGAGATACGTTTCTCTAAGTTTATTCCAAGTAATCTTCAACAGTAAATAGGAACTCCAACTCTCTCCTAAAGCATCCACAACCTCCAAATGTCCAGCTCAGAATCAACATTCCAGCTGTGGAAGAATCCAAATGCCATAGGTGGAGATGTAAGATACCATATTCCACAAACCCAAACAAGGAAGAGAAACCTACACTACATGGTAAAAACATAACATAGAAAATACAATACTACACCATACAAAGTACAATACTACACCACTTCTCTTGTGCATAAAGTAAGTTCTTCCTGGTGACCTTCTCTCGTGCACCAGTGTGGGAATGGAGTAGGGTGACATGATGCCCCGGATTTCCCCAGACAGTCCCGGTTTTCAGGACACTGTCCTGGTGTCCCGATGCTTTCGCTAATTTCAAATAAATGTCCTGGTTTCTGAGCGAAAGGTCAGGTCAACCTGCAATGCAAAATTGAAAGGTGTGCATTACTTTCTACAAGTGCTGCTAAAGTCTGAAATTATTTAAGTAATGTATGTGCTTCTGCCAGGCAGCATATCAGGTGCCAGTCCCAGAAGAAAGACGAAGTTGACAGGAGTGAGCAAGGGGCACAAGTCCTGCCAATCTAGAATGGTAATCTAGAATGTTAATGTAGTCTTCTAAGTGTGTGTGCATACATACTTGTAAATGTATATAAATATGCACACATTTACAAGATTTACAACCCTATAGTGCACACACTTACTTTTACAAGGCTATGCAAAAAACAGGACAGGACAGATAAAAGTAAGGCTAAAGGCTTTAGCCCTACTTTTATGTCTGCTCTGTCCCGATTTTTGCTTCTCAAAATAGAATGGAATCGCAGTGGTCGTTTTTTGTTCACGAATGTTGCGGTGCTGGGATCTCTGGTGAACACAACTTGTGCATAAAGAGGAGCAGGGGGGCTCCCCAGTAGGGCTTTGGGGGACAGTCGCTGGCAGGTGGTCTGTCCCCCGGGGGTAATGGGAGGAGCTACCACAGTGTAGGCGACTGGGCTACATTTGGGCTACATCCATTAAAGGATGTAGCCCAAGGGATTTATAGACAGCCATACGCGGAGCGAAGAAGGCCAAAGGCATGACGAGGGAAGGAAAGAGAGAGGGGACACGGGGTAAAAGTGTTTGGCAGTTTGGGGTGGGGACTGGAACGAAGACAGGCCTGGGAGAGGAGAGTGAGAGGAGAGGCTTGAGGGAAATTGAAGCGAGGACCCAGGTGGGTGGGGGCAGGCAGGTGGAGAGAGGATAAGGGAGGAATTTGAAGCTTCGCAGCAGGAGCTTGTGGAGCCGGTCGGAAGTGCTCCAGTAATAAATGACTCGGTCCCGTCAAAATATGGCTTAGAACACAGAAAGCCAAGGGGCCCAATACAAGGTCAGTTTAGGTTAGTCCTGCTACACCATTGTCAGGACAGAAGAGTAGTTTGGAGCAGGGAGTAGGGCATGCGTGGGTGGAGCCTGAGGAGGTGATAGTGCTGGGGGAGCAGGACCCAGAAAGTATAGGGTGGGGACTCCCAAGAGGAAGGGTTATTTGGGGTCTGGTAGGGGGTATGCGTTGCAAACAGGAGAAGGTGGGGAAGAACAGAGGCAGGAAATAAGAGGGGGTTATCTGTGGGGGGGCATAAGACTGAGCACATCCATGGTGGAGCAAGTGAGCACGCTTCCATGGAGTGATGGCGAGGAAGGAGGGGGAGACATGGCAAGTGGCAGGTATACACTAAGAGAAAGAAGGATAAGACTTTGGGGTAAGGAAAGGTGGGGGAGTGGAGGACCAAAGTGGGGGGTCATTTAGCCAGGCAGGGGAGGCAGAGGGCTGCACACTGGTCTCACAAATGTTTTTACAGGTGATCCATATGGGAGATGTGGCAGAGTTGGGAGATCACTGGTCAGCTCAACAACCCTGAAGCGAAGAGTCTGCTTGGTGAGGAGCGGCCAGCCGGGCAACATCGTCGGATCCGGAGATGAGCACCCCACGCAGGTTGGCAATGGCCTCACAAGGGGGAGTGGCCGGGCGCGAACAAGCACGGTCCACCAGCGCAGTGAGTGAGGAGATAAGAATAAAGGACAGCAGTGTGAGCAATTTAGTAAGGCCTGTCAAGAGCAATGGAGTTTCACCCCCCCGGGTGGATGTGGGGGTGTCATGTGATGTGGTCGGTACAAGTGGTACCAGGTTGATGGAAAGGAAAAGGGTCAGGGAGATGCACAAAATTGGATCTGGTGGAAGAACAGGGACCCAAGGGAGCTGGATTGAATACATGGATTTTGATTATCAGGAGGACAACCCAGAGGAAGATAATGGAGGTGGAGAGTGAGAAGGAGGAAGGTCCATGGGAGGTGTGCAAGTGTGGGAGTGCAGCTAACATTGTTTGTAGAAGTAGTATCTTGCTGGGCAAAACAGGTTAACGGCAGGGGACCAAGGAGAGGACAGCCTCACAGACAATGGCAAGGCAGCGACCTTGACACTAGGTAAGCAGAAATAGGGCTGGAATTGGGAGCAAAAAGGGATTGATGTTGGATGCGGCGGGAGTTTGGGTGAGATATGGCTCAGGAAAGGTACATACGTCAAGGACACAGGTGTGGGGCCTGAAAATGGAGGCCAAAGTAAGACTTTACGGGTAAAGGATTCAGAAGCCCAGGTAGATGGGAAAAAGGGGGATATTGACACAGTAGAAGTACAAGGGAGATAGGAAGTAGGAAAGGACATACAGGAGAAGGGAGCAAAAGGTAAGGAGAGCAAGGAGTTGAGAGCTAAAAAACTCCCATATATGGGGTCACGAAACCTTTGGGAGCAAATTTGATGCTAGCCACTAAGGACAAGATTTGGAAAGGAGAGTATGTGGAGATATTGAAACTGTTTGGGAATTGAGAGCGAAGAAAGGCTCAAAAGAGGAGGAATATGAACTGGCAAAGCGCCCACGGGTGCCAATAACCATAGACATCTGGACATCGGCCTTCCTCATATATGCAAGCGTATAGTGTGAAAAGTATCCAGAGAGGAGCGTAGCTCTGCTCAGGTACATAGACATCATGAGAAAGGCTCAGCTCTCATTTGGTGGGAATGCATTTAGGGTGTGAATGGCAGCTGACCCGGAAGCAAACTGGGGGGAAATAGACACAGATTTGGGCAACAGGCAATGGGACTAGCAAAGTTTGGTAAGACGGTTTTTACAGCCAGTGGGCTGCCAATACAGTACAAGCCCTTTCAACATTGCCTCACCTGGGGAGCGGTGGGGTTAGGAACCACAAACCAAGAAGGGATCTTGAGGGCATGTTAGGATTTTCATAAAGGACTTTGCACAAGGGAGTACTGCATGTTTCATCATGAGTGCTCAAATTGTGGGGGAAGGCACGCATTGGTACAGTGCTACAGTAACCAGGGAACAGCCCAAGGGGGACAGTCAGGGCAGTACAATAGTGGAGGACAACAGCCATCAGCTACACAAGGTCGGCAACAGGAAGGTGACAGGAACTTTAGAGGGGGGGGAGGAGGTCAGGGGTCTAGAGGGGAGGGCTCTTATTCCGGTTAAGTTACATAGGCTTTTTCAATGGTTGCAGATATGCCCTAAAAAAGGGAGAAGCTGCTCAGTAGGCAGAGGGTTTTACACAGGGTTTTAAGTTGGGTTACCAAGCACCAAGACAGAGGGGCTGAGAATCTGAAATCAGCAGAAACATATCCACATGTAGTGAGGGCAAAGTTTGCAAAGGAAGTCGCTGAAGCATGATAGCAGAACCTTTTGGGGATTGGCCGATGGACAATCTGATTATTTCTCCCATTTATATGGTGCCCAAAATAGAACAAGGACAGTATAGATTCAACATCTTTCCTGGCCAGAAGGGAGATCCGTAAATGATTTCATCCTGGGTGAGGTGGCATCTGAATCATTCTCCTGAGTGGGCGTCGCTATGGCATTAGTGGAGCAAGCGGGACGAGGCGCACTTATGGCAAAATGTGATATCAAATCAGCCTTTTGGTTGCTCCCAGTTCACCCAGACAACTATCAGTTGTTAGGCATACAGTTTGAAGATCTGTGGTACGTTGACAAGGTTTTACCTATGGGGTATGCAATATCGTGTAATATTTGAGTGCTACAGCTCTTTCTTGGAATAGCTGTTTATGCACAATACTGATCACAAAGAAGTAACACATTAGTTAGATGATTTTTTTCTTTGTCACAACTTCTGGTTCCACAGGCTGCAAGAAATTGCTAGACAGCTTTCAGGAGCTCGGTAAGGATATAGGAAGGCCTTTGGCACCATAGAAGTCAGTGGGTCCCACCACATCCATTTCCTTTTTGGGGATTGAGTTGGATTCAGTGACCATGGAAGCCCGTCTGCCCCTTGAGAAGAAAGTAACAATGCAGTGGTTGTATGCTGGCTAGACAGAAGGTCACGGTGAGGGAAATGCAAATGTTATTGGGCCACCTGAATGTTGGGTGCAAAGTAGTTAGGGCTGGAAGAACCTTCTGCAGGCGGCTAGGGCTGGCATTGTCAGGGCTGGCATTGCCTCATCATCACCTATGGTTATCGGTGGGTGTGAAGGAGGGTTTGGGCATGTGGCGAGTATTTCTGGATACATTCAATGGCATTCCTATGTGTACGCCATTTAAAATGGAATGGGAGGCACAGACATTTTCAGATGCCTCAGGCGGAATTGGTTTTGGCATTTATTTGCAAGGAAAATGGTGCGTGGAGAAGTGGCCACCAGTGTTGAAAGGGGGAGGATGAAGTATTGCCTTTTTGGAGATATTCCCGCTAGTGGTTGCAGTATATTTGTGGAGTTCCTTCCTGCAGCACAAGAGAGTACTTTTTCATGTTGACAATATGTCAGTGTTACAGTTTGTTAATAGGCAATCAGCTAGGGACCTGCAGGTTCTGAATTTACTGAGAGTGTTTGTCTTAGCATGCCTGCGACAGGATATCATGTTCAAAACAAAACACGTGTTTGGTGTGGATAATTAAATTGCGGATGCTTTGTCACGTTCACAGTGGGAGAGGTTACATGGCCTTGCCAAGGAAGCAGACAGGCAATGACCCACATGCCACACCATTTTTGGAATGTAGGCGAGAAAGGATGCTGCAGCCGGTGGTAGGTTCATTGGCACAGTCCACTAGGAAGGCTTATGAACAGGCTTGGCTCGAATTCATTGGGTCGCGCGATCAGGAGAGATGTACGTAGGGACAGAGCGGAAGATGTGGTTCAATGTATTTTAGGTGTCATAATGAAAGGGCAGTCAAAAATGACTATTGCAGGCAAATTAGTGGGTGTGGTTTTCACGGTCAAACTATTGTGGGGCTAAGTGCCATCGGCAGGAGAGCTGGGTGCACGCATATTAGAAGGCTGGATAAGGAATCAAGGACCAGTCAGTTTGGCAAGGAGACCCCTGACTTTAGAGTTGTTGAGGAAGGTGCTGGCAAAATTACAGCAGATTTGTTTTTCAGAGCAAGAGTATATAATGTTTGCAACATTGATGATGTGGATGTTTTTTGGAGCATTTAGAGTGTCAGAAAAGCTGGAATCCAATCAAAAGAAGGGGTTGCTGTGGGAGGACATCTTCATCCAGTCACAAGGGGTGTCAATATTAGTGAGGTTTTCCAAGACAGATCAGATGGCGCGGGGTATATGTATTGCTGCCAGGGCAGGAACATTGAGAAGTCTGTCCCCTTCAATGAGGGTTGAGGTTGGGTAGGCTGAAGTCTGAGAAGGTAGGTTTAGTCTTTTCACACATGAATGGCAAGAGAGTTACAGCCTTTCAGGTGTTAAGTATCTTAAGGAAAGCTGTAACATTTTGGGAATGGCACCACAGGAATTCTGGACCCATTCTTTTAGAATAGGAGCAGCTACGGAGGCTAGGAGGCCTGGGTGGTCTAGGGAGGGAATAAAGCAGCTGGGAAGGTAGTCTTCCAAGTGCTTTCAGAGGTATGTGCGTTAAATCTTAGGGAAGGTGAAATTTCAGGCATTACTTGGTGTTAACATTTGTTTCTTTTGTAGGTACAGTGCTGGGTTCTTTATTGGCAAAATTAAGCATGTGGATGGTGGGACATTCGTTCATCAGACTGGAGCGCAAGAAGCCAGGACTTCAAACAAAGTTAATTTGGGGTTGAGTGAAGCATCTGGTATGGTTGCATGGCCTGGGGAAGGGGGCATGAAGTGGAAGGAATTGTTGCCGTTATAGAATAAGTTAAAAAAGGGTGGCTTGTGCCCAGATCTATTGATTATGCATTTGGGGGAAAATGACCTAGTGCAGGAAAAAGGTTTAGCACTAGTAAAATTGGTGAAGTGGGACTTGTTGGAGGTAAAACAGCAGTGGTCAGGTTGTTTTCCAGTATGGATAGAGTTTCTACCTAGGAGAGTTTGGAGGGGTGCATACAAGCCAGCAGCTATTGATAGAGCTCGTAAAAAGCTCAATCGGGAAATTCTGCGTTTCTTCAGGGAACGGGATATAGGATGCATAGCGCACACAGACATACACTATGATACAACCAAATTTTTTCATGTGGACGGTGTTCATTTGTCAAGATTTGGCACAAGACTATACCTATTGGAGATTAGGTATTTTGTAGTGAGGACACTAAAAAGGGTAGTGTAGGGTGAGTTCGGGTGGGGGGCAAAAAAAAGGTCCAGGATATCCACTTTTCTGGTGGCGGATGCCCAGAGGTTGGAGGGGCCTTTACAGAAGGTCAGTGGAGTTTGCAGAGGGGAACCAGGCCATAAGAGAGGAGTTCAACAAATTCTAAACAAAAAGAGAGCAAGTATTAAGGTTATTTCCACAGGAAGTTGGTATTTAGGAAGGTGCACGAGTTTAAAGTTAAGTGGGGGAAGTTCAAGAGTTATGAGTAACAGAAGAGTAGTTCATGGGATAGTTTAAAAGGTTAAAGTGGAGGGTGATATTTTAGGGGTGGGGATAGGTGCAGGTGCGGCTCCTCTGTTAGGGCAGAGGAGTGTTGCTAGCCGCCAGCAGCAGCAGCTGCTAAACCTTTACAAGAAAATGATAATAAACTGTGTTTACTATCATTTTCTTGTAAAGCGGCGGGCCACAAGGGTGACAAGCAGTGAGGGGAAGTGCACAGCACTCCCCCTCAATGCGCATGTATGCCTGGCCGGCCGGCCGTCTCAGGCCAGCCAAACACACATGCACAGTAGGCTCTCTCCAACCCAGTAACACAGTTGCTGGGCTGGAGAGAGCATGTACAGGCTCCCAGCCTGCCTGGGAGCGCCCTAGTTGGCTGCTCCCAGCCAATCCTAACACTGCAGTGAGCAGCTTCAGGATTGGCCGCAGAGCAGGCCGGGAGCCTCTGCCTGCAGCAGAGGAGCGGATGGAGTGGTGCAGTGGCAGCAATAGAGATAAGTGTTTACTTTTCATCATTATTAATTTAATTTTTATTACCCCCACCCCATGCGCCACCCCACCCCTTCCACACGCCTGAGCTGCGACTGGGTTGGTGGTAGGCAGATGTTGACTGTATAGTGAGGTATATAGTTTGTAAGGTGGTATGTCAATGGCTGAATTGTGATGCACACCTGTTTCAATAAAGCAGCCTTTCGTACACTCACTGGGGTCAGTGGTCTGTCTGGGCTCATTTCACCCAACGGGCGGCTCTTGCACATGAAGGGGTGCTTGGTATTCCCAGACTCTGGCACAAAGATGCGACCCTGCCTAGAGCTGCAACTTTGGAACTCACGAACCAGGTTCGAATCCCGTCAACGGCTCAACATCCTGTGACTTTAGGCAAATCTCTAAACCTCTCCCTGCAAAAAAATGTTTAAGAGATTCTGGTGATCATGTAACTTCTAACACCCTCGGGCTCGGCTCGCGCGATAAAAAACCCAAAAAAGTGTGGCCGAAGGTTCCAAATTGCGTCTCTGGTGCTGGAAGGTACGGGGTCCCCAGTGGCCAACTCTAGGGGCACAGACCCCTTTTCCTGTGGAGAGAGCGCCTGCGCTGCTCAGTGTAGTGTTGCGAGGGCGAAATTATCCCAGGAATGGCCGCTCCTGCGCTGCTCAGAGGCGCTGCGCCTTGGTCCCTTGGCTTCAGTACAGAGGCTCCCCGTGCTCGGAGACTTGTCTAGCTTTCATGCGACGGAAGATTTATAGCATCCATATGAGTTTACAGCCGCGCGCGCATCAGGAACCCATCAGATACCTTTTTTGGCATGAATCGTCTCCTGTGACGTACATAGATTACAGCTGGACGCCACTACGACCTTTTCCTCCTCCCTACATCATTTGGTTTATGCTAAGCAATACATTGTGTTTATTGTGCTTGCATAGTGCCACATTAGGACGGCCGTTTCATGGCGCTTCAAAGCATTTAAACAGATAAGCAATTAGCAGGCAAGAAGTAGAGATGTAGCTTGAGAAGAAAGGACCCTAAATTTCTGAGGATGGGAGGGAGGCACCCACAACCTTCAGGAGAGTCGACACAGTGGTCTGGGTTAGCCCTAAAAGCCAAAGCAGGACCCTAGCGAGCAAAATATTTAAATCAGCAGCGAATGCCATGGACAAATGTGAGAAAAAAATTAACACGAAAAAAATATTCATCCCCGTTTCTTGAAGTCTCAATAAAGTACATACGATTGAATCACTTAATGGAGGTACATTGATTGAAAGCATTATTTTAAATCATGAAATACTCAAAACACCCCAGGTTCTGACATTGCTGCCATGAGTTTCCCAAATTGCGTCAGTTTGTCATGTTCTCAATTTATATAGCCTATATTGCTACTGCACGTGAAAAATGGTTACTTTATATTAAGTTTATATAAGTGAGTTTTTTGTATAGCCAGATCAAAGGCTGAATCACTGCCGGGCAAGAAAGCTTTAGTGCCCCCTCGCGCCCCGCCAGTGATCTGATGTATGTTGTGTTGGATGCTCTGGGGCTGCTAGCCTGGCGTTCAGACTCACACGATGTAGTTGCCTGGCCTGGAAGGCCATTTACTGCTCCATGATGCACCATTTATTCTGTGATTGTTGTCTGTGCCTCCTGCCACCCCAGAGAGCAACGCGGTGGCAAGCCAGAAGCAACCTGAAAACAGTTTTGCCTTTCAAAGTTAAATATATATATATTCTCTAGGGCCTATTCGTGAAAACAAATGTTGAACTAGGTGCAGAGATTCCTGTCTCCTCTGGAACGTATGCTTATGTTTATTCCATTCACCAACGTTCCCGGTGGCACAGCTGCAAAACTGCACCAGGTTCCCAGATATGCCAGTGGGAAGGGTAAGTAACTTTTCCCACGTGCTTCTGTTCCCACTCTGGAGAGTTCTCGGCGGCAGAAAAGTCTGCACAGGGAACTTCACACAGCGGTAATATAGGGCCAGATGTATGAAAAAGGCCTTTTGCGATTCGGAAATATCGATTTTAAGAAATCGCTATTTCTGATTCGCAAAATTCAATGTATCATATTTGTGATTCGGTAATAGCGATTTCTTAAAAATCGCAAATGCTATTACCGAATTGCAAATTGCGATACCGGCCCCCATTCGCATCTATGGGCCTGTCGGCCCATATGTGCGAATATTTTGCATGTCCCAAATTGCGAATTCCTAACTGGAATTCGCAATTTTGGGAAATTCAAAGTCCAGAGTGCTGGGGGCCTAAGGCCCCCTCTGCTGCACCCCAAAACATTTTTTAACAACATGTAAGGTGCACACATGCCAATAGGGCATGTGTGCTTTACATGTAAATTTAAAAAATGCATTTTAAATGCATTTTTTAAATTTGCACATGGTCACTACCAAGTTCAACTTGGTGGTAATAGCGATTCCTTAACGCCCAATTTGCATTAAGGAGTTGCTTCATACATGTGCTTTAGAAATCGCAAATAAGGATTCCTTATTTGCGATTTCTTATTTAGAGAGTCGCAATTTGTGACTCTCTAAACAGGGTCGTAATTTTAAGGAATCGCTATTTTAGCAATTCCTTAAAATTGCATTCAGAATGCCTTTGATACATTCTGAAAGGGCTTTTTGCATTCGCAAACAGGCATTCGCACCGTTTGCGAATGCAAAAAGCTTTGATACATCTGGCCCGTAGCCTCTTATGCAAATGCACATTTTATGTTGTTTTTCTTGGAGAAAATACCTTTTTCCTCAGAAGTCCTTCCTCGACACTCCGAGAAAATCTGGAAATAATCCGACCCCTCTCCCGCCCTAGAAGGGGAGTTTCCGTAGTCTTGTGCTGTGGTAAATCTTCAACTATTTCAATGGTGGGAAAAGATTGGAAAGATGTTTGGGATTGCCCGCAGACCTACGTTTGTGGGAACCATCCAGGCCACAGAAAGGCTCTTTCCACTGGCTGATGGGATTTATAAATGGTGTCATTGGCACGCTGGTGGCAGAGATCTCTACCCTCAAAAGACTATTAACCTGTGCCAAGAATCCATTTAGAAAACTATTACATGTGTAAAAAAAGGTATATTCTGTCATAAACATACATTTGCAACTAGATTTACTTTCGTATATAGACCGCAATGAAACAAGACCATGTTAATAGTGGTTTGCTTTACTTTTGTAGTACTTTGATGCCATTCACAACATGGTGTGTAAAATGTTGCTACTGTCATTAACTTTTCTTATTTTAAATAATACAGATGATATTCATGTATGTGTATTTGGGTGTCCATACCAGTAATGATTCTTCTGCAACGATCTGTGTGTGTAATCTGCAGAGCATGAATAGCAGCATGGTCATTTCAGCCTTTCATCCTTCAGAGATTTACAGAATATATATGACTGGTTTCATTAGGGAACACTTGCCAAATCCAGCACTGAGAAATGGCAAAATCCGCAGCAGCAAATCATGCATAAAAAACAGAGTATAAAATAGTTGATACACAGAAAATGGGGCCTGTTCCCAAAGCTTAAAAATATGTGCTGAGGTTTCCTCTTCCGTGTGTTTTTATGTTTAATCCCTATTTACCAACATTACCGGTAGCAAAAATGAAAAGCAGCTCCAGGCTCAGATTTCCAGATTTACTCTCAGGAAGGTTAGATGATTTTTCCAGGGACCTCCTTTTCCTGCTGTGCAAGGTTTTCCATTGCTGAGAAGTCCACACAAAAAGATAAATCCCCTCATGCAAATACTTTTTTAGGGTGCAACCTGCAAGAGCATGTCTTTGGGCATGTGTTTTGCTTGTGCGACACTGTTGTTAACAATAAGGGCTTGGAGCCCGCCCATTGTTTACTACTTGTTGGCTTGCCTCACACTCTTCTTTACAACCTCGTAATTTGTCACTGCATGCCTAGCATCATTTCTATTAGTCGGAAGCACTGATTGATTCAACTTAATCAGTGACCGTCCACTGCTCCCTATGTCAGCGGTTCCCGACCTGTGGTCCATGGACCCCCAGGGGTTTGGTGAAACATTTCCCATGGGGTCCACAGGCCTGGGATGGCAGAAAGGCACTTCTCCAGCTGGGGCGACTCAACAGAAACGTGTGCGTTTTTTAATTTATTACTTAATTTGTGTAGCAGTTTTAAAAGCACTGCAAAGTTCCTTGTATATCCAGCAGCTTTCAGGCAAAAATAAAAGCATCAAGGCAACTATGGTGATTAATGTACCTGTTGGAGAGAGATTGGAGTTTTGTCTGGTGGCAGTTTTGACTCATCTAAGGAAGCGCATTGGGTTACTGTGCAGTTCATAAATTACAATCGTAATCTAGCACAGCAAGCTATGAATTGCCATCAATGAGCTGTATGCAAACTGCATGGCACAAATTGGAAAGTTATGTTTTTTCCCAGTCTTTCATTATCCTTATGCTGCTAAAAAAAGGTTTGCTTGCGTAAAAATACATTCTTATTACTAAAGTCAACCCTAACCACTGTGTTGTGTTCTGAATCCTGAGTTTGTGCTTCTCCAGACCAAGCACTCTTAGAAAATGCCTACCAGTATCGATGACATGTGAATCCTGCACCTTATAGTCCACTGTAAAGTGCTCAATGACATTGAATTCAGCCGCATTCAATGCAGCGTTATAAACTGCAGTGGCGTAGCTTAGAGTGGTGCATAGTAGAGTGCAGTGGTGCAGAGTGGACTGGAGCAGAGTGGAGTGGTGCAGATTAGAGTGGTGCAGAAAAGAGTGGCACAGACTAGAGTGGCGTAGAGTGCAGTGGCCTAGAGTAAAGAGGCGTAGGGTGGTGCACAGGAGAGAGGCATACAGCTGAGTGATGCAGTGGCACAGAGTAGAGTCGAGTGGCATATAGTGCAGTGGCGTAGAGTGCAGAGTCGAGCTGCATAAAGTGCAGTGGTATAAAGTGGTGCAGAGTAGAGTATAGTGGCATAGAGTGCAGTGGCATAGAGTGGAGTAGCGTAGAGTGGAGTAGTGCAGAGTAGAGTGGCACAGAGTTCAGTAGCTGAGAGTGCAGTGTGGCAGTGGGCAAGCCAGCAGTAATATTAACATAAAATAGCAGCTCTTATTTTCTCTTATGCCGTTGACTCACCCTTTTAGACTTTGGCAGTCATTATGACCCTGGTGGTCAGCCAGAACATAGAATGAGGGATATGTGTTCCCAAAATTGTATGTCTATGCCAGTAGGGCAGTAAATATTGAGGAGCTAAATTGGAGTATTATTGATAGTAGGATGAAGGAGAAGCCAACTTTCATCTTCATCTTTTTTCTCTTTCTCAATCCTCAAGGAAAGTAACTTGTGAAATAGTGTGATCATCCCATTTTATTCTGTGTTACTGGAGAACAAAATATATGGCCTACCCACTGACTCTTCATAGAATTAATCTCATTCTCTGTAAAATGAGTTTCTTGTAGCATAACAATCTTACAATGTAATCTAGATAAATGTGTAAGAACTCTCTGCTTCTTAATAAGATTGCGCAGACCTTTCACATTCAAGGACACTACATGCAAATCTTTAACCATATGAAAAGGAGAAAACAAATTATAGTATATATACATCCTCAACTCAATAAAATGAACAATGCAATATATGAAAGACAAACAAATCATCAGAGTGCAAATACAGTGCATTTTTGTAGAGTAAGGTTCAGATATTCTAAAAGAAAAGAGAAAAGGGGACGTAAGAGAAGAGAAAGATAATATCTGATAAAAACAGAGAAGATGGCTAAAAGCCAGAAGGCTTGAATCATAATTAAACAAAGATACATCCAGTGCAACAGCAATATTAAGGTGGGGTAGAGAAGCATGAAAAAAAAGATGGACGTTAGACGAGAGTCAGCCGGGGATTGATGATGGAAGCTGCAAAGACAGTCAATAGATAACATATAAGAAATCAGTTAAAAACATAGAATAGAGTTATGGGAAAAAGGGGAGTACCAAAATAAAGAAATTACACCATTGACTGATAAAAAGCACTTGCTGACAAATGAAGATATAATATATACAATAGGTCTGGTATGGGAGACATGCAAGAAAGCTGAGCAAGGGATCTGGGCTAGACAAGAGACATCTGTAAATGGAAAAAAGTGTTAGTGGTTAGAAGGAATGCCTTAGAATAAAAAAATAACAATAACTTCATCAAGAACCAAGACAGTTTAAATGCAAAAAGAGATGCTTTAATAACTGTGAGAAAATAGAAACATTTCAAGTTTTTCCAAACTCCATTTCTTTTGAAAAATGAATTTCCTTAAGTCGCCTGGGAAATCAAATGGGAAAATCCTCTCCTTGTAACTCACTTTAAAAAACATGGATGCACAAGGCCATATTGAGCTTTCATGGAGCGTAGGGCAGGAAGGAAGGAAAGAAATTCCGTATGAAGAGCCTCAATTGCACGAGCCACATCCTCTGAAAAAAAGACCTTCTGACCGGCATTTGCTTCCTTTGTTGGGCTGCTGATAAAACCATACGTAGCTCAGTGTATTCCAAAAAAAGAACTATTATTCCCCTGGAATGACCTGATGATGAAACTCTTAAAGATTTAGGGCCTACTCAATGAGCGCGTTTTAGATTGAGGTTTGTTCCATCCTTGAGCCCAACCAATTTCGGAATGTGTATCTTAAGAAAGGTAAGAATATCTGAACCCTCTACCCCTTCAGGGATGCCATAAATTCTAAGGTTGGTACATCTGTTGCAGTTTTTCAAATCCTCAGTTTGTTGTTTTAGAAGAGAAATTTCCTTAGACATATAATCAATCTTAATTGCTCCATCCTGTATGTTATTAAGGCGTTGCCCCACATCAGTCACCCTGGAGACAAGATTGGACCATTTTTTCTCTATCCACTGAAGCATAGTATTAGTCTTTATTACAAATGGTTTCAAGAATATTATTTCTTCAATGAGGTCTTTCAGAAGTCAAAGGCAATGACAATGGAGACTTTGTTGAAGGACCAGGGTCTTTCTTTTGCCATTTAGTTGCAGTATTAAAGTCTTTGCGAGCTGAGGTCATTGTTCCGGATGAGGGTGCAGTCTTTTGACAGGACGATGAAGAGGACTCCATAGGCATAAAATAGAGCATAATTTGCAGACCGCAAAAGAAGGGGGAGAGCACTTGTAAGTGACGAATATCAGCTGGGAGAAACAAAATGGGGAATCTCTTTGCCTCTGATCCCAGAGTTTATAGAAAGAAGCAGGAATCAATGCAGTATAGACAGCCAAACAAGGACAGAACTGTTCATGAGACTGTTCAAATTATAGCCAGACTTGAATTAACCCGGGCAAACAGGAGGATACATCGATAGATGTATATTGGGCAAAAGAGTTGGTAAAGCAAGACTCCAGCAAAATTAACAGAGATCTGTGGTAATGAGAGCAGTATCCGGTTTGTACCTATCCAGGCAGCTCGAGGAGGTAGCAAAAACAACATGTGGTAAAAGGGGCTGTTGTGGCAAGCCTCCATCCAATTCAGCAGTGTTCTACATTGCTAGGAACAGTAGCTGGTTTCATAAACAGGTAGATAACCTGAGGAAGTATAAATAAACATTATGAGGTGTTAGACTTTTCATCCTTGGCGTGGTCTCCCTTAACTTTTTGCCTCTGTTCCCAAGGTTATTGATGTGTGCTGGACTCTGATTTTGCTGTTTTTATTACTCTGGGCACTTTACCACTGCTAACCAGTGCTAAAGTGCAAGTGCTCCTGTTTAAAATGTGTATGTAATTGGTTCTCCATGATTGGCATATTTGTTTTACTGTTAAGTCCCTAGTAAAGTGCACTAGAGGTGCCCAGGGCCTGTAAATCAAATGTTACTAGTGGGCCTGCAGCACTGGTTGTGCCACCCACACAAGTAACCCTGTAATCATGTCTCAGACCTGCCACTGCAGTGTCTGTGTGTGTAAATGTGCACTGTAAATTCGACTTGGCAAGTGTACCCACTTGCCAGGCCTAACCCTTCCCTTTTCTTACATGTAAAGCACCCCTAAGGTAGGCCCAAGTAGCCATAAGGGCAGGGTGCAGTGTATGGTTAAGGTAGGACATATAGTAATGTGTTTTATATGTCCTGACAGTGAAATATTGCTAAATTCGTTTTTCACTGTTGCAAGGCCTGTCCCTCTCAGAGGTTAACATGGGGGCTACCTTTAAATCTGATTAAAGTGTAGATTCCCTTTGGGAGTGGATGGACATGTGGAGTTTGGGGTCTCTGAGCTCACAATTTAAAAATACATCTTTTAGTAAAGTTGATTTTAAGATTGTGCATTTGAAAATGCCACTTTTAGAAAGTGAGCATTTTCTTGCTTATACCATTTCTGTGACTCTGTCTGTTTGTGGATTCCCTGTCTGGGTCAGTTTGACAGTTGGGCTGGTTGCACCTCTCACTAGACAGTAACTCAAAGGGAGCTGGGGTATAGTCTGCATTTCCTGATGAGCCATCTGTGCTAGGAGGGAGGGGAGGAGTGGTCACTTACACCTGAAAGGGCTGTGCCTGTCCTCACACAATGCAGTCTCCGACCCCCTGGTGCGTGTCTGGGGCCTGGCCTGGGCAAGGCAGAATTTCAAATTCAAAAGAGACTTTACTTTGAAGTAGACCTACTTCAAAGGAGAAATTGGGTATAAGAAGGGCACCCAAAACCACAGACTTTAGAAACACTTCTGGAACCAAGAGGAACCTCTGCCTAGAGCAGAGCTGAATAGCTGAGGAAGAGGTGCTGCCCTGCCTGTGACTGTGCTTTGTGGAGCTTTCCTGCAGTGCTGCTTCTGCCAGAGTAAGAGGGCAAAGACTGGACTTTGTGTGCCTTCCATCTTGTGAAGAAATCTCCAAGGGCTTGATTTAGAGCTTGCCTCCTGTTGTTTGAAGTCTCAGGGACAGCAAAGACTTCTCTCTGCCAACACCTGGAGTCTCTGGAGAGACTCCTGCTCTGACAATTGGTGCCCTATCCAGTCCCTGGGCCCTTGAAAGGAAAGCTGGTGGAAACCCAAGGAAATCGACTTCGGACCGATGCCGCTGCTGAATCCGGTGACGCCGCCTGCACCCGACGCCTTGACCTTCGCTGGAACGCGACGCTCTTCGCAGGCCCGACGCCCCTGCAGCCCCGCTGAAGTCCGCGACTCCGTGGAAGTTGCCGCACCACGTCGTGACCGAAGCCGCTCGAAGTGCGCGGATTCAACGCTTCACACAGACGCCGCGATCCCTGACTTCGCACATCGACTTGTTTTCACTATTCACCAAAGGTACTGTCCTTGGGGGTCTATGCGACTCCGTGTCCGGCGCCGCTGGTGTCGGCTTGTTGGGAACGACTCCGTCAGGACGCCGTGTTAACACCTCATCGAAGCATTTTTTGTTTCTAAGCGCTATTTTTGAGTTTAATCATAAAAAATTCATAACTTGACTTGCATATGTTGGATTTTTGTTGTTTTGGTCTTGTTTTGTTTAGATAAATATTTCCTATTTTTCCAAACTGGTGTTGTGTCATTTTGTAGTGCTTTCATTAAGTTACTGTGTGTGTTGGTACAAATCCTTTACACCTAGCACTCTGAAGTTAAGGCTACTGCTCTGCCAAGCTACCAAGGGGGTAAGCAGGGGTTAGCTGAGGGTGATTCTCTTTTACCCTGACTAGAGTGAGGGTTCTGGCTTGAACAGGGGGTAACCTGACTATCAACCAAAGACCCCATTTCTAACATTGGTGATCAGCGGTTGGGATTTGGACTTGTATTTGTACTTGACATACAGTGATTAAGCGTACACTATTATTTTGAGTGCAGACCACTACGTGAACACATACTGCTTGTCTTGAGATTTTAGCTTTTTCTGTTTTTGTGGATTTTTCCCTACGTCCACTTTGTTTTTCCTCGCTGATCTTTGATTGACTTTGAACTTCATTTGGGAACTTGTTTCTGCATTTGGAACTTTGCACTCTTTTAACCTTTCATCATGTCTCAACTTGGAGATGCATCAGTTGAAGCTGTTTTTGACCTGAAGCAATTGGATAGTTATAACAAGGCTCAGCTAAAGCAGTTTTGTAAGAAAGTTTGGTTGTCCCATTAAGAGCTCTTCCAAGAAGGATGAGCTGTAAAAGGTGCTGAGGGCCTGGGTGACAACCAGAAGCACTGGAGGACACACTGAGGATGAGGAGAAGGATGAGGAGGAGGATGAGTAGGAGGAGGGAGGGCAATCAGTACATAATGGTATAGTGGGGGGACCTTTTATTCCCAGGGAAAGAGTCTCTAGGGCAGGTAGCAATGTATCCTCCAAAGGTCTGACGCCTGAAGAATTGCAGGACAGACAGGCAGAGAGGGCATACCAATTGAAGCTGCAGAAGCTCAATCTGGAGAAAGAAAGAGATGAGAGAAGAGCAGTCCTTGAGGAAAGGAAGATGCAGCTGGCTCATGAGCTTAACTTAAAGGAGTTAGATCAGAGGAGCCAGTCCAGTAGGGATGGTGGCAGCAATCCTACAGTGCAGCCTGAGAGAAGGGTACACATCCCAAAAGACCTTGTGAGGGATTATAAGAGGGAGGATGATATCTACTTGTGGTCCAAGGGTTACGAGTCAGCTCTCCACATGAACCTGGTCCCTGAAGCTCATTGGGGGGCAGCCCTGTGGAAGCATTTTGAGGGAGAGGGGAGGGACACACTGACAGCCTTAGGGGATGCTCAGAGTCTCACCTACCCTGTCATGAAGGAGGCCTTACTCACCAGGTATGGTCTCACCCCTGAGCAGTACAAGGAGAAGTTTAGATCCTACAAGAGAAAGGAATCCCAAACATGGTTGGAATGTGTTGATTCTTTTTGCAGGTCACTGGATGGTTGGGTGAAGGGCAGTAAGGTAAACACGTATGAGGGGCTTTACAATTTAATTGCTTGGGAGCACATGTACAGTTTATGTTTTCCAGAGCTGCGCCAGCACCTCATTGACAGCAAGCTGACTGACCCCAGGAAGCTTGCACAGGAAGCGGACCGCTGGGAGAGCACCAGGGTCCAAAAGAGGTACGGGGTAGACCACGCCAAGGGTGGGCAGGGTCCCTCTCAGAAGAAAGGGGGGGTAAGGGTAAACAGGGAGAGTTCTCTAAAGGTCCCCAAACTGATCCCCAGGGAAAGGATTCCCAACCTCCCAGTGAAAAGAAGCCGTGGTTATCCAAAGGGAAGCCACCGGTAGGTGGTCCCCCACGTAAGTGCTATTCATGTGACCGGATTGGTCATGTGAGGGGGGACCCCAAATGCCCCAAATATACACCGGCACCCACTGGTGCGCAATCCCAGGGTTTGGCCAGTGTAGCGCTTGGGGAGGAGTTGGTTCTAGGTGGGTGGGAGCCAGCAGAAATGACCCTTGTCTCACTAGGGGACAGTGAGATGGTCCAGAGAAACCTAGTGCCTGATAACACTAAGAAGTACAGGCAATGGGTGACCATCAATGGACAGAGGGTGGAGGCTCTGAGAGACACAGGAGCCAGTGTGACTACAGTGAGGAGTCACCTGGTGTCTGAAGAGCAGATTGATCCCCGGGTACTTCACCAAGTAGTTGCGGTAGACAACTCTGAGCACCTCTGCAGAGTGGAAAGTAGCTGTGAGTCCAACCATGCCTGTTGATTGTTTGCTAGGCAACGGCCTGGAGGATTCCCCTTGGAAGGAGGTGAAACACAGGTCTCACTTGGAGATGTTGGGTCTGCCTGGGTGGGTATGCGTATCCACCCGGTCTATGGCAGCCAATCAGGGTAGTCAAGAGCCCCTGGAGCCTGAAACAGTGGCCCAGGGGACCGCCAAGAAGAGGAAGGGCAGGAGGCGCAGGAAACCGGACCCAGAGGTTCCCACGGTCTGGAAGGAGGCAGAGCCTGAGGGTGATGCCCCGGAACCTACAGGGGAGCAGGTGGCTGAACTGGGGGAGGTCCCTGAGCTGTCACAGTGGCAGCAGGAAGGGGGGCCCACCAGGGAAGCATTCTGCACAGCGCAGCAGGAGTGCCCTACTCTTGAGGGGCTGCGGCAGCAGGCTGCAGCCCAGACGGCTGGCGAGGCACCAGGTACTCACCTGATATATTGGGAGGATGGCCTCCTGTATGGTGAGCCTAAGGTTCCTGAGCCTGGGTCAGCTCGTATGCTGGTGGTACCCCAGTGCTTCAGGGCCTTCAAACTGGGTTTGGCTCATGATGTGCCTTTGGCAGGACATCTAGGGCAGGACAAGACCTATAAGAGGCTTGTCTCCCACTTTTACTGGCCCTTGATGCACAAGCAGTCAGCTGCTTATTGTAGGTCTTGTCAGACTTGTCAGGCAAGTGGCAAGAGTGGGGGGAAATGCAAAGCTCCCCTCCAACCTCTACCTATAGTCAGTACCCCCTTTGAACGGGTAGGAATTGACAATGTGGGGCCTCTGGACCCCAAGACAGCCATGGGCAACAGGTTCATCCTGGTCTTGGTGGACCATGCCACACGGTACCCAGAAGCCATTCCTCTAAGGACGGTCACTGCCCCGTGGTGGGATGTGCCTTGATGGGAGTTTTTACCCGCATGGGGTTCCCCAAGGAAGTGGTATCTGATAGAGGTACAAACTTCATATCCACTTATATGAAGTCTCTGTGGAAGGTGTGTGGGGTAACCTACAAGTTCACCACACCTTACCTCCCCCAAAGTAATGGTCTGGTTGAGAGATTCAACCGCACCTTGAAAGGCATGATTCAGGGCCTGTCAGAGCCCTTGAGGCGTAAGTGGGACGTCCTCTTGCCATGCCTTCTGTTCGCTTACAGGGAGGTGCCTCAAAAGGGACTTGGCTTTAGCCCCTTTGAGTTCATCTATGGCCACCCTGTGAGGGGACCGCTCAGTCTGGTGAAGGAGGCTTTGGAGAAAGCTCCTAGTAAACCTCCCCAGGATGTATTTAGCTACATGCTGGCACTAAGGGCCAGATGTAGGTACAAAAAAATTAGCGACTCGCAATTTGCGAGCATGTGCGACTCGCATATTGCGTGTCGCTAATAGGAATGCAGGTACAAGTTCCGTGGACAAATTGCAACTCGCACCCGGAGTCGCAACGCAGATAGCGAGTCTGCTGTCTGCGAGGTCGCTTTTTGCGACCGCACAAAAAACGGACACGCAATTTTCGAGTGGGTGTCGCAAATTGCGATTATCATGAAAATTGATTGCAGGTGCTGCAGAACACTCCAGAAACCACCCCAGAACACTCTGGAAACACTTCCTGGCACATGATGATGACATCACAGCCAGGAAGTTTACAAATACACCTGGGAGGAGGGAGGACCACACCCATTTTAAACTGCTGAACAGCCAACAGGAGGAACAGCAGCTACAATGGCAGAAACACCCAGAAAGAGGAAATTTACATTTTCTGAGAAGGAGCTGGAGGTGCTGACAGAGGAATGCTGTCAGCACTATGATGATCTTTTTGGGAAGGCAGCCCTCAATGTGCCAGACTCAACTAAAAAACAACTCTGGCTGGATATTCAGGAAAAGGTGAACTCCCTGGGGGTCAGCCACAGGAGTGTGGATGAGATCAAAAAGAGGTGGTATGACCTCCGCTCCCGGACCAAGGAAAGGGTGGCAGAAAGGCTCCGGGAGATGAGAGGCACAGGAGGGGGACCATCATCCGTACCACCACCCACACCCCTGGAGGAAAGGGTGGAGGAGACCCTGGAGCAGGAGGCAGTTACAGGATTCGGAGATCTGGACACCTCTGAGCCCACAACATCAACCGGTGAGTACCATGTGATATGCCTGTACCCCCATCAATGCCATACCCCCACCCACCATGTACACAGGGGCATGCACAATGAAGATAGCTCCATTTCAGGGTAGCAAACACCAGAATGATGCATTATGGGCAATGTAGTCAAGTAGGCAGTCAATAGGCAAATGTTTATTAGTAAGTGTGCAACAGATAGTAGACACTGACAGTCTGTTCCCCATGTCCCACAGGTCTCCCACAAGACACCACCACCAGCCACAGCAGCCAGGTGCCAACAGTCAGCCAGCCCCATGAGGAAAGCACAGGAGCTGCCACCACTCCCACCTGCACCACCAACACCATCCCCTTGATGACTACACCTGCTGCAACAGTGGTTCCGGAGGCTGCGACAGCAACAGCCAGGAGTGCCACGGTACAGCTCACAGGGCATCCACCGCTGCGCAGGCGACGCAGGTTGAGGAGAGCAGGGCTGCAGGCTGAGTTCGGGCGTCCATCCACCACCATGACCGAGGCACAACTGCTACGTGGTCAGCGCCTGCAGAACCAAATGTTAGGGAGAATTAGTGGGGTTCTGCACCGCTTTGTAAGGAGCAATGAGACCAACATGCAGCAGCTCCATGCACAATTGGACGTCATAGGAAACAACACTGGGGACCTAGCCCTGTCCATGCAGGAACTGGTGGCTGGACTACTGTCACAGAGCGAGGGTGGACGGCGCAGGGACCGCCAGCTGCTCCAGAGGCTGGACAGGATGGCCTCATCAATTGGCAGACTGGCAGTCAACACCACTGGGCTGTCAAGAAGGACAGTCGGCCTCCAAGTGGAAATGGGCCACTTTGCAGGGGATGTGGCAAGAGGCCTGGGCCGGATCACCCATGTGATCGATCTAATGGAGGCACGACATGTGTCCAGGGGTACAAGGGACACCCCACAGGACAGCGAAGAGGGCTCCACTGTGAGCAGTGTCTCTGCTGGTGACACCAGGGTGCTCCGGAGTGGGAGTACCAGGCAGAGCACTGCAGAACAACCTGTGACCAGCCAGGCTGGCAGAGGCCGCCGTAGGACATAGACTAAACCCTGTCCCTGATGTTGGGGCACATGACGGCAATGTGCCCCATGCATGGTTGGCTTTTTGAAGTCACTGAACAGTTTGTCATTGTAAATAGTTCAATTTCTGCACATATTAAATAGTTTTTTTTTTCTACTTAACAAATGGAGTTTTTGGTCAATAGGTGAGTATGGTTGAAGTTGACACGTACCTTCCAAAGTATTGGGTTGCGATGTGTTCCCGTCTCAGTCTGCCTTGATTTGCGATGCTCCGATCCCCATGATGGCGATGTGGTTACTCCTGCTCTTCATCCTCAGAATCTGGGTCTGCAGGGGTGAGAGGTAGCCCACGTCGGGTGGCAATTTTGTGCAGGATGGCGCATGCGACAACAATCTTGAATGCTGTAATGGGGGTATACTGGAGGGCACCTCCACTGCGGTGGAGGCATCTGAACCGTGCTTTCAGCAATCCGAAGGTGCGTTCAATCAGGTTCCTGGTCCTCTTATGTGCACTGTTGTATCGCCTCTCGCATTCATTGCTGGGTGTTAAGAACGGAGTCATTATCCATGGCCGTAGTGCATATGCACTGTCACCTGTTGGGCACAAACAGTACACTGTTAGAAAGTCCTGGTTGGTGTGCACATTGATCTGTGTGTCTGTCTACGAGGTGTATGCAGCTCTACCTAGGAGGTATCCGCCTCCAAACTCCCCACGTTCCAGGCGTTGGTGTATCCCACTGTGCCTAAAAATTTAGGAGTCATGGGTACTGCCTGGAAATTTTGAGACGATGTCAGTGATGACATAATGGGCGTCACAAACAACCTGAATATTGAGTGAGTGGGTACACTTTCTGTTGCGGAACAGATATTCCAGGTTTGCATATTTGAATATGTGTCCCATCTACACACCCTATGACATGGGGAAAGTTGGCAATCCGGTAAAAATCCAGCTTGGTGCTGTTAATTTCTGCCTCATTCCTGGGTAGGTATATGAAGTGAGACATGTGTGTGAGTATGGCATCTAGGAATGCCCTGAGGAACCTTGATAGTGCACTTTGAGACACCCCACCTGCCACAGCAATGACCCCATGATAGCTCCCCGAGGCCAAGAGGTGCAGTGAGCATAGCACTTGCACATGCGTAGGGATGGCGCAGCCGCGCAGAGTCTGGCGTTCTAGCTGTGGTTTGAGTAATTCAATTAATTCAAGTATAGCTGCGCTGCTAAGTCGGTATTTGTCGTAGATCTCTTCCTCAGTTTGCTGAAAAAGAGTCTGCCTTGTTCTGTAAATCTTCTCCTGTCTCTGGCTCCTCCTCCTCCTCTACTGGGCTGCGTGGACTCTCCTCCTCACTGCTATCAGGTATATCTCCGCCATCTTGAGTAACCCAGATGCCTACTGGGTCTCCTTTTATACTTTGGTAATGATTACCACCTGCTCTGAGTTAGTGGTAAATGGGACATGCAAACTGGGCTTTTTGCGACTAGTCGCAATTTGCGAGTTGCAATTGCATATGGTTTGCGACTCGCAAATTGCGACTTCCTATTTGCGGGTCGCAAAATGGGGTCGCACATTTTGCGAGTCGGTTACGGCTCGTATCGCTTTTTGCGAGTCGGAAATGGGATTTTTGCATCCCATTTCCAATTTTGCGTAGTCGCAAATAGCGATTCGGGCCATTTGCGACTCGCAAACCTTTGCTACATCTGGCCCTAAGAAACCAGACTGCCTGCTTCAGGAGTCTCCCTCAGGAGAACCTGGAAGCAAGCCAGGAGGATCTGAAACAGTGGTATGACCAGAATGCCACTCTGGTTGAGTTTCAGCCTGGACAAAAAGTGTGGGTCATGGCACCAGTGGAGCCTAGGGCTCTCCAAGATAAGTGGACTGGGCCTTTTGAGGTGGTGGAAAGAAAGAGCGAGGTCACCTATCTGGTAGACTTGCAATCCCCCACGAACCCTTTGAGGGTCCTACATGTCAACCGCCTCAAACCACACTTTGAGCGAACTGAGCTATCCATGCTCCTAGCGACAGATGACGGGGTGGAGGAAGAGAGTGAGCCTCTTCCTGACCTCCTTTCTGCAGGAGAGAAGGATGGGTCTGTGGAGGGAGTGATCCTCTCCCCCTCCCTGACTGAGGAACAGCAGAGGGACTGTCGCCACGTGTTGGGACAGTTCGCCTCGCTGTTTTCCCTGATCCCAGGAGTCACACACCTGTGCACACATGATGTGGACACTGGGGACAGTACACCTGTTAAACATAAGGTTTACAGGGTGACTAACAAGGTCAGGGCTTGCATTAAGGAGGAAGTCTCCAAAATGTTAACCCTAGAGGTTATTGAGCACTCCAGCAGTCCTTGGGCCAGCCCAGTGGTATTGGTCCTAAAGGCTGCTGCTCCTGGTGCCACTCCGGAACTTAGGTTCTGTGTGGACTACCGGGGTCTCAATGCGGTCAGCAAGACTGACGCACACCCCATCCCCCGAGCTGATGAGCTCATTGATCGGTTAGGAGCTGCCAAGTACCTCAGTACGTTTGATTTAACATCTGGGTACTGGCAGATTGCCTTAACTGAGGGGGCAAAGGAGGGGTCAGCATTCTCTACCCCAGATGGGCACTTCCACTTCAACGTGATGCCCTTTGGGATGAAGAATGCCCCTGCCACCTTTCAGAGGTTGGTCAACCAGGTGTTGGCAGGACTGGATGAGTTCAGTGCTGCCTACCTGGATGACATTGCTGTGTTTAGTTCCACATGGGAGGAACACCTGCAACACCTCTGGAGAGTGTTAGAGGCCCTGCAGAAGGCAGGCCTCACTATTAAGGCGAGCAAGTGCCAAATAGGGCAGGGTCTGTGGTGTACTTAGGACACCAGATGGGGAGTGGCCAGGTGGCACCCCTACAGCCTAAGATTGACACGATTCTGGCTTGGGAGCCTCCCAAGACCCAGACTGAAGTGAGAGCCTTTTTAGGTCTCACAGGATATTACAGGAGGTTTGTTAAGGGATATGGTACCATTGCTACCCCCTTAACTGAGTTGCCTTCTAAGAAGCAACCCAAGAAAGTGATCTGTACAGAGGCTTGCCAGAACGCTTTTGATGCCCTGAAGGCTGCCTTGTGCATAGTACCTGTGCTGAAGGCACCTGACTACTCCAAGGAGTTTGTTGTGCAAACAGACGCCTCAGAGCATGGTATTGGAGCAGTACTCTCACAGCTTAATGAAGAGGGCCTAGATCAACCTGTAGCCTTCATTAGCAGGAGGTTACTACCTAGGGAACGTAGGTGGAGTGCCATAGAACGCGAAGCGTTTGCTGTGGTCTGGGCACTGAAGAAGCTAAGACCATACTTGTTTGGGACTCACTTCCGAGTTAAGGCCGACCACAGGCCCCTCAGATGGTTAATGCAGATGAGGGGTGAGAATCCAAAACTGTTGAGGTGGTCCATTTCCCTACAGGGGATGGACTTTATGGTGGAACATCGTCCTGGTACAGAACACGCCAATGCTGATGGTCTGTCCAGATTCTTCCGCCTTAGTGATGAGAACTCCCATGAGGTTGGGTAGTTGCTCCCCACTTTTAGCTGGGGGGGACACGTGTTAGACTTTTCATCCTAGGCGTGGTCTCCCTTAACTTTTTGCCTCTGTTCCCCAGGTTATTGATGTGTGCTGGACTCTGATTTTGCTGTTTTTATTACTCTGGGCACTTTACCACTGCTAACCAGTGCTAAAGTGCAAGTGCTCCTGTTTAAAATGTGTATGTAATTGGTTCTCCATGATTGGCATATTTGTTTTACTGTTAAGTCCCTAGTAAAGTGCACTAGAGGTGCCCAGGGCCTGTAAATCAAATGTTACTAGTGGGCCTGCAGCACTGGTTGTGCCACCCACACAAGTAACCCTGTAATCATGTCTCAGACCTGCCACTGCAGTGTCTGTGTGTGTAAATGTGCACTGTAAATTCGACTTGGCAAGTGTACCCACTTGCCAGGCCTAAACCTTCCCTTTTCTTACATGTAAGGCACCCCTAAGGTAGGCCCTAGGTAGCCCCAAGGGCAGGGTGCAGTGTATGGTTAAGGTAGGACATATAGGGCCTCATTCTGACTTTGGCGGGTGGCGGAGGCCGCCCGCCAAAGTACCGCCGTCAGAAGACCGCTGCGCGGTCAAAAGACTCCCGCGGTAATTCTGAGTTTCCCGCTGGGCGGGAGGGCGACCGACAGAAGGCCGCCCGCCCGCCCAGAGGGAAACCCCCTTCCACGAGGATGCCGGCTCCGAATGGAGCCGGCGGAGTGGAAAGGGTGCGGCGGGTGCAGTTGCACCCGTCGCGATTTTCAGTGTCTGCTATGCAGACACTGAAAATCTTGGGGGGGCCCGCCTGGGACGACTTCTGGTGGCCAGCCACAGTGAGAGCCGCACTGACGCCTACCGACCATGCATGCAACCTGGGGTTCATCCTGGACTCATCGCTCTCCATGACCCAGCAAGTCAACGTCATCTCATCCTCCTGCTTCAACACCCTCCGCATGGTCTGCAAGATCTACAGGTGGATCCCCACCAAAACCAGAAGGACGGTCACCCAGGCCTCGTCAGCAGCAGACTGGACTACGGTAACCATCTCTATGCGGGAACCACGGCCAATCTCCAGAAAAGACTGCAACGCATACAGAATGCCTCCACACGCCTCATCCTCCACATCCTCCACCGCAGCCACATCACAGCCCACCTGAGAGACCTGCACTGGCTCCCCGTCAACAAGAGGATCACCTTCAAGCTCCTCACCCACTCTCACAAAGCACTCCACAACGCCGGACCAGCATAACTCAACGAACGACTCACCTTCTACACCCCGAACCGACAGCTCTGCTCTGCCAACCTCACCCTCGCCACCATCCCACGCATCCACAGGACAACAGCCAGCGGCAGATCTTTCTCCCACCTCACCACCAAGATCTGGAACACCCTCCCCATCCACCTGCGGCAGACCCAGGACCTGCTGACCTTCAGAGGACACCTCAAGATCTGGCTGTTCGAGCAGTAGCAGTTCCCCTACCACCCCCTCAGTGCCTTGAGACCCTTGAGGGTGAGTAGCACGCTTTACAAATGATTGATTGATTGATCAGCAGCAGCTGAGGCAGCTCCAGAGATGTGGGACTGAAGGCAGTTTTTCATAAGAAGGAGGCAGATCACGACTCAAATATGAAGACTTGATTGCTATTCAGGGTCTGTCTGCATGTTTCTACCCACCTTCATGCTTTTTATTAGCCCTACTGAGCCCTTGGACTTTTTTTTTTTTAAGGGTGTGCCCTGATGAGCTTGTTTTTTTGTGGTTCGGGGTACTCCCACACAGTGTTGTTGTACCTCTCTGCGAGATTGAGCCTACCAGACAGCTCAAGCTGTCTGGTTACAAAAACGCCAATTGTGGACTTACCAAGAACATACAGGGGCTTGCAGCCCACCCATTGCTTACCATTGGTTGACTTTACTTCTCTATTAATGCAGATAGTGCTGGTGCTTCCACTATTAAATCTTTTGCCTTTTCAAAAGATGTGTGTACTTCCTCAGACCAAATAATTTTCTGACCTTTCCTACGTAAGGACCTGAGAGGTTACACCACTAGAGTTTACCCTGAAAAAAGATGGTGATGAAATAGAAAATATATATAGGGAAGCAAAATTGCTACTACAAAACCGTTTTACCAAAACACTGAACATTGTTATGCAACATCATAAATTCTACACATCGCCACAAAAGCTTAATCAGACAGTTGATAAATGTGTGGCCAGATTGAGGGAATTGGCCACAAAGTGTAAGTTCAGCTTAGTTACAGAGGAATTGATTAGGGATCAATTGATAGTCCAGTGCAACAACAAAAGGATGCAAGAACGTCTCTTGGCTACCAGCAATCCAATATTAAATGAGGCAATCAAAAGAGCCAAAGTTGTGAAAGAATCCGAAAAGTGCATGAAGGAGATGAAAAAATTGATGGAAAAAGCACCTCTGAGATACCTGAAGTGGACAGTGATTCAGAGATTGTGGCCCTGGTGAAAAGAAAGCTATACATTTCTAGTTCAGCACAAAACAGAGGAGGACATTTGAAAGCCTTAGTTTTGAGACAAGCAAACTCATTGCATGGCTGTGCTACAGCTGTGGCAGCAATTCTCTCTTAGGGGACTTCAAGAGATACTATGCCATTGTCAAAGGGTGCCGTACCTGTGGAAAGAAGGGTCTACAAAGCCATTAGCAAAAGAGTTACTTCGGTAGAGGAAACAGGAGAGACCGTGGAGCACTGATGGATTCTGAGGAGACAGAATCCAACAATGTTGATGAAACATGGAGAAGAACAAAACCCAAATCAGACTTCTAAATAGATGGCAAAAAAGTCTTCTTGGTGGCCTGAAAGAGTATTATGTTCTACAGATGTTATATTGAAGGATTACTAAGGAGCCAGCTTTGGAGTTTTGGGATATGTGTGTGTAGAGATAGAGTTTTTGGATCACCAGACTCAAGGTACGTTATATGTGGCAAGTGAAGGGCTAACGATTTTAAGCTGGTCACACTAGGCACGACTTGAACATCGTGGTGAATCCTTGTGCCGTTGATCAAGTCACGACTGTAGAGAATGAAGATTTCTCCGCACTGTTAGATGAGTTCAAACCATTGTTTGAAAACAAGTTGGGTCAAGCAAAAAACTAGTCATAAGATTGTTTTAAAGAAAAATGCTATTCCAGTTAAGCATGCTGCGAGAAAGGTCCGAATGGTGATAGGATCTGAGGTAAAAAAAAATCATTGAGCAAATGATCCAAGACGGTGTGATTGAACTGGTTGAAGCAACTCAATGGTTATTCCCTGTGGTGATAACCAATAAAGCTGATGGATCGTTGAGGTTTTGCATTGATCTACGCAGTCTTAACCAAAATGTAGTAATAGATCATTTCCCTTTGCCTAAGATTACAGAGTTGATATTTCTATTGGCTGGGAGAATGTATTTAATCCAACTGGATCTCAAACATGCATACTACCAGGTTACATTCCATCCACAGTCTGAGAGCCAAACTTCATTTGTCACCACAGAGGGAGTTTTTCACTTTAACAGAATGTCATAGAGAATGTCGTTTGGCTTGTCCTCAGCGGCAAGTGTTTTCCAGAGACTCCTTACCAATGTGTTGTCTGGAGGCAGCAAAGTTGTTTTCTTCAAGACAACATATTGGTCTTTGGTGATAGTATTGAAACACATAATGAAAATTTGAGAAAGGTCTTCTCTCGATTGTTGGAAGCAAATCATTAATTGGTCTCACTTTAGGAAAAGAGAAAAATACATTTATAGTGCGAGAAGTTGAATTCTTAGGGTATCTCATATCAGGAGAAGGTGTGAGACCCTAAATTAATCTTGTAAGTTCCATTGTGAATGCTGAGACCCCTTATGATAAGGACAAATTGCGTTCCTTAATGGGATTGGTTGAGCATTACTCGAAGTTTGCAAGGGAGTTTGCTGGTAAATCAGAAACATTGAGGGAGGTATTGAGGAAAGGAAAGACATTTGAGTGGGGTCATTTACAAAAAACAGCAATTGAATGGATAAAGCAGGACATTTCTAATGCTGACATTCTGGTTCTGTTTTGGTGTGAATTAAAAAGTGTACTTACTGCAGATACCAGGCCTGTTGGCATTGGGGCTATACTCTCCCAAATACATGGCAAGGTAGAAAGAACCACAGATTTTGCGTCTCACTCTTTTACAGAAGCCGAAAGGAATTATTCTGTCATTAAGCAAGAGGCATTATCTGCAGCATGGGCAACAAATCATTTTTGATTTTCATTTGGGGATAAAAGATAACACTCAGAACAGATCACAAGCCATTGCTTGAAGTGTTGGGACCAAATGGTACTAAGAATTGCCCAGGACACCCAGTCAGGCTGGCAGTTAAAATGCAAGAGCATGACTTTAGTGTTGAATATCTACCTGGATGGAAGAATAAAGTGGCATACTGCCTGATAGAGCTGTTGGTGAAGATGATTTGCAGATGGAGGAGGTAGCAGTGGACATGGAGGATGTAATGGAGAATATATGTGGGAGTGTTTCAATGGAAAAGTGGAGACATGCGATGAGTGAGGATGACGTCCTTAAGGCAATTACTAGGATGATTACAGGAGGTGTGTGGAAAGAAAGCACTTATTCTGATGCTGTCAAATCATATCACAAAGTGGTTCAGGAGTTGTCTTTGAGTGGTAATTCACTCACTGTCAGAGGTGAAAGGTACAATGGAACTGGCTAGCAAGGCAGGGATGAGTGTGCACAGTGCTGTTGTCGGCATATCACACTATACCGAATGTGGCCACTGGGAAAACTCCCTTTGAGATGATGAGAGGCAGGAAACCTGGGAGCAAGCTGGTTCCTTCATGGATGCGGGAAGGTGATGTTGGGAGTGGGATAAGAAATGGGAAGGACTGTCAAAATTTAAACTTCGGTGATTAGGTGAAAGTTAGCCCTGGAGGGGTGAGTCGAGGATTGTTGAAATTTCAAGGTCCTTACAGAGTGAAATCTGTGGGACGAGATTGGGTGAAGTTGGAAAATTATCAGACATGGAATTTGAGGAGTGTGGTGTTGTTTCAGAAGAATCCAAAAGGAGATGCCACTCCAATTGAATTGGATAAAGAACAGGGTACCTGTTCTGGGTGGATGTTTGTGGATGATGGAGACTTTAAACTGGATACCACTGGTGGGAGAGAGGTTGTCAGGGATGTCCATGTTTCCAGAAACACTTGCGATTTAGGCAACAATTGGGTTGTGGTAAGGCAGAGGAAATTCACAGACCACCAGGTTAGTTGGGAAATTTTGTATAGGGTTAGGAGAGTTGTGTTCTGTGTTCTCTTGTTTTGTATTGTTTCTTGGTGGATCCTGTTTGAATCTTACCTTTTTTTCACCTTTTTTGTGTTGTCCTGTTTGTGTGCAAGTTTAAGTTGGTAAAGGGAAGGGGATGTGTTGTAGTGTTTACTTTAGTATGGAGAGCTTTGTGACATGGGAAGGTTCTGAGATGGTTAGGAGGGCAGGGACAGAAGCTGTTGGGGTCTGGTCTGTCCTACACAGGATTTCATCCGTAAATAACATTTTACCAAACTCCTTAGTCGTATTATTGGTTGGCACTCACAAAAGAGGCAAAGAAGAAATCAAGATGACGCAAATTATTAATTGGCCAAATAAAAAAAAATACTGACGGGCAAATTGAGTGAGAGTGGAAAGAAGAAAGACAGAAAGAAAGGAAGCCGGGTGGCAAGAAGGCACAGAAGAAGAATGGAAAATAGGAAAGAGAATGAGAACGTTGGAAAGAAGGAAAGAGATGTGAAAAAAGACAGGAGGAAACAAGTAAGGATGGAAAGAAGGACTTCAAAAGAAAAGAAGGCAGGAACAAAAATAAAAAATGGAAGAATGCAAAGAAAAATGGAAAGCAGGAAAATGGTATTAAATGATGAACACGAATAAGGAAAGAAAAAATGAGAGATGGAAGGATTGATGATCAATGGTAGGAAAGATGAAGGAAAAGAACAATTTAATAGGGGAAGGCATAAGAAAAGCCATGCACCTTTGTAGGAAGGGTCGGGATTGCTCAAACACGTAGTGCAATACAGTTTGTAGTAGAGGGGTATTTTTCATTTTTCGGGTGCAAGGGTGCCTGCGTTGTGGGATGATTGTTTTTGTGCAGGAAGGCATTCCTTCCTGCACAAAAACAATCACAGGAGGTGTTTCCCTCTTTCTATGTGTGCTGCAGAATGCTGAGGAATACAGCACATATACGCCCCCTGAGGTGGCGTAGGAATCTGACACATTCCCAGTCTTATAAATGTGGGAATGCATCAGATTCCTTCGGGTTCCAAGGGTGTTGCGTGGGAACACCCAAAGCAGCACACAGGGAATGCCCCTTTCATGCAATGTTATGGGTGAAAGGGGCCATAGTTACAAGGCCATGAAAAGTCACGCAATGTGGCTTTGCATGGCTTTGTAAATGTGGGCTGGCACACCGTGCCACCTGAGCAATACAAAAATGATGCTCCAGTAGTACGGTGTGCTGAAAGGGCCATGTAAATGAGGCCCCAATTTTAGGCACTCTGTGAAACACAAAGGGCCTCATTTACAAAGCCATTGCAACACTTTTTTTGACAAACGTGGTTCAAGCTGTGCTTTAGAATGCTCCACATTTACAAACTGACGCATTGGGCCTAATGTGTCAGTTTGCAAAGCCTTGCATCACATTATACCTGTGCCAGGTATAATGCATGCAAAGTAGGTGTTCCCACAGGAAAAGCGACATTCAGCGACTTCAATGCATCAGAATTTTACTGCCTGCTCAGCGCAGGCGTAATTTTGGTGCAGGGCTTTTCTGCATGGGGGCCTCCTAGCATTGCTGGAGTAGCAAATACAGTACATCCATGGCATTGTTAGGAGGTCATAGGGCAGCGCTAGATATCTGACACATCAGAGCCAATGCTTCGGATTCTTTTATATGAGGCCCAAAATGTTTTGAGATGTCCTCGATGTTTGGATAGAGAGCAGTGGAAGCACTGGGCCTCATTTACGAGGCCCGAGCGGCACATTGTGCACCCAGGGGGTAATTTTTGTTAACTCTCCGGTGGCATAGTGTGCTAGCCCATATTTACAAAGCACAAGTTACCTTGCGTGGCTTTTAATGGCCTTGTAAATATGGACCCCTTTCACTCATGACACTGCATGAAAGGGGCGTTCCATTGGTGTTGCTTGGGGCACACATAGAAAGATGAAAACACTTCATGTGATTGCTTTTGTGCAGGAATGTGTGGCTTTGTGCACAAAAAAAATCATCCCTACAGCGCAGGCACCCTTGCACCAAGGTACAAGGGTACCTGTTTTGGTGCTAGGCAGCAATTGGTGCACAAGTGCGGGGGAGAGGACAGAAATGCGCCGTATCATGCAGATATGGTGCATTTCTGCCCTTTCCCCGTAGCACAGGGTGACGCAGCAAGGCACTTGCTGCAACGCCCTGTGCCACAGGCTTTGTAAATTAGGCCCACTGTCCCTACGATTCACAGGAGTGGAAAGCATGAGGGGGTAAGATTTGTTAATTAAGGCTTGTGAGTGATTTTTGAGTCTAAAACAATGCCTCAGGTTCAGACATGATCAACTGGGACAAGGGACTGCCTATTGAGGGACCACCAGGGACCACCAGGAGTAGGTGCCTCATCAGTGGTGCTACTGCTGTCAGCTAAAGTTAAAATAACTTAGGGCCTGATTTAGATATTGGAGGACAATTTACTCCAACACAACTGTGACGGAATCCATTGAAATATAAATCCCATAGGCTATTATGGGATTTCAGCGGACATGATATCAGTCACCATTGTGACCGAGTAGCTTGTCTGCCAATATGTAAATCAGGCCCTACGTTATTACATTCCAACCTCGGAGGACATATGAGGAAGATGGATGAATGACATTACTTACAGAGCCTGACAGCTACTCCAGAGGACTGTCCCAGCTCTAAAAAACACCAAACGAAAGAAAGATGAAGGAAGTAAGAAAGAAAAGGATGTGTTTTTATGAATTTGCAAGGATTGCTTCCACAACGTGAGCTGCGTAGGCTCAATGAAAAATTATCCCTAGCTTTGGATGCCAAAAAGAGAAGGAACACCCCTCTCTCCTGGATCATTAAAACTTAGGGATGCAAACCAAGAGGGCAACAGAGGATTGTAAAGTCAAGACTGGATAATACTGAAGGAAACGCTCAAAAAGATATATTGGGGCCCAGAGCTGTAAAAGTCTCTTTGCACCAGTAAGAAGGTTTTGAAGTGGATCCTGTTTTTTACCGACAACCTATGGAGAGGTTTAAAATGAGCAATACAAATGAAGATATGAAATCTTGAGAAGCAGACGAACCCTGGCATTCTGTACGGTGTGTGGACAACTGATCAAAATGTCCGGAAGGATAAGGTAAATTATGTTGGCATAGTCTAACCTTGTGATCAAGGCATTGTCCACTGTTTTGCAAAATGCAAAAGGGCGCATATCAAGCAATTTAATTGAGTTAATGAAGCTAGGAAAAACACGCACCTACCACCAACATGACCTAAGGACAGAAGGATTCATTGTTATCAAACTTTATAACTAGGTTCCTGACGAAGGTGCAGGCCTAGGGAGGGTGTTGAGGGGGTGTAAGACCATCTGGCCATCAATTTTCCTGAAAATTTTTGCCAATAGAACCTTAGGGTAGAGTCTTCATCCTATCAGAATTACTGTCATATTGTTCACTCTCATGTAGTCCTTGACTCTAGAAAGGCAGGCTTCAGAGATCTGCTGAGTGATAACAGTGTCTATCAAATGAAAGAATCAACTGTGTGCTATTCACATACAAACCAACTCTGAAACCAAGTGACTCAATAAGGGCAGTCGGGGGGGATATAGATATTAAACAATGTTGGGCTCAAAGAGACTTTAAGTACCCCATAGTTTATGATTTTGGTTTCAGAAGAATAAGGAATGCTCCAGACTGACGGCTCTCTGTCTTCCAACAAAGCCTGTATCCACCCCAACAGTGCCACAAACACACACATCTCTTAATTGCTGCATACCATGGAAAACAGTGTCAAACACCACAGACAGATCCTGACCCTGATCTGGTGCAATCTTAATTGGATCAGATACCTCAAAAAAATCAGTCTCCGTACTGTGCCGGGGTCTGAACTGACTCAGATGTGAGAGATTATTCTGTTCTGGCTACTCTGAAAGTGGAACATTGTTATGTTTTGCAAGCCTTTTGGCTGCTGTTGGCAAGAGCGATATCATAGCCTCACCTTTGAAAGAATAGAAGGATATGCACAGGGGTGATTTTTTTAGCAATAGCTTACATTTAAAAATACCTGATGCAGCGGTCCTTCTGCTTCTAGCTTTCAGGCAGCAATAAAAATGTCAAGATAACTCTTGTGATCAATGTTTCGGCAAAAGCGGAGTTTTGCTATTGGCAATTTTGACTCGCCATAAAGTAGTTCAAAGGGTTAATATTCCTGTTTCAAAGAGCGCGTACTGTGCGGATCACAGACATGTATGTTATGTGAATAACTGAGTGGATTACTGCTTTTGTCACAGAGATTCTTTGTTACTGCAGTTCAGGAAATACAACCCTAATCAAGAACAGTGACTATTACAAACTGTTAATTGAGCCTGGGGCACTGTCTTTTCATCTGTAGTCCTACAGATCTTTTCTTCTCTGTTTCAAGGGGTGAAGAGATAGTTTTACCAGATTATTCCAATCAATTACAGTGCAACTCAACAGTCATACATTAAATCTCAGAGTCCAAATTAAAGTTTCAAAGGGCTTTATTAGAGACTCGAAGCCAAAGTTGCATAGGTGAGGCTCAAAACCATAGTATAGATATACAAAATCACCAATGGAGAATTAAGGTGCATACATCGCAATCCCTCACTTCTATTGTCTCTACATATTAATATAATAATCGAAAATATACATTTGCAGAATAATCTCCCCTAGATGCATCTATGTGTAATGCTTTCTCATCTAACTTACTACTTTTCTTGGGATTAATAATTTGGGGGGATCACTAGAAAATATCTCCTCTTCTATAGGACTGATAAGGGAAAACACTCCTTCTAGTAAAATGAGCAGTATTACAAAGGAAATGAGCAATAAAGCACCTACTAGTTATTTACATCTATTTATGTTGTTTAGCTCAATTACATCTTTGGAATCAGATCTATTTTAAGTAAATATGGCAGCAGCAAAATACTTCTTTGTTGATTTCACCAATGCAAGCAGCAAAAGAAAATTCAAAAGTTCATTTGCCAACAATATGAAATCTTTGTGAGACTTCCCTAGCCCACTCTGTGTTCTTCAAATTGACAACCCTCTTACTTCTACTGCAGCCTAGGAAATCTTCTGAACTCTGTCCCAATCAATGTAAATGTCTCTAATGCGCATGCAAACTAAACCCATAGATGACAATAAAAGTTCAATGCATAGTTCAATTACAATGTTTTGATCATGGACGTTCAGCCGAACCTGTATGTTGACTCCAATACTCCCATATTCCATGATCTGCATAGTTTGCAAAGTAGTCACACTCATGTGAAGAATACCTATGGCTAGGTACTCTTGTTCTTTTTGACTTTCTTAATGCCACACCTTCTTCTTCACTTCCGCTCAGATCAAAGTTCTCAGTTTTCTCAGCAATTGCTGGGGGCACACGCTCTTTAGGCAAACTCACTTATCCTCGTTCTTGCATTCTGGGCCAACAGTCTCCAGCTTCCACTTGCTTTCTTCCAGCACTAGTTGCTTCTTCAGGTTCTGATTCTGAATCTAACTCACTCGCAAAAGACCAACTCTACTGCTTCAGAGTCAGTCGTGATTTGCTCAATTCAACTTGATTGAGTGCTACTTCCGTCTCTGCTTAATCCCTGACCGCTTGGCTGACTTGTTCCGGTTGTCTTTCTCTCACCACTGGTTTCTGTGGGGCAGGCTCTGTCGTATCAAGGGGCTACTCAACTCTGCAAGTATGGGAAGCATGGATCCAATTGGAAAGACCTCCACACTTCACACTAGTCGGGGCCACTAGGACCACTTGGTAAGGTCCACACCACTGAGGTTCCAGACACGTTTTTCTGATGTGTTTCTTCACCAAGACCCAGTCACCAGGACTAAGGTCATGACACTGTTCCTGTAGTGTAGAAGCTGTAGTCGATCCAACCAGATGAGACACAGAATGCACCACATCAGCTAGTCCTTTGCAATAGTTTAGGACCATAATATCTGTTATATTCACAAGTGCATTCTCAGGAATCATTGGCAGTCTCATCGCCATCCCCATCAGAATTTCATGGAGAGGCAGTCCAGTCTTTCGACCTGGTACACTATGAAGACTCATCAACACAAGGGGTTAAGTATCTGGGCAAATCAATCAATCAATCAAAAAAATTTATAGAGCGTGCTACTCATTCATGAGGGTCTCAAGGCGCTGGGGGGGGGATCAATGGGGGGAGGGAGGGTCACTGTTCGAACAACCATGTCTTGAGGTTCTTTCTGAAGAGCAGGAGGTCTTTGGTTTTGCTAAGGTTGGTGGGGAGGGAGTTCCAGGTTTTGGGGGCGAGGTAGGAGAAGGACATGCCTCCTGTGGTGGTGCGTTGGATGCGGGGGACTGTGGCTAGGGCGAGGTCGGCTGATCGGAGGTTGCGTGTGAGAGTGTGGAAGTTCACTCTTTCGTTGAGGTAGGTTGGGCCGGTGTTGTGGAGGGATTTGTGAGCGTGGATGAGGATCTTGAATGTGATTCTCTTGTCTATGGGGAGCCAGTGAAGGGATTTGAGGTGTGGTGAGATTTGTTCATGGCAGGGGAGGCCAAGGACGAGGCGTGCGCCTGTGTTCTGGATTCTCTGGAGTTTGCGTTTGAGTTTGAGTGTGGTGCCGGCGTAGAGGGCGTTGCCGTAGACTAGTCTGCTGCTGATGAGTGCATGGGTGACTGTCTTCCTGGTTTCTGGGGGAATCCATTTGAAGGATTTTTTAGAGTGCAGAGTGTGTGGAAGCTGGAGGATGATGCCGAGGTTGCGTGCGTGGTTTAAGGGGGGGTGTGGGGCCTAGGGCGGTGGGCCACCAGGAGTCGTCCCATGTGGTTTTGTTGGGGCCGAATATGATGATCTTGGTTTTGTTGGAGTTGAGCTTGAGGTGGTTAGTGGTCGTCCAGTTGGCGGTGTCAAGGAGAGCAGCGTGTAGGTTGGTTTTGGCGGTGGTGGGGTTGCAGGTGATGGAGAGGATGAGTTGGGTGTCATCTGCGTAGGAGAGGAGAGGATAGTGATTCCGTGTGCTCGGAGGATGTTGGCTAGGGGGATCATGTAGATGTTGAAGAGAGTGGGGCTGAGGGAGTACCCTTGGGGGACTCCGCAGATGATCTTGGTAGTGGTGGAGTGGAAGGGTGGAAGGCGGACTCTCTGGGTCCGGTCGGTGAGGAAGGAGGTAAGCCAGTCTAAGGCTTTGTGGCAAATTCCTATGTTGTAGAGGCGTGTGCGGAGTGTGTGGTGGCAGACGGTGTCAAAGGCTGCGGAGAGGTCCAGGAGGATGAGTGCGACGGTCTCGCCTTTGTCGACTTTAGTCCTGATGTCGTCCGTGCATGCGATGAGGGCGGTTTCCGTGCTGTGGTTCTTGTGGAACCCGGATTGTGAGGGGTCAGGAGTGTTGTTTGCTTTGAGGAAGTGGGATAGGCGGGCGTTGACTAGTTTCTCAGCAACCTTGGCAGGGAAAGGGAGGAGGGAAATGGGGAGTTGATTATGTTGCAGAGTATGGGGGCGATGGTTAGGCTGGCTTTGTTGTAGATGCGATGTGGGCAGGGGTCGGAGGGGGATCCGGCGTGGATGGAGTTCATGTTTTTTTCGGTTTCTTCGTGTGTGGTGGGGGCCCAGGTGGTGAGTGTGGTGGGGGGGTCGTGAGTGGGGGGTTGGGTTGGCTGAGTGAGGGGTGTGTGTGGTGGGTGTGTGTGGTATGAAGCTGTTGTGGATGTCCAGGATTTTGTGGAGGAAGTGGTTGGAAAGGGCGTCACATAGGGGCTATGTGTGTGAGGGGTCTATGTTGCTGGCTTTGGTTTTGGCAAGTTCATTAATGATGGTGAAGAGTTCTTTGCTGTTTTGAGAGCTGTTGTCAAGGCGTGTCAAGGTTGAAGCACACATCTTTGCCAAACTTGATTTCAGCGTGCCATTCACTTGCTTAACAAGACCTGGAGCCCCAGGTCTGTAACTAAATTGCAATCTCTGATCCATTTGCAATGCCGAGCACAACAATTTACGAACCTCATTGTTAAAATAAGTTCCTCTAACTGATTCCAAAGAGGTTGGAAAGCCAAAACTAGAGATGAGCTCCCTCAACAGCAGTTTGGCTAAAGTAATACTATAATTTCACCAAGCTGGGTACGTCACAACCCAATGGAAAAGATACAAACAATACCCAAAACATACCTCAATCCGTTGCACACAGGCATCTAAGTGAAATCCACCTATCTTCTGTTAAAAGATCCTCCTGACCTTCCTACTTGACTCAATATAACTGCAGTTCTTTCCAACTTTGTTCTGTTGACACACAACATATCGGTGACACAAGACTTCAGCCATCCATCTGAATTTAGGTTAGAACCAACTCTCTCTGAACAATCTCACCATAGCATCCTTACCAATATGAGCAGGACCAAGAAAATGTGAATCCACAGGAGGTAACAGGCTATTTGACAACACTGGTCTTCCAACCATTAAAACGCAAATGCCATCATCGCTTTTTACACAACCTGCCCTGACCAACCTTGCTGTTCCTTTTCAGACACTTCCTCTTGGAGTCTTTTCACCTCATCCCAATTATCAGCTGTTGTCAACAAAAGGTTTAAGTTAGTCTCATTCATTCCCTCATTTGTGAATTTATCATTAAAGGTACACACATGATGGGCACAGTATGTTTCAGCCTCATCAGCACACATGATCGTCTCCAGAACAATGTGCAGGGCACTTGACCACTGCAACTTGTTCAGGCAATTGTAGTGCGCCAAGGAGATTTTTCACTTTTTCGCCGTTCCGGATCGGAGATCAAGAGGACGTCATAAAACTCCACTATGACCACAGTTGTCTGAAGTCATGAATGACGCTAAAGCTGCATTGACTATCAGTAAAGATTGTCACTCTCAATTGATCAGAGACACAGCATACTCGTGTAAGGGCAATCAATTCAGCTACTTGGGCAGAAAGTATTCTTTGAAACCAAGAAGCTTTATCAACTCCAGACAAAGTACAAATAGCATAAGCGGTTCTCAGATTTCCACCGTTGTCTCTCAAGCATGAACCATCAACATAAAGGACATAATTAGACTTAGGTAATGGTTCATCTCTTATGTCTGGTCTCAGTTTTGTACATAGTTCAGTGAAATCAAGATAGTTGTGGTCCCCTTCACAATCTTCAGTAGTTCCCTGACCCACTATTGGCAGCAGAGTAGCAGGATTCAAAATCAAAACATTTTCTGCAGCCAATATAATCCGTTCGTACTTAGTAAGTGGACTACTTGTCAGATGCTGCATCCTTGTTCTGGTCAATGAAAGCTCTCCTGAATGAGGGGCACGGTCAGTTAATGGGTGTCCCATAAGAATATTTTCTCACCTCTCTATGCCAGTGCTAACCGCAGCTACTGGTCTTAAACATCTAGGCAATGCAGAAGCAACAGGATCTGTGGCAGAAAAATACACCACATGTCTCTTAGCATTTCCATGCATTTGAGTCAGCACTGAGATAGCACATTCCTCCTTCTTGCGGCAGAAAAGTGCAAAAGATTTGTTTGAATCGTGCATCCTTAGAGCCACGCCATGACAGAGACTTTCTCTCACCTCTAGAAATGCGACAAGATAATTATTTTCCCATGGTAGCGGATCAGACACATTCTTGTGTGTCAGCATCTGTAAAGGCTTAGCCACCAGGGAAAAGTTGGGTATCTACTGTCTACAGTAGCCCACCATTCCCCAAAAACATCCTGACTTCTCTCTGTGTAGTTGGCGGACACATTTTCATTGTTGATGAAATTCTCTCTTGAGACACCTTTCTCAGTCCTTTCTCACTGTGGTGTTCAATGTTTTGGACTTGCTTTTGACAATATTGCAACTTTCCTGGGGATATTTTATGTTCATTCTCAGCAAGGTGATTCAGTAATGCACTGTTTACATGCTTCTTGAGTATTCAACGCCACCATAAGGTCATCAATATACTGAATCAGTACCGAATTGCATGGCATGACCATGGATTCCAAGTTTTTAAAAAAAATCTGATTGAAAATCAATAGTGATTCAGTATACCCATGTGGAACTCGGCACCATGCCAAAACCATGTTTCCGAGCCGGAATGTGAAGAGGAATTGACTATCCTCATGCAACGGTATCCAATAGAAGGCTTGACACAAATCAGTGACAGTAAACCAGTCAGCTTCACATGGAATCTGACACAATATTACAGTTGGATTCCATGCTACAGGACAACAAGGTACAATAATATTGTTTATTTTCCTAACATACTGTACAATTCTGTTTTTTCCATTTGGTTTCTGAAGACCCATGATGGGAGGGTTACAAAGACTTCCCATGATCTTCAGAAATCCCTGCTGGATCATGGATTCTTTCACAGGAGTTACTCCAGCAATTGTTTCTGCGGTCAAACTACACAGTGGGGTTTTCGGAAATCCAGCATTTGGTTTCACAGTAATCCGGACAGGTTCTACACCATTTATAAGTCTGAGATCTTTTCCTGAAAAATCCCATCCTTCACGTCTAACTGTTTCTCTCAAATCTGGAGGCAAATCGTCAACTGGTAACAAAGCCAATAATGTGCAATGTGTTTCACTTTTCATCAAAGTAAAGACAGCATGCTCATTTTTGGTATGAACTTCTATTCCCGCTGGAGTACAATAGACAACATAATTCAGTTTTGACAGTAAATTTCTTACCAAGAAATTAAGTGGATTGCAATCACATATTATAAACGTGTGCTTGTCTTCAAAAGATCCTATTTTTACTGCGACTGGGGCAGTTTCTTGAGTTGTCATTTGTTTATTCTTCACACCAACTTGGACTGTTTTTCCCGGGAGGCGTGGGTTTGAGACTTCTGTCCTCAGAGTAGAACGGGTAGCACCAGTGTCAACCAACAATGACACAGGTCCACTCTGGCCTACCTCTAAGGCTGCTCCAAGTATACAGCCTTCCTCCCCTCTTAGGCACCGTCAGGCTGAGTGATTGGAGCCATTTCTTTCACCTGTGTCAAACAAAGGGAACTGTTGAAACAGATTATTACACCGTACTGCATTCACATTCATTCTCATGCCCTGATTTACATTCTGGCCAATCCAACAGCATTCTGCTGTGGCACTGGGGTTTGAAGTACTTGCATCATCGGAGCTAGGAGCACATTAACATTTTGGCTCCTGGGTCTTTGGACACCCTGCATCTGGTTAGGACTGTTATTCCGAGAAGGCACAAATCCTGCATTTTGGACCTGATTAGCCAGATTTAAACATCATTCCCACTTCCAATGTCCTAGCCTATTGAAGAGGTGACAAGGAGTTGACCTTTTTAGACGTTTGACATCCATTCCTGTACCAGGGTATATTGGACTCCTCGACCTCTACCTTGCATTGGATTCTGTGGCTGTTGATGTACACCTTGCATTGCACTGGCATTGTTTACAGCCATGGGCATCTGGCTAGTTCTTTGAGCAGCTATTCCTTTGGGCAAGCATCAACTTTTCCTTCAACTTTTTCTGCTTCATTTCTATTTCATCATGGCAATATTTACCATAACGTAAAATCTCATCAATAGACTTATTCTGCTAACAGAATACATACTGCTGAATCGTAAGACTTAGCTCTGGCCTCAGTCCTGTCACAAACCTCAACACAAAATGTCATATACCCTTTGCCTCTAAAGTCTCCATACCACTATACTGTTTGGATGTTTGTAACAGCCTTTTATAGTAAACATGGATAGACTCCTTTGGTTCTTGAGTTGTTCTATCAATCTTGACCCAATCAACATCTTGAGGAGGTACCTTGCCTTTCACGAATGCCATGACCTCCTGATATTTATTCATCACCAACAGCAAAGGACCCTTAGTAACCACATTCTTAGTTGGCTCTGTCTCAGGTCATCGAACACCTATTTTGCTCTCACTTTCACAAGTAACTCAGAATGACAATGTCAAACAATGTGTTCAAATCAATCCACAACACCTGTGAAATTTTCACAGTTTTTTCAACCTGTTGATATAATTCCACTGGGTTTTCTCGCAAATTTGGGAAATCATTGGTAAATGATGCAGATTACTTTGACTCTACGGCACATGAACATAACCTTCACCAGGCACTTCTCTCAAGGGGAAGGTTGTAACACCTTCCTCTACTCAAGTGCGTGGCGGTTCTCATATCAGCAATGTCTTTATCACTGAAGCACACTCGATAACTCTTTTGCAAAGCCTTGGTTGTATCTAAGTCTACCTCATATTTTTGAGACAATTCTGCCAATTGATTGTGAACTTGGCCTGCACTTAGTAATATGCCTACACATTAATGCAAGCTCATCTTCTTGATAGGTCCCTGGCTGTTCCAAGCCAAGATTTCCAACAATCATGGCATCCAATTCAATTGTCAACTTTGCCATGTTTAAAGCCCTCCCTCTCGGTGTGTATGGAAGCGCACCCTGACTCACTTCTGAACTAGTACTCTCCTTAGATGAAAGAATTGTACCCAATCATCTATCTCCTTCACACTAATGGATCATGTCAATATAGAAATTTTAGGTGTGGAATCACTTACCTGGGCACCATTTCCCAAATTCAAAGGTGGTTCCCATGCAAAAGTATTATGTGCGGATATCTTCAGACATGTACCTATCGAAGTGCATCCTGGCATATTCAAAGTAGTGCTCCATTTGCTCCACATGGAGTGCTAGTGTATGTTGGAACGAAAGCAACAAACTCCCTAATGCCTGCAGTATTTGCCCTGCCTGCTCTGCCTTTCAGCATTGTTGGGTACAGTTAAATTGTATGTGTCTCTCCCGGAACCTTCTGTTTTATACATAGGAACTACCGGGCCTATAGTAACTGGGACTACAAGGGCATCAACAGCATTCACAGTAGGATCAACTGGAGCACATTTTCTTAAACCTTCACTTCTTAACTCACAGGGTACACTAATGGCAGTAACTTCCACAAGACTATGGGTCATCTTAGTTGTAGCAGTTGCAACGTTAGTCAGACTCCGCGCAGAAGTTCCCCATCCTTTTCAATCTGCATGCACACTTGTTTGAAAATATCACACCAATACAAAATACAATATAATACAATAATCTTTGTCTGATTTGCCAAAAAGAATGAACAGTTTCAATCACACAAGAAAGTTTACAATCACTTCTAATGAGACCTCGACCTGCAGGGTAACATCTAAATCAGTACAGCTTCTCTCTGTGCATTAAGACTCACTATACCAATTTGTCTTACTCTCACACAAGGTAAGTCCCTAATTTACCCATGACATTGACAGCATCTCACAACTAACACAACCACTCAGCAGACAATATAAACAGTGTCTTTTACACCTTTTAAACTATCCCAGGATACTGGGCCACGTCAAAAATGAGAAACATTTCAACGTCTCTATAAATCACACACTCACACAAAATGCAAACATCTCTGCAAAACACCAACCAATTTCACAAACACTGCAAGCTAAATGCAAACTGCTGCACTCTGCAACCCTATTAATATTCACTCATCCACTGCCAGCACAAATCTCTTCCGATCTTCACCAACTTTGAGGATTCTCCAAATCTGGACATGGGTACTAGGGTTTGGGCTCTGGGAACTAACTATTCTGGAGCCTAATTCTGTTTCTCCTCATTAGGGAAAGAAAACCATCCTTTGCTACCATCTGATGGAGCCTGGGCCCCTATATTTTCATCTGGGATCTGATGAATCTTTTCTCGTTCCGAGGGGTGAAGAGATAGTTTTACCAGATTATTCAAATCAATTACAGTGCAACTCAATAGTCACACATTAAACCTCAGAGTCCAAATAAAAGTTTCAAAGGGTTTTATTACAGATTCAAAAACAAAGTTGCATAGGTGAGTCTCAAAACCATACTATAGATATACAAAATCACCAATGGAGAATTAAGGCGTCACACAATATTAAATCGAAGCAACATATAAAAGACCAAGACTTCAATAGAAACAATGCAGAAAATCAAGAAAAGTACCTGGTGTCTGGATTCTAAAATTAAGTTCTCTTGCCTAAGCATTAAATCTACATTTTAAACTATTGTAATAGTAAAGGAATATCTGAGAAAGGTTAGCAAATAGAACTTCAGCAGAAGATTCTGTTTAAGAGGGGTGCAGTGGCATAAAGCCACATAGAAAATCTGAGGTCTGTATCTCAAAAGGTCCGCTATGAGCAAGGGCAGAGAAAATCTGAATCTCTCTCCAGCTAAACCACACTTAAATGTTAGTTTTTTCAGGTGTGATTACATCAAGAAAAATTCTCATTTAAAAAAAAAAAAACTGCAAAAATTAACAATTCAGACTTCTGAAGCCTTTCGACCTTGATAAAAGTTTGCATTCAGCTGCAAGTGCCAGGATACTCTTTTCATCTGATTGTGTTTCTCTCAGACCCTCTTATCTCTAATGCCTATCAAACTCATTGTTAACGTCAGCACCTGCTGCTTTAGACAAACAAGCTTTCACATTGAAGATTAGAACATACAAAAAGAACGCAGCCTTCACTCCGACCAACTAGAATGAACACGAATATAGATTTAGTTCAAATATGTTCTAAATGTCTAACTTGTTGAATATAAAAAGATTACATAGAATAATATTTCTAAAATACTATATGTTAGATATAGGGTCTCAAGTTGGCAGTGGTTTGCCCCCTGTCCAGGTAGGGACCCTCTCTCTAGTCAAGGTAAGGGAACTACACAGCTAAGATAACTCCTACTCACCCCCTTGGTAGCTGGGCACAAGCAGTCAGGCTTATTTCAGAGGCAATGAGTAAAGTACTTGTACACACACAGAGTAATACAATTTTTATCTGAATAAAGCAAGATCAAAACAACAAGAATCCAACATACATAAGTAAAGATATCACTTTTTAAAGGTTTAAATGAGTCCTAAAACATAGGACTCAATGGTTGCATCCTTTAACACACAGTACCTGGGATGTGCCAAAAACAAAGATGATGTGGGCTGCAATGGAGGTGATGCATCGGAAAAGCAAAGCAATGCTCCGGTTTCTTAATAGCAAGGTAAGTGGTATGTTGATTCTCTCCTTGCAGGAGAGGCAATGCGCCAGTTCTGTACTGACAGGGGCGGTGATGTGTTGGTTCCTTACTGACAGAGGAGGTGATGCATCAGTTCTCTCTTGACATAGGAGATGATGTATCAATTTCCAGTCACTCAGCCTCAGTTCCTTACTGCGGTGCGGGGTTGATGCGTAAACAGCGCCCAGGGATGATACGTGGGAAAATCCAGACACACTGTGATGATAGAGCTGCAGTGAAACAGGCGCTGTGTCGATCCTACAGGTGCTGCGTCAATTCTTTCACCACAAGGCAGGTGTTGTGTCGATTCTTCAACTGCAAGGCAGGTGTTGCATTGACTCTTCTTCAGCAAGCCAGGCGATGCGTTGATTTTCAGCTGCAGTGCTCCGATGCGTGCATTTTCTTCTGCAGGACACCAGTTTCCACCTCCCAGGGCCCAAGAACTGGATTTTGTACCACTTGGCAAGTCAGGACTATGAGCAGAAGAGCCCATGAGCAGATGAAATCTTTGATGTCCCTGAGACTTCTTAACAGGAGACAAGCTCAGTTCAATTCCTTGGAGAACCTTGGAAAGCAGGATGCAGAAAGCAAAGTCTAGTCCTTTCACTCCCAGGACAGAAGCAGCAAGAAGCAGGCCAGCACAACAAAGCAGCAGGCAGAGTGGGAGTTCCTCCTACATCATCCAGCTCTTCTTCCCGGCAGAATGACCTCAGTGCAGAAGTGTTCTGAAGTTGTAGTCTCACAGTTCCAATACTTATACTCATTTCTGCCTTTGAAGTAGGCGAACTTCAAAGGAAAATCATTGTAGTGCACAAGACCCCGCCTTTCCTTGCACTGGCCCCAGACACACTCCAGGGGGTTGGAGACTGCTTTTTGTGAGGACATGCACAGCCCTATTCAGGTGTGTCAGCTCCTCCCATCGCTCAAGCCCAGGAAGAGACATCAGGATATGCAAGGCACACCTCAGCTCCCTTTGTGTGACCGTCTAGAGTGAATTCACAAACAACCCAACTGTCATCCTGACCCAGACCTGTACTCCACAGGCAGGCAGAGGCACAGAATGGTTAAGAAAGAAAAGGCCCAGTTTCTAAAAGTGCCATTTTCAAACGTACAATCTAAAAAAGAACTTCACCAAAAGGTGTATTTTTAAATTGTGAGTTCAGAGACCCCAAACTCCAGATCTCTATATGCTCCCAAAGAGAAATTACACTTAAAAGATATTTCAAGGCAATCCCTATGTTACCCTATGGGAGAGATAGGCCTTGCAGTAGTGAAAACCAAATTTAGCAGTACTTCACTACTAGGACATGTAAAACACACCAGTGCATGCCTTACCTTTTAAATGCACTGCACCCTGCCCATGGGGCTGCCTTGGACCTACCTTAGGGGTGACTTACATGTAGTGAAAGGGAAGGCTTGAGCCTGGCAAGTGAGTGCACTTGCCAGTTGGAAGTGGCAGTTCAAAACTGCACACACTGACACTGCAGTGTCAGGTCTGAGAAATTATTTACAGGGCTACTCATGTGGGTGTCACAATCAGTGCTGCAGGCCCACTAGTATCACATGATGTACAGGCCCTGGGCAAACAGTGCACTTTACTAGGGACTTACTAGTAAATCAAATATACCAAACATGGAGAACCAATTACCAATACAATTTACACAGAGACACTTGCACTTTAGCACTGGTCAGCAGTGGTAAAGTGCCCAGAGTCCTAAAACCAGCAAAATCTAAATTCAGCACAGGATCAAAACAGGCATGGATGTCATTTAGGTCTGCAACACCTGGCTTGCCCTTTGCAACCCTTGGCACTGCCTTTGCGACCCCAGGCTTCAGAGGTGGTAAATTCAGTTCCAGGAACACAGTAGGAGCTCGTCCTTATGGACGTCAGCTGGGGCTTCACTCTTTGTTTTCTGTCAATTTTGATTACACCAATATTGAATAATAACATATTATTCACTATTAGAGTAATAAAAATGAGGTACAGTTAACTGAAATACAGCCTTCCATGGCAGCTGAGGTAAGTAAAAGTGTGTTTAACATGCTTTTAAATGTATGTGGGGTGGTTGCTTGCTGGTGACAGCGTGTTTATGTGAGAGAGTGTGTGTGAAAGTATGAATGTGTGTATGTGCAAGTATGTGTGTGTGAGTGTAAGTAGAGGTCAAAGGGCACATGATGTCACTCCTGCTACCCATGGCATTTTGGTGAATTGACGTCCATGAAAACAGGAGGTCAGAAGCCAAAACGACAAGGGAAACCACGCCAAGAGCTGACAGGTCTAACACTATAACATTGACATTCTTACAAACGAGTATTAAATGTGACTTGCATAAAATGTTAACTTTTATTGTGCACTTTTGCTAATATATTTCAGTGCACTACATTTAAAAGTTTGTTTTACACGTTAAACAAAAAAAAATACCCACCCTTTCTTCTCACGTTTTAGGAAGCCTAAAGGTTATGCTCCTTCACTGTCATGAAAGAGCTGCATGCAAACTGCATAAAATAGGTTAGGACCTTCTGTTTTTTTTTCCTCTAGTCTTTCATTATTTATTGCTAATGTTGCTAACAAAGGTTTGTTTGTTAGATATACATTCTTTTTAGTAAAGCCAGACTTCACCAGTGCTTTTAAGCAAATGAAATGTATTTTGAGAGAGGGGCTATGGAAAGATAAGGCACTTTTTTATGTTTTTCAATTCTTTATTAAACTTTTATAAGTGAACAAATAGTTATGAACTGTCCATTAAAAGCATAAATTCACAGTAAAGAAATTCCAGTGTACAATTAAATGGTTAAATACTTTCCATAAATAAACATTGTTAATTATATTATATCTGAGATTACTGACGAAGAGGCAATAAACAAATATACATTAAGTCAAAATGATAAAATAAATTATTACAAAGTTATACCTATCTAAAACCTATCTTGAAAAGAAGATAATTATCAATGGTATTGAAAATATAATGAGAGCATGAGGTATTATTCATGAATCATTGAACATATAAAGATATAAACAAAGAAATATGAAGTTGTCAGCTAGTCAAAAATACATTCCATATTTGATCAAACTGTTGTAAATTATCATTTAGTTTATATAGCATTCTTTCAAACTGAGCAATATCAAACATATCCTTTAACCACATTTGGGCAGATGGTAAAACATTAGGGGCCAGATGTATCAAAATATTTTGCACTCGCAAATGGCGAAATCGGCCGTTTGCGAGTGCAAAATCGTGGTCTGCAATGCATCAAAGGCATTCGCAGACCACAAAATAGAAATCGCAAAAATTGCTATTTTTTGTGTTGCGACCAGGATTTTGCTAATCGCATTTTGCAATTCGCAAAATCCAGGTCGCAAGGCAATTCTGCAAAAAATCGCAAATTGCGATTTTTCGCAGAATGGTATTTTGCACATGCAAAATACCATTGTCTGCAACCAGGTGCAAAATTTAAAAATGCAGTAAAACTGCATTTTTAAATGTAATATGTAAAGCACACATGCCCTTTTGGCATGTGTGTACTTTACATGGTAAAAAATTGGGGTGCAGGAGAGGGAGCCTTAGGCCCCCAGCACCCTGGCCTTTTGCATTTCCCAAATTGCGATTTCTGGTTCAGAAATCGCAATTTAGGAAATGCAAAAAATTTGCAGCTATGGGCCAATAGGCCCATAGCTGCGAATGGGGCCAGTATCACAATTTGCGATTCGGTAATTGCATTTGCGATTTTTAAGAAATCGGTATTACCGAATCGCAAATGTGATACATGGTCCTTTGCGATTTGGTAATAGCGATTTCTTAAAAATCGCAATTACCGAATCGCAATAGGCCAGAATCATACATCTGGCCCCTAATTTCCAAAAACGCAGTATATTAACTTTGGCTACACTAATTGCAGTAGAGAGCCATCTGAATAAGTGTGAAGAAAGCATGCATAGACCATGGGTATTGTGTAGTAAAAATAGGCGAGGTGAGTGTGGGGAGATATTGGGAATCACTTTCCTTAAATATTGTGATATTTGTATCCAGAATGGTTGGAGTGTAGTACAGTCCCATAGGATATGAACAATATCACAATTGGTCTGGTCACATCTCCAACAATTGGAGTCATTACTAAGTTTAGCAGAGTAAAGTTTCGAAGGTGACCAATGCCATCTATGCAGAATTTTAAAATAATTAAATTTCAACCTCACATCAGGGAGCCCTTTATTATAATTCTCTAAAAGTTTAGCCCAATCTTTATCTGTATAGGTAATGTTAAGTCGTGTAGACCACCAAGATTGCAGATCTTTGGATGTATTATCTGAAAAAGATTTGTCAATTAGTAAAGAATAAAGGCCATATACCGTGCCTTTAAAATTTCTCTATATATAGATATGGCGTGCAATGGATGAGTGAGTCAAAGAGTCCGAGTTCAAGGATGTTATAGGGTTCAGAATCGATGTCAATAGTATATAGTGATGAAATTGTGAGATCGGGAGTCGATATATTTCTTGTAGCTGTGTAAATGATTTCAAGGAGTTATCTCGATTATATAAGTCTGATATGTTGTTGATTTTACAATTTTTCCAGACAAACAAATTTAGCTCTTTTCCTCTGATGTATAATCGCTGAGGTATTCCATAACGGAGCATTTAAATGTATATGGACGTTACAGTTTATAAATTTATGTGCTTTTTGCCATGCTAATTGGGATGAGTAAATGATTGGATTGGAGGATGGTGAGAATTTAGGACATTTAGTATAATAAATTGCCAAAGGAGTGGTAGTTTTCTATGGATATTGTTCCAGTGTGACCCATACAGGTACCTTGTCTTTCTCGGATATCATAGAGATCGAATGAGATAATTGTTGTGCTATCCAATAAGTTTCCAGGTGTGGGAGTCTGAGGCCACCTTTTAAGGAAGATGAATGTAATTTCGAACCACTTATACGGGGTTTTTTCAACCCCAAATGAAGCGATTTATTAGAGATGTTGTATTGCTAAAAGAAATTGAAGTAAGGGGGAGTGATAGCATGTTAAAAACATAATTAAATTTCGGAATTGTATTCATTTTAATGATCTGCACTCTTCCCCATAATGAGAGATTCAGTTGAGACCATCTAACAAAGTCTCTTTTAAGTTTGTCTATAATGAGGTTTAAATTATCCATTGCAATATTCTTCAGTCCCGTATTGAGAAGGATCCCAAGATATTTCAAATGAGATGTTTTCCAACTGAAAGGGAGATCCCCTAAAGTTGTTGAAGTGGTATAGGTATTCATTGGCAAAGCTTCACATTTAGACCAGTTGATCTTATATCCAGAGAATGCCCAGAAGCGAGTTAATAAATTAATCAGGGTGTTAATTGAGGAATTTGGGTTGGATAATGTGAGTAGAATATCGTCAGCGTAATAAAAAGCTTTAATCTCACCGGATGAGGTAGCAATACCCTGTATGTTGATATTTTGCCGGATTGCAATAGCCAAGGGTTCCAATGCTATAAGGAATAACAAAGGAGAAAGAGGACATCCTTGATGAGTTCCACGTAAAATTTTAAAATATGGGGAAGTGAAACCATTGCAAGTAATCGCATCTGTGGGGGAGTTATACATTCCTCTAGCAAGCGTAATAAAATCTGGACCGATACCCATTCTATCCATGGTACGGAATAGATATCCCCATTCTACTCTATCAAATGCTTTTTCAGCGTCTAGGGATAAAAGGATATTTTTATCCAGTTTATGCCATAACAAGTGTAGAATGGTTCGGAGATGGTTAGAGGAGGAGCGAGATGGAACAAATCCCACTTGTGAGCGATGGATGAGAGACGTGATGACTGAGTTTAACCTTGTCACAAGTATTTTGGCCAAAATTTTAATATCGGAATTTATCAAAGATATGGGTCTATAGCTGGAACATTCCAAAGGGTTTTCATCAGGTTTAAGAAGCACAGTAATGCGCGCTCTTAAAAATTCAGGTGGGAAGTGGCCTTTGATTAGAGATTCATTAAAGAAAGAGTGTAGGATTGGAATAATTCGAATTTTCGTGATTTTATAGAATTCAATAGGGAAACCATCTTCTCCAGGGGCTTTATTTGTAGCTAGACAATCAATGGCTTTAGCTGTCTCTTCTGTTGATATATGTCCTTCTAATCATTGTTTCTGTTCTTGAGTCAGTCATGGGATTTTTAATTTTTAAAAAAATTCATCTTCCACTAATGTATTTTCGCAGTTCAAGGAGGTATAAAGTGTTTCATAGTATTGTTGGAAGTGGGTTATTATATCCGTGGGTAGAGTAAGTAAGTCATTTAAAGAATTCCTAATATCAGAAATCGTGCTAGACGATTCTTGTTGGCGTAGTTCATAAGTTAAGAGATGTCCTGCTTTCTCCCCCCTTTCATAATGACGTTGTCTTATTAAGAATACATTTTTCAGCTTGAGAAGTATATAAATGATTAAGTCTAAACTTAACTGATAGTAATTTATTTTAGAAGGATAGGGGATTCAGATTTATTATAATCTTTCGTAAGAGATAGAGCTTCTTGTTCCAATAAGATCCTCTCTGCATTCAGTTTTTTTTTAAGGAGATAAGAATCCCTCATAATCAGTCCTCTAATGACAACTTTGCCTGCCCCCCATAATACGCTAGCATCTGTAACGGAATCTTTGTTCTCAGCTAAAAACTGATCCACATGTTGGCATAGATTTAGTTTAGCTTGTGGTGTTTTATACATTGAAGTATTAAGTCTCCAATGAGTTCTAGGAGGTTGCGTAAGTCCGATATTAATATGCAAGTCTATTAAATCATGATCAGATATACTACAAGGAATAATTCCGGCATGCGATATTGACTGTATCATTGTTGGTGATGTTAAAAAATAATCTATTCTAGAACGAATGGAGTGTGCATAGGATGTAAAAGTATAGTCCCTGTCATGTGGATGTAGTAAACGCCAAGGTTCTTGTAAAGTAAAGTCATCCATAAGATCTTTCAGGATATATCTATTGGTGGAATGATGGGTATCTGGTTTACCAGATTTGTCAATAAATGGGTCTATAGTAACATTCCAATCTCCGCCAATCAGTACTTTGGTGGGTCCAAAAGATAAAAGTAGTCTATTAATTTTTTTAACAAAATCGTTTTGGAATCAGTAGGTGCATATATTGACCCTATAATCATATGGCAGTTTCTGACACGTATTTTAACGAATGCATATCTACCTTCATCATCTGTCCAAGTTTGTAAGATTTTATATGGTAAGTTTTTATGAAAAAGGATAGCCACTCCACATTTACGGATGGGTGCGACAGTATCCATAGGATTTTTATGAGTTATATTAGCATGTATTACTTGACCTATCCAGTCTCTCTGCAGTTTCTCACTTTCTGATTCAGTAAGATGTGTTTCTTGTAATAAAGCAATATCTGTTTTTTGTTGACCGAGATAACTAATTATCTTCTTTCTCTTGATAAAAAGCGTCAAACCATTAACATTTAAAGATACAACATTCAGCGGTTTTAACTTGTTAGAAGACATACTATAACAATATCAAATTAGAGAAAAAACAAAAAATAGAAATATATAATAACCAATCTATGAAAATAGATAAAAGAAATAGAAGAGTTGAGAGAAAAGAATATGAAGAGAGAAGAAAAAGGAAATTAGAATATCAAGATTGTAGCTTTGTAACTATCTGAGATTTGAATCTTTAAATCAAAGTATCACTTATCAGAAGAATCGATTATTACTGAGCTGTCCAACTCAATAGATAAGACAGTATGTACACTGAGCAACTAAACTTTAGTCCGGGGATAAAAGCCTGAAAGCTGTGGAAGGAAGTTAGAGAAGAGGAAAAGAAAGGGAAAACCATTGTTAGGACATAGAATAAAGTTTCCTATGTCATAAATAGAACAAACCACCCCTACAGGATTAATATACTGAACTTTACTCATGGTTTGATGGGAGATCTGGATTTGTCTCTTGGGTGATTTTTTTCCATGCCTTAAATTTACCACCATGTGTCCATTGTCGCTGCACAGATACCCATTCACCTTGGTCTGTATCCTCTGGAGAGATAGAAGATGTGGATTCTATAATGTCTGTATTTGAGGTAGATTATTGTTCCATTTCAGTGTCTTTGTCATCAAGGTCATTCAAAAAGGATTCTAGATCATGGGGATCAAAATATTCTTTGGTTTTCCCTTGAAAAGTCACAATCATGGTGGCAGGTTCCAAAAGGCCATATTTGATCTCTCTTTTCTTTAACCTAGTGCGTAAATTTAGAAATTGTTTCCTTTTGAAATTTGTAGGTGCAGAAAAATCTGCTGTAATTATTATCTGGGATGAGTCATATTCGTATGGTCCATGTTTTTTGGCAGCCATAATGATTTGACGGGCCTGTTGATGACGTAAACAGCACGCCAAAACATGTCTAGGTCTCGCAGATGATGTGATTCCACGTGAACATACACGGTGGGCTCTTCGAAAATCCAGTGGCTGTGAAAAGGTAATTTTCGTTAAGGTCGGAAGAAAAGTGGTCAGAAAGTCCAAAATATTGTCCTTTTCTATTTGTTCCGGAAGGCCAATGATTCGTAGATTATTCCTTCTACTTCGGTCTTCTAACTCGATCACTTTTTGTTGCAGGTGTTCAATATCTTGACTATTATCAGGTATCTTGTCGATGAGGTTTTCAACAGCCGAGAGACAAGCATCCGTTGATTGCATACTAATCTGGAATTTGACAACTTCATTCCTCAGTCCTTGGACTTCCGTGGTATTAGTGGACACTGTGTGTTCTAAAGAGGAAATGGACGATTTTATGGCTAGAAGTTCTTTCAAGATAGTATCCATCGTCGTTGTAGATGATGCAACAGATTCAGCCATTATGTGTTGTGAGTTTGCAATCTCTGGTACGGATTGTAAGGCTGCACTATATGATAGTTGACGCACAACTTTTGGATCTGACATGTATGGTAGCTATTACGTTCCAGTCACTTATTTATGATTGGTATCGAAGTTGCCTTGATAAGGTGGAGCCCACTGTGTAGTGCCTACAATGTGAAAAGAGAGCAAGATTTTTCCAGATTTAGTTCATAAATTCAATATGAGTTGTACTTTTGATGTGTAAATCCACACATTTGATGCAGTATTACTGCTGTGAAGAGAAATACGAAGTTGCTTGGGCAACGCCTTATGTCACGTTTGAATAGTTTAGTATTTGCACTATAATAGAAAATAAAGATCCGACATATCATTTGTTGATAACGAGTCTGGAGTGGATTTTATTTGGAAAAGTTTAATCGTCGTATAGGTTTTTTAATTACTACATTACAGTAGAATTATTTAAGTTGTAGAAACTGAACAAGCAACTTTGTTGATAATTAGTGGAGTCTCAATGCACTTTTTCTCAGGAGGAGAAACCAATGAAGAAAAAGAAAAGAAAAAAGGGAAACAAAACTGAAGTTTTTACGCAAGCAACCATGTAAATATCATCTGCAGAAGTTAGTATTAAGAAGAGCACTTGTATTCAATGTCCGAGTATTTTAGCAACCTTCCAGGGTGAGAGAGAAAGTTTGCAATACAATTTTAAGCTTAGAAATCCAAGTTATTTGTTTTGTTTTTATAAGCTTTGAATTATATCTTTTCCCTTTGTTCCTCCGTTTCTATCCCCTTTAAAAAAGGAAGCAGTGTTGCCAAACAAACAAAGTTCAGAATGTGTGTTTCTTAATTAACAGATGATTTCTGGTGCATCGTGATCACATTATCCAAAAGCCATGAATCGGAAAGTTACATTGCATATCCGAGTCTCCTTTCGTAACTTTCGATTTTAAGGGAGCGTCGTTCAAGTCCACATTTCCCCACATTGTAAACTGTGCACAGTATATTTTAAGATTATGTGCATTATGACGTAGACGTGGAATGTAAAACCGATGATATCCAGAGGGTAAACAGTATTTATTAGTGAAGAATTCAAAGAAAGAAAGAACGTTTTGTCTTGGTGCTCCGACTTCGTTAACTTTGTTTTCAAGGGAGTGTCAATAAACTCCGCGGCAGTAAGAGCTATTCAACCTGACTTCAATCGAAGTAGACGATAAGGCGAGTCTTACTTAAAGTTTCCAGCTACAATAGCTTCCGGTAGGGTTCCGATTAGATATTTTTAGCTCTTTTGAGATATTTGACGGGGAAAAAAGCATGTTTGGTCCCCTTCTTTGTCCTCGTTCTGTCCGGCTTTAAAAGTAAGCCGCCATCTTCTGCGGCGCTTGGCTCCGCCCCCGATAAGGCACTTTTGCCTGGTGGTAGTGAGGGAATCCGAGGAGGAGGTCATAGGAGGGGGTGCTAAAAATGGGTGTGGCACCGGGCGCCGACAGCGCTAAAGACTGCCCTGGATCTGCGTAAGGTTTCGTAGAGGAACTTCCGGAGAAGTGTTACATAAACTATTGAAACAGAATGATGTCTGGCGCCATAGCAAGGATGATAGGAGGGCAAGGATTGCAGGGAAAGCTCCATTTGCAACTAGCAAGGGCTTGCACCCCTCCCTCAATAGTAATAGTTCTAAATTTGTGGAAGGAACTGCCTACATTAGAGATGGGGGTTGTCAGAGCTAACCTCTTACAGACATTCTGACTTGGGGAAACAAAATCAGCCTGGACTCTTTAAATCATATTCTCCATAAAGTCAAACTGTTTTTTCACAGCTCAGGAGAAGGTAGAATTTCTAATTCGCAAGCTTTATGCTGAAGTCCCCGAGCCAGCTCTCCTCTGCCTCCGCTCCTGCCTTGCTTGTGCTCCCATAACTGTATCCTGTTTCGTTTTTCATTCTGCATTTGGTCATTCTGTTGTCTTTTTCCTGATTGTGCCTGATTCGTTTCATCCTTTGTTCTGCATTTGAACATCCTATTGTTTTTTCCCTGATTGTGCATGATTTGTTTCATCTTTCATTCTGCATTTGGTCATCCTGTTGCCTTTTTTCTGTTGTCCTACTGTACCTGATTTGTTTCTCGTTCTGCACCTTCATCCTGTTGCCTTCATCCTGTTGTCCTTATAGTGTCCTGCCTTCTGTTGCCATTATTGTGCTATCCTCGCTCTGTGTGTCTTTCAATAATTCTTGTTTCCTGACCATTTTGATGTCTTTTCTGCCCTGTTGCCCGATCGCTTTTCCAGCCATTGCTGCTGTTTTTCCCCCTCCTGCTTCCCACCTCTGTTAGCCCCCCCCTTCCAGGACCAACTTAATGAAGGCTGCGGCACGGCCCTTGTGCAGCTCTGCGACAGGCATGCAAAAGGCAAGCCTGTCTGCACCCGTCCATGCCTGGACGGCACCCAGCCCCAGGAATCCTGGATCTCCTGTCATCCACAGCTACACAGGCCCTGAGCTCACTGCCTTGGACGCTGGACTATGCAACAACTGCTGCCGCACTTCTCTGCGCTCAACAGTAGAATATTTCTCATGCCGGCACTGTCTCTTCTCCTGCCTTCCCGGAGCACCCGCACATGCAACCGCCTCCACCACGCCCTTCACTACCACATCTGGACAACTCCACTGCCTCCTGCTCAACGACCAATCACTCTGCAAATACTCTACCAAGATCTAGGACACCATCACCCCTCTCAACCCCAACGCTGTCTTCCTCACCAAGTCCTGGCTCAACCCTGCATCTGCACACGACATCGCTATTGCTACGCCAATCGACTACAAGATAGCACACAGGGACCGCATCAACAGACACAGAGGCGGAATTCCCATCATCCACAAAGAAACCACCCAGTGCGCCACAGATGACACCACCCCGATCATGGAACACCTCACCTTCCAACTCAAAACAGATGGCAGAATCACCATCAGAGGCACCCGTGCCTACAGACCTCCAGGATCGTTCTGGCTTCTGCGACTCCATCCCAGAGTTCATTTTAACACAAGCCATCAACACGAAACACTACATCTTCCTCAGAGACCTCACCTTTCACTTCGATGACCCAAATGACGTTAACACAGCCAGCCTCCTCGAAAGCATGAACAACATCACCTCACCCACCTAGTTACTAACCCCACACACAATGCAGGACACACGCTTGACCCTATTTTCACAGTCAGCAAGAGAGTCTAGTACAGCCATGTCACTGAACTCACCTGGACAGACCACTCTATTGTCAACTTTACCATCACCACAGTCTCTGGCACCACCACCAGGTCACCCAGCACCTCACACTGCAGCTGGAGCAAAGTATTCGAAAGACAATGGACCAACGCCCTTAACACTTCCCACCCAAACACCACAACCAACCTTGAACAGAAGGTCAAGAACTTCACCGCCTGGATCACCAAATTGCATGTGCAGAGTCAGCCCCATCAAACCCACCAAACATGGAAGCTGGTAGACCTTAGAACTGAGAAACACAAAACGCAAATGCAATCAACTAGAAAAGAAATGGCGCACCACCAAGTAACCGGCAGACCGCACCACCTTAAAGACATCACTCAACCAATACCACCAACTCCTTAAAGAGACGAAAAAGGATTCCCTGGCCAACGACATTGAAGCCAACTCCAACCATAGCAAAGAACTCTTCAGCATCATCAAGGGGTTCTCTAACCGAAAACATCATCACCCCTTCCCATCAACTCTGCAACATCCTGGCACAACAAGATCTCCACCATCTACAAACACTTCAAACCACAACACGCCACCTCAGACACCCTAAGCCACCTTAACCCCGCAAACGCAAACTCCGACTGCCAGATCACAGCTTGGAACCAGATCACCACAACACCCCCCACCTTAAGAAGCTCCACTGGTTCCCCCGTCCATGAAAGATGTAAATTCATGCTGCTGACCCAACCCTACAAATACCCTATACAATCAAGGACCGGCATACCACCACCTGAGCTTCCTCCAACCCACCAGACACCTGTGCTCTGCCTCCATGTTCCTCGCTTACATCACCTGCATCCACCAAAGCAACAATAGAGAACAGTCCTTCTCCTACCTCATTACGAAGGTCTAACCTCCCCCTCCACCTCTGGACCTCACTGTCTCTTCAAGAATTGAGAAAAGGGCTCAAAACCTGGTTGATCAACTGATTCCCCAGAGCAGACTGGCCCTCAGTGCCTGGATACCCTTGTGAATGATTAGCCACGCTTTACAAAATCCTGTTTAATTATTTGATTGAAGTAAACATTTAGCAATGCTAACGAATTTGCTCGGCACTCATGACCTACTTAACTTTTTTTCATAAGGTCTGTGAGACCTTAATAGATTTGTGATAGCTTTTAAGAGGCATTCTGCACTTGATCTTGTCCTCCAAAGCATATTTAAGGTGCCATACTCTTTCTGTTTGCATACCTTTTTTCTGAGACAGAGTCCGGAGAAAAAACAAATGAGCGGAAGGGCCTTGTATCTGGACTTTGGACTGTTTGATAGGAGTATGGACTTCAGCTGCTGAATACAGCCACTAAATGACAGTATGTAAATCCTCTTCCATGTGCCATGTTAGACATGAGGAGGGCTCACTTGAAATTATGGACAATTCAAAAGAGTCAATCTTACTCCATGAATGGACTGGTTTTATTTTGACCTCACTTTCCAACAAAGGCTTGAAAGGTAAGACCAGCGGAACGCAAGAAGAGCATGATTTGAACAGTCAACTTCAAAGAAGCCTCAGCTGATAGGGAAATGTTTGAAAAAGCAGGTCAACAGTGTGCCCTGGGCGAAGTGTGGGGAAAGACACAAGCTGACCAAGGTCAAAAGATGTCAACACTTAAAACAGGTTCTGCTGATCTATTGTTACCATCATCAATAGGTAAATGGAAATCTCCTGGATCATGATATCGTAGTGCTGAAGGCAATGGAGAAATTGTCTCTTGAAGTGAGATAATAAACTTTGATTCATAACCAGGAGGGTGATATACAAGAAGCCCCAAGAAGGACCACTGAGGAGAAGGGTAGATACAAAAACTTAGACCTTTGGCCTTTCCAAGCTTGTCTAACAGGAATGTGGAGCTCTAAATGACTACTCCCCCTTCCTTGCTTGTTCTCTATGTCTTGATGGAGAATAGAGTTCCCCCTAAGGGATAGCAGCTGCAAAGTTGGTTTTGGATGAGGTATTGAGTCATGTTTTAGTAAAAAAAACATCTAATCAATCTTATCATCCTAGGGGAGATTAAAAATCTGCAGGGCTTCTTTGCGTAGAGGTAGTACATGGCAAGACAGGTCCAAAGGACCCGAGAGATGGCCTTGATGTGACATGGCACACAGCAGGACCACAACTCTTAGGATTGTTAGGATCAGCCCTGTCCGGCTTTAATACCAAAGTAGTCTGACAAGGACTACTGAAGCGCTCAATGTTTTGTAATAACATATTAGTCCCTCGTAGGTTGACCTGAGTGATCCCAAGAGGTGGTCAACGGTGGCTCCTCCACCTGGCAGAGGAGTGTCACCCCACTGCCAGCACAGCAGCTGCAAAACCTTTACTACAAAACAGTAATAAACTTGGTTATGCACTCCCCCTCAGTGCATATGTATGTTTGGCCAGCTGTCTCGGGCCGGCCAAACATACATGCGTAATAGGCCCTCTCCAGCCCGGCGAGAGAGCAGGCACAGGATCCCAGTCTGCCTGGGAGCACCCTGGCTGGGCACCCCAGCCAATCCTGACGCTGCTTTGAGTAGCGTCAGGATTGGCTGCAGGGCAGGCTGGGAGCCTTTGCCTGCAGTGCAGGAGAGGAGCGGCGTGGGGACGGGGAAGCAGGTAAGTGATTTTTTAAATTTTGTTTTTATTAATTCGCCCCCGAGTCCCCCTGCACCAACAAAGCCCTGCGAGCCGCTCCTGAAGATAGTCTACAGCACCCATCTGGCACAAAATGGGCAGCTTGGCTGGCGCTGGTCACTCAACGGATGCGAACAGGCACAGACAGTGATGACTCTGGTGCTAACAGAGCACGTCTGCTGAGTGTCTGCGCCGCAGCCTTCCTTTTAAAGAAAGTGATCATCAGACCTCCTGGGCCACTAAAATATGCAGAAGAAAAATTGGCAACTCTGGATCAATCAACAAATCAGCCGACTTGTGGAGGGCAAATTGCCACCCGTGAGGAGTGTATCCAGGCTCTGGACTTAAAATGTGACTTACTCTCTCAGCAAAACAGCACAGACCATAGAGCATATCCATAGACCATAAGTACAATAACACATTAAGGAACACACGCTCACACTATCAAATTGATAAACCTATCAGCTAAAATAAAGTGTGATGTAGCAAAAACCCGCCAGAAATTAAAACGGCTTCCCACCAAAAGTAAACCCGGCTATGAGGTCCAGAGCTACAAGTCCACATATAGGGATAGGAAGGGGCAGGGCTGCATGTATACCCATAAGAATGGATAGGGAGGGCCAGAGCAATACATCAACATATAGGAAATGACAGCGACAGTCAGAGCTATTCAGCCAGATATAGAGATCAATGCCTCTGTGAAATGCAGCAGATGATAAGTGATATATAAAGGCATAAAAATGGAAAGCTAGCAAGGAAGAGCCCTATATCTCACCGTATAAGATGCAACATGTGCAACATTACATATCAGGGATTTACAATATATTGCCTTATAGAAATACACGTCAGTGGAGGACCAGAGCTATGCATCGATCAAACAAATGTACAGACATAGAACTGAGCGGAAAGATCAAAGCTGTACATTAGCATATAGATATAAACAGCAATTACCAGAGCGATACATTGACATATAGGCACAGAGAGGCTAGAGCAACAAAAGACATAAAAATATGACAAGACTCCAGGGAACCAAAGAGATGCATTGACATTTGAAAATTTACAGAGTGCAATAGCGGAATATCATCTCAGAGGAATTGGCAGTGGTGTAAGGGCTAGAGTCATACATCAGTAGATTGAACTGGAGGTTACCTATCAGGATATCCATCATGCAGAGCTAAATTTGGAAATAAAAAGGTGCCGGTGCCCAAAGCCCTCCTCTTAAACACGCGGGTGCTGCAATTAAATGTGCGAGCACGGACTACTGAGGCAGCGTAATCCTGAAGCCATCTCGGGCCGCTTCAATCCATTTGCAGCCACTCCCTGCCCCTCCAGCTCACTCTTGCAGCTTTCTGCTTTCTCCCATTGAGACGCGTTTTCGTTTTTCTCTTCTTCCGTCTTTCCCATATGTGTCTTTTGCTCGCAGTAAATGTTAGAGTCAAAAAAACGAAGCGCCGGCTCTAAAAAATAAGTGGTGCTCCGCACCGGAAACAACAAGCACAAATTAAGCACTGCCATCATGATATAGACATGAATTGAGCGGCAAGAAGCAGAGTTTTGCGTTATCACACAGAAATAGACTGGAGGGCACAAGAGCTGCACTTTGGCATGTGAAAATGGTTGATAAGGATCAGAACCACGCATCAGCATAAAAAATGTACAGAAAGGATACAAGCTACACATCTGCATCCGAAATAGATCAATGTTACGCACTGGAAAATGGAAGAATCCCAGTCACCAGAGTTATACATTAACACATTGAAACGGGCAGCACTTCATCTACCATAGAGCTCCACGAACATATAGAAGTGGGCAATAGAACCAGGATAGTTTTTCGATAAATAGAAACCAATAAGGAACACAATGATGCCTTCACTTATAGAAATAAACGCCATGGCAAATGGAAGAGTGGTGCATCGACAAACCAAACAGTGCAGTGAACACCAGGCCTATTTATAGGTAAATTAATTAGCTAATCAGAGAGGACCACAACTATACATTAACACTTGGAAGTGAGCTGGCTCATCATACATTGACATAAAGAAATTAACACGATTGTGCAGAACTTTACATTGACATACAGTATTGGAACGGAGCTATACATTGACACACGGAAATAGATGGCAGAATGAGAGTGATGCATCGCCACGTAAAATGGATGGGAAATGACCAACATTATACAATAAACAAAGATAAACATATATGAATGGGCAGCAGAGTGAAGATCTTTGCTACATCTACATGTAGAAAAGGTAACAACAGGACAGCTATACAGTACTATATATACAGCAACGTCATTGGGTGTGCCCAGCTATACGGTGATATAGAAACAAGCATCACCATAAGAACTGTATTTTACTTTAGCATGTAGAAAACATGGTAAGGATGAATGATATACATAGCAGAATTGAACATTAAGGGTCAGGCTTATACATCAACAAACACATTGACAGAGGAGAAGGAATCGAAGTTAGATAACTACACAAAGAAATGGACAGCAAAGCAAGGATCATACATATACATTGGCATATAGAAGTGGCAGTGTGGGAGGGGACCTGAGACATTCTTTGAGACATATTTAGTGACGACAATGACCTAAACTACACATCGACTTACAGAAATAAATACCACAGGCAATGGAAACATGATACATCGACGCAGACATGGCTAGTGTGACGGGTACCCCAGCTATGCACTGAAGTGCAGTGAAGCCCCAAGCTGTCCATAGACAAATACAAATAAAGGGCACAGAGATGAGTGGCGTTGTACGTTGGCAAATAGGGAAGGATGGTTAAGACCAGTGCCATTCACTGACAGATACAAATAGAAAACACAACCTGCTCCAGCGGTTCCTGACCTTTTTTTAAGCTCTTTTATTGATTTTGGGTCATCCGGGTGGTAAAGTGTCCACCATCCTGCTAACAGTGTGAGGCATATAGGTCCGGATACAGTAGTTGCAATAGCACAACCACCACCCTGCGCCCCATAGGGCCAACTATTAAACCTTTCACACATATATGAACACACAATGACGTTACCCCAAACCCATGACAAAGCACCCCAGTACAAGCTCTCCTCCAGGGTCTTGTGTCATCCACTAGGAGTTGTTTTTTTCCTCGAACTTCTGTGGATAACCCCATGCCTGGTACACTATTTTTTCAGCCCTCATACACCAGCCTAAGCTGGACACCCAGGCCACCATATTGTACATACATCTCATCTCGCCACCATCAGGGCAGTATTACAAAAGAATAGGGTACAGCGGTGCAGGATTTGCCCCTCCAGATCCCCAATGTTATTAATTGTGGGGTGAACGCTGGAGTGGATTCCAGAACTCCCGACAGTCGACGGCCTACTTTCTTTCAGAATGTTTGGCTCCTGGGACATCCCCAGATTGCATTTGACAGTGTACCTTTCTGTCTGAATCCTCTCAGACAGAAGTCTGTATCAGTCCTCCTCATCCTGAACAGTCTTGTCCTTGTAAAGTAGACCCTGTGGACCAGTTTCAATTGAATTAGCTGAAACCCGGATCGTATGGCCACCTCTTGGGGTATTGTCAGGCCACCCCACCCCCCCAGTCTTTGTCTTCCAGTCTGCCTATGTCTTTTTTCCATTTTTCCCTGAGGCTGTCTAGGGGGCAAAGGCTGTCCTGTAGAAGAGTGGAGAATAGGCAGGACACTGCATGGCTCGGCAGGGGAGCTCCCAGAACCCTATACTTCTGGGGCGACTCATCTGGGGCATCTTCTTAAGACTCCACGTAGTCTCGGAGGAGGTAGCCCAGTTGCTGGTATCGAAGCTACTGGCCCAAAAACAGCTCACTTTGGCAACACAAAAGGATGATGGACGGAGTGCTGAACAATGCAAACACTCACCCCCAGTCACAGATCTGGGTTTAATCCATCGTTCTTTTGCTCACCATGCTACCCCAATTTGGACCTAGCCATATGCAAATCAGTCTTGACCCTGTTCCTCATGGGAACAGTCCAGTCCGAACTGCCAGGCCAGGTCCTCCCTGACTCGGAAACAAGCATCCTAGGACCGTTTTCAGGGTATCACCCTTCATTAGCCAGGCTAGCTTAAATCCAGTGGCACAGTGAGCAAGGGGCCCACGTCTGGGCATACCCTTCCCACTTAGGGCAACTTTAGCAACACAAAAGGACGATGGACAGAGTGTTTACCACCGTGTTCATAATGAGGGCCTAAGTGTTTGGGTGTATGACTAATCCAAATATCTTATCTGCTAAGCTTGAAGACCTCACCCAGAAATGGTCTCTGTTATATCTCTCTTGATGGGGGTCACTTGGATGCCATCAAGATGATGCTTCTCCCTATTATCAACTTCTTACTTATGATGCTTCATATTAAGATACCCAAACTTTTTTTATTTCAATAGATAAGATTTTGTCCAAATTCCTGTGGTATGGTAAACCGCCCGAATCTCTCTCTCGAAATTAACACTCTCTAAATCCTTAGATGGAGTAGATTTTCCAGACTCCTCAAGCTATCAAAAAGCTTTTGGCATTAAGCAAATACAACCCTACATATCTACACTGACTGACGTCCCTCACAATTTGTGGTTCTTGCTGGAACAATAATTTATCTCTCCCTTTTTACCATGAATGCATTATTTTTATGTCCAGTCCCCCACAGTCTCTCATTCAACCAGTATACTGAAATCATATTTTATCTTGCATCTTACCCCCATTAATCAATTCCTTATAAGTTCTATTTGGCATAACAGCTCTCTTAAGAAACAAGGCAGGACCCTGTGTTGAAGGCTTGGAAGAACAAAGGTATACTTCTTATCTCACAATTATATCATTTAAACTCCCTCATCCACTTTTCTACTCTCTCATCAACCTACAATCTCCCTACTAGCATGCTTCCTCAGTACCAAGTACTTTCCACTTTGGTTCAAGATGCCTTCAATGAGCTTATCCCGCCTGTCACCCCACACCTTTCTCGATCTCCATACCCAATTGTAACTTCCAGTCACCTTAGAGCAGCTTGTATATATAAACATTTAAGAACATCCGATTTAACTAGGGTCAAAACATCCAGTGAGACGCTGTGGGAACCGGACCTTGGTGTTGTATGGTCAATTCCTATATGGGATAGGAGATGGAATAAGGTATATTCCACTGCATGCACAGCCAGCTTTACACAGACCTTATATTTCTTATCTCACAGACTTTTGTACACTCCGCTCGTCTTTTTAAACTTAAACTCACACAACATGACATTTAGTGACGCTGTCACACCAATAGGGTTCTGCTTTCTACATGTTTTTTCCTGCCCATGTCCACTTTTTTGGTCCTCAATATGGTCTTGCATGGATGCCATCACCCAGATTTTCATACCTATATGATTTACTGTTTTTGTGTGGTTTGCATGAAATTTGGGGTTCACACAGACTCCTTGGGAAACTGGTCGATCTCTTGCTTTCTACAGTAATTTCTGTTATTACCTCTAATTGGAAATCGTCAGAGAACATTACTCTTATACGGGGTGGAATTCAGAATGTTATCATCATAGACTTGACAGTTACAAACCTGATTTGGTGAAAATCTCCACTAAGCGCCATCAGCTATGGATGCCACTTAGTAACGATCTGTCACGCACCGCTAAGGACATTGATTTTTCTCCTCCTTCCTAAATGTTAATTGTATTATATGTTTCACTTATGGTATTTACTTACTATATCTTGTAAATGCGGTAACTTTGGTTTTCCACTCTTTTCCTTCTAAGGCTATCACTTGATTCTCTTCTTATAATTCCCATTTGCTCTTCTCCCTCTTCTTTTCCTTTCTTCCCTTTTCTTCTTTTTTCCCTTCTATGTTCAGAATTTGTGGTTTGATACTACATGGCCATATCTGCTGAACTCATTTATATTTCTAATATACATTTACAAGTACAATGTTAATTATTTTTCTGTAGTCACAACTGCATATCTCTGTTTCTGCAATTTTTATCTTATTGTTCTAGGTTCAATAAAATGTCTTAAAAAAATAAACAACGGATTCCCAGATGCCTGACTACCTTTGATGGAAGGGGCACAGGCTCATGGAGGCAGGCCAGAGACTAAAAATGTAGTGGAGGTTAGAGTACTTGGGGCCTGATGTACTATCATTCTGTTTTTTGTTTTACACAGACTTTTAGTGAATGGAATTGTATTTTGCTAACTGATCTATGCATTAATAGGTCAGATCACAAAATACAGAATTGCAGTTGGTACAGATGGACTTGTCTAATTATTATTCAGTAAGCAGGTCGCAATTTGTGACCACCTGTGATGGGCTGCACTCATGGGGATGGTAGCCTTCGGGGAACTGCACACCACCATCCCTATAACTCATTTCCAGAAGAGCAACCTATGGGCCCTATTACGAGTTTGGTGCTCTGAGGACCGCCAAACCTGCGGTGGCGATCTGACCACTGCACTCCTGGCGGTCAAAGTGATAGATTACAACCCTGGAGGTCGGACCACCAGGGGGCCTCCGCCACTGCAAGGATCACGCATCTTTGCGGGGTGGCGGCAGTCAGAGTCGTGGTCGCTAGTCTACTTTCCGGCAGCCTTTCCATAGGGGGTTCCAAGCCATGAAAAGCCTGACGAAAAGCTAGTGCTGGGGGCCACAGGGGGGGCCCCTGTACTGCCCATGCCGATGCCCAGGCCCCCCTTCTAGCACCCTCAAAAAGCGCACTGTCTGCTCTGCAGACAGTGCGCATTCTGAGGGTGCTGTTGTGCAACGGCATCGAGTCCCTTAAGGGAGCCAATGCCTTGGCACTGTTTCTACCGGTCTGACTGGCAGAAAAGCCATAATATGATGTTTCCTCCAGTCAGCCCTGTGGAAACGTCATATTATAACTAGGGGAGGAGACCGCCGTTATAACGGCAGCCTCCTCTCTGCGGCTTTGGTGGTCAAATGATTCCAACAGCCAAATTCATAATGAGGCCCTAAGTTCCTTAAAGGAACCAGTGCTGTTTTTAAATAAATACGTTTTTGGTTTTGTAAATCTTCAGGAGGAGCAGGAAGTGGTCCCTTGGGCCACTGCCTACTTCCTGTGAGGCTGTCAACATTATTCCCAGAGGAAAGGGAATCCTAAGGTGACCTCTTCTCCTTTGCGAATGAGTTTTCACTCTAATGTGGGATTTGGTAACTTGTCAATGGTTTTCCACCACGCTTGTCATAAATTACTAATACATTATTTGTCAAATTGGACATAGAATGGGGACCTCCCTTTCATGCCCCATCCTAATTGCAATATGTAAAGGATTGAAGCTAGAGAATTGCCTCAAACTCACCACAAACAAAACAGAGATCCTGATCTTCTGAAACAAGAGGTTCCCCTGATACTGCTCCTGGTGGCACCCGATCTGGGTGATCGCATCCTGCTGCCACATCCTTAGAACGCTTTGCTAGATTTTCAAATGGCTCCCCACCTACACAAGATGCATGGTCACCCAAGCCTTCATCACTAGCAGACTCAACTAAGGCAACGTACTCTATGTCAGCAACTCCAACCAACTCACCCAAAGACCCCAGACCATCCAAAATACTCCTGCCAGAATCCTCCTGGATGTCTCCAAAAGTTCTCACGTCACTCCCTAACTCGCTGAACTACACTGGCTACCCATCTAGAAATGCAGCAAATTCAAGCTGCTCATCTAGGCCTATAAAGCACTCCACAACACAGGACCAGTGTACCTCAATGACCCACTCTGACTCTACCAACCCTCCAGAAAGCTATGCTCCACTTCTCTCTTCCCCACACATACCCCCCATATCTGCAGAGAAAGAGAGCAGGGAGTGTTTTCTCCTTCATCGGTGCCAAAGACTGAAATAAACGTCCTCAACACACCAGGACTACCATTCCACTTTTCAACTTCCACAAGACACTGAAGACCTGGCTGTTCTGCAGATGCCCTGTTCCAAATAGAAAGTCCCATTAGGACTATGCTTTGAGGTTACAGGTCAAACTAGGCACTGCTAGAGTTAGAAGCAAAGGCCCTCACATACCCAACTGGGTGTCATGCTTCATCATTGGGCCTGCTCCTCATCGGACCGGTGCTGCAATGTCCCACGGGCCCCACCAGGGGGGGGGGGGTTGCTGGAGATCTTTTACAGTCACTGCTGTTCGTTGATTGCAGGAGTGAATTGGCCCTGCGATTGACAAGGAGTGTGTAGGGCATCATCCTCTAATCCCCTTCTTATATGTTGTTTAGCTAGAAGCACCACCGGGCCTATACTCCAGTGCCTGGATACCCTCATGGATGATAAGAAGCATCATACAAATCTACATAACATAAGATAACATAACATTGCAAATGTCCTTTTAATAGTCATAGACACACTTTTGTAGATAAAGAAAAGCCCTTTTACAGGGGCAAACACATTGATGTTATGAATCACAATAGTCTAATTTTGTGAATTGCAGGGTTTGTGATTGTAAAAGGGCTTTGTACATGAGTCCCTTGGTGAGGAGAATCTCTCATTTAGATAGATTTACCTTAAAGAGGCCATCCAGTGAATTACCTCACAATAAATTTCAAAACCCCAAATGACATCATCAAAGAAAGCAACATTCTAGAATGCCTATTGTTGGTGAATGTTAGAGATACTGGACTGAGTAAAAAGAATTATGTTTTTTCTCTACACCGGTTGGTTCCTTTAAAGCCATTTACCATTTATTTAATTGTTGTTAGCCTATCCGGCCATAAAAATAATCACACAATAAATATCAGTCCATCACACTCGGTAAAAATCACAATTGAATAAAACGTCTCAATAGAAAGGGAAAACTGTGCTTGAATTTTTGATTTAACATGTGCCAAAATGTATCCGATTTGCCCTGCATTATCATAAAACTTAGTGTATAACCATAATTTGCATAAAACTTAACTTATTCTAGAAAAACATTATAAATCTAAAATTTAAATATCTTGTTCTGGCACAAATCATTTGGGACCTTACGGTGCCTGCCAACCGTTTAGTAGAAGCCCAAGGCCTAGCCCAGTTTTACAACACCCTGCACCGATTTCCCAAGCTAGATAGCTATGGGATAACACAAGCAGTTATGCTTGTGCCAACTGTGGGTGCATTGATGAACGTAACTTCCATGCTTCCAATATATAAGTTGAAACCTTTGTCACAATGTGTTTCTCGTCTGATCGCATACTTAACACTTCCGCCTCATTGCACTTCCTAACTCCGTAGGATCTAAAAAGTGGACGTAAATACAATTTGCAGAGTTTAAGCGTGAAGTGACATAATAAAAGGAAGTGGGAAAGTGTTTCTTGGCCGCCATGAAGACATGGACAACATTCTAATCTACCCGGAGGAACGGGTTGCCATCTGTTGGTCACCGCCATCACTGGTAGAGTACCCATGCGGAATTTAAAATAGAGAACCCTTTTTTCCTCCGGATAAATACTGTCTATGAATATTGCTGGTTTAAGATCTTGGTTAAACAAAATGTAATGCTTAAATAAAGGGCTAAGTGTCTCACACATACTCTCAGTCTTTTGCTCCCAATATGCCTTTTTTATGACAGCTAAACTAGGCCTTCTGATTTTTTCTGGATGGAGCCAGAGGTCTTTCTGGCCGATAACAGCCAGGGTAGTTGAGATGTGTTTGAACCAGGGCAATTTCCGATGACTTTGTAGCTTCATAATGTCCATAAGTACCTCTCTATAAGGTTTGAGTTCCTCTTTTGCCCAAATACGGATCCAGTATCTTATTGGAGCCAGAGCAATGTAGTCCTCAACCAGTTTAAGCTCATCTAACAATGCACGCATCTACACGACCAAACAGTGAAATCTTAGGTGCATCCTAATTACTCTTGATATTCTTCAAAATCTGGGTATCAGCTGCACATATATAGAACAGAAGCCCTAAATTATGCAGCAGATGACTGAGAGGTATTTAGTAAAGTTTGAAAAGCTGAGGAGGCAATTGGGACCCCAATGGGAAAGCCCACATGATCAGATGTGAGTCACTGGTGAAAAGACCTCATTGCACTTCCTGATGTCTGTTAGATAAAAAGGACTGAATTAATTCCAAAGCTCCACTACTGGAGTGAAGTCTCCGAAGATGTCCCAGGACAACTTAGTGATTGACAGAGTCAAAAGCAGCAGATCTAATAATATCAGGCCTCTGACATCACCTTAATCCACATTTCTCCTGAGATCATCTATTACATATATCAATACGGTCTCCGTTCCATATCCTGTGGGAAAGAAAGCCTGGCAGAAACAGATGAAGGAAATCACTGGTTTCCACGGTGTTCGGAAATGGTCTGGTGGCTGTGTTCTCCAACAGTTCAGCTGTCATAGGAAGAAGGGAGATGGGCCTAAACTTACTCTGGTCATCTGATCTGAGTGTGGCTTTTTTTTTAGAGAGGGTGAAGTTGTGTTATATTAGGCTGCAACCACAAAGGCTCTAACTGAGCTACTCAACACTTGAATATCAAAGAGAATGATGATGGCTTTGTAGTGCTTGTGGAATTCTCGGCATGCAACACATACCGAGAATTCCATGATCTAGGCTGCTTAGTGGGGCTCGAGGGAGAGTTGGAAAAAATGTTAGGAATGGAAGAGAGAGCTGGAGTGTGGTGAGGGAGCTTTCGTTGTCTTCGTGCCAACTGTGTGGAACAACAAAGCCCAGAACTGAGCACCGCATCCGTGTGGACTCGTTCATCAAGGATCCTAACAGGCTTGAACATGAAATGACAATATTCTAGTACAAGGATCTGCTGGAGAGCTTGACTCTTTACTGGAAGAAATTCAGAAATTACGTATAAGAGTTAAGTGTTGTGCATTGACATACAGAAATGGATGGAGAGGACCACAGCTATACATTAATGAATGGAAATGGAAATTAGGATCAAAGATATACATTTCCATGTAGGAAACAGCACAGCGAGCACTAGATATACACAGAAATATATACAAACAGACAGCACCACAGAAATAGCGGAACTAACCTTCATGATATGGACGTTGTCACCACTGTGTGGACCAGGGCGTGATCTTGATCTGTGGGATAGACAATAGCTTGAGATCCGGAGCTCTAGAAGGAATGCCAGCTTGTAGGAACCTCATACAGGCCAACAGATCCGATTTAGGCAGGAGACTTCTGACTTTTTAAGCTAAAAATGGCTTTATATTAGCATTCTCCAGCCTAAAATTGCTTGTGCTTTAATGACAGCCAATGGGAAAATACACTTCTCCGATTTTTTTCAAATCTCTCTCTTTAATTTAAAAATGTTGGCATGTAAGAAAATAAAGAATTCAAATACTGTGAAATCGGTCACTAAGATCCTAAACAATATAGCCAGGCACTATATCCTTTTTAATTAATAGCATATGTTATAACCAGGGCCAGCCTTTAGCATGGGTGAGGCGGGCCCAGGGCGTCAGTATTCTGAGGGTTGCAAGGAGCTGTGTGCATTAAGGTGATGCCAGCAGCCGCCTTCTCATCCTGCTCTGGCATTGTCCTTGCCTGTTGGTTTCGGTGTGAATTCCCAGTTTAAAGTGGTTTTAGTCTTTCATTATCAAACTCTGGAATGGACATCATTTAGGAGTCGCCAGGGGTCGCAGCTGAGACCCCCAGCTTGCCCCTTGCGACGCCTGCGGCCCCTGGCCTCAGAGGTGGCAAAATCAGTGCCAGGAACAGTGGAGCAGCTGGTCCTTGTGGACATTCCTTGGGGCTCTACTTCCTTGTTTGCAATCAGGTTTTTTTTATTACGCAAATAGTGAATAATATATTATTCACTATTAGTGTAATACAAATAGAGTAGTTAGTGACCCTCCTTGGTAGCTAATGTAAGTAAAAAACACTTTTAAATGTGTGCATGCTTGTGGGCGAGAGTGTGCTTATGTAAAAGAGAGTCTGTGTATGAGTGAATGTGTGTGTATGGGAAAGCATGTGTGTGTGAGTGAAAGTAAAGACGCCATGGCGTGTGATGTCACCACCGCTACCCCTGGCATTTTGGCGAATTGAGGTCCATGAACTCCGGGCGATATTCTCAACACCCTTGTAGCCCCCTTTCTCGCCCTCCCCTCACTCTCTGACCCCTCCAGAGACACGTCAACAAACCCTGAGGCAGCTAAACTATCAGGGATTTAGGTGAGCTGGGGAGGCCCAGGGATGTTTGTGTTCAGGGTACCCGGTCATCCAGGAAGTGACCAGTGAATGTAAAAGAGACTCACCGCTGCCTAGTTTAATTCACTACCATCAGCAAGGGCGCCAGATTTCTCTCTGCCCTAGCAAAGGCCGGCTCTGGTTGTAACCAAGACCAAAACCTCGAAAAATTCTCTTTGATTTTTTTCTATAGTCTCACGAACTGTCGGAAACCCCCCCCTAAAATCTGTTTTTTTCGTGAACGAGCGGTGAGGGTTAGGCCGTGACAGCCAGAACACAAGCGCTCTTGTGTTTCCCGCCCTTTCTGTGTATCTCTGCCTGGGGCGACTCCTACGCGCCCGTGCTCCCCTCCCCAAGACTGTCTTACAACCCTGCAGCCACGCCTTCTAAACTACCCGCCACCTGCTGCCAAAAACCACAAATCAGGCAGTCCCAAAGATTTGGGAGTTTTCCAGAAACACTTCAATGGAACGAGGAGGTGAGAAGCAGATGTCCCAGGAAAGGGAAGGTTCAAGCATAATGAGATAATAACTCCGTGACATGCAGATGGAGCGATAGCAGAGGGAAATATATCCTCAGGCTGAGTGAGGGAGGGCAGGTTCTCTGATGGAGAATGGCGCTGTGTGCTGGGTGGGGGAAGTGAAAGCTGGTTGTGTAATGGAGGAAAGGAGGTCTGAATGCTGTAAGGAAAGATGGTTTGGTGGAGGCTGAAGGGAGAGAAAGATGTAATCGATCAATTAATGCCACCGTGATAGAGGGAAAGGTGGTTGTGTGATAAGCAAAGCCACTGGAATTATGCCACTTTGAAGATTCGGCATTTTCCACATAATTATAGATCTGCCGTATTAGACACACAATCCAACATATGCATAATCAGCATATTTCAACAACAAAAAAAACGTTCCTGGCTCAACAGATCAAAAGTTACACGTAGTTTAATGGTGACCTTCTTTCGGTTGCTAATTTCTGCATTTGGGTGCCAAAGTGGTACTATGAGGTGATTTTTTTTTCCAGAAACTGTCAACGTTTAAAAATGCCAAAAGAATGAGGTAATAATAGCATGGAATGTGCAGCTTTATGCCACATAACTTGCCTGTTATGATGTATAACTTAGTCAACTCTGGCAGATAATTTCGCCCTCCCTGCCGAGGAATTGTAGTGGCCCTGGTGATAAGCAGTGGTGATCCCTCCCCTATGGCGGAGTGTCACCACCACCAGCAGCAGGAGCTGCAAAACTTGAAAAATAACAGAATAATAAACCATGTTTATTAACGTTTTATTTTTCGGGGGCGGGGCGGGGCCACGGAGGATGACAGGCTTGAGGGGGAGTGGTGCGCACTGTGGTCCGTGCACATGTGGGCTTGGCCGGCCAAATCAGGACGTCCAAACCGACATGTGCACTGAGCTGTCTCCAACCCAAGCTGCGTTGCTGGGTTGGAGACAGATCGAAGGGGCTCGCAGGCCAATCCTAATGCTGCTCTCCGGCAGCATGAGAGCAGGGATAGGATTGGCCGCAGGGCAGTGTGGGAGCCTGTGCCTGTAGTGGAGCCAGAAGAGCGGCGATGCAGCAGGCATTCAGGTAAGTGTTTTTTTTTTTTGTGTGTATTTGTTTTGTAAACCCACCTGTGCCTCCACCCTCCCCCGCCTCTTTGCACCGATACCAGCCACGATTGGTGATAAGGAAGGATGTATGTGAGGGGAAATGAGGCAAGGTGAGAGTGGGAGAGATAGGTGTGTGTGTGTGTGAGAGAGAGAGACAGAGTAACGGCTCTTTGAGGTAAAGTCAAGAAAGGACTGGCTAAAAAAGGGAAAAGGGGCTATGTGAAAAGATATAGGAGGATTATTTGCAGAATTGAAAAATATATGTGTCCAGTAATTGCGAACTATGTAAAAGCCAAAAATCGGGAACAATGCAAAACTATGCTTGTGTGATGTTCAGGCACCCTCCCCATGGGGGCCCCGCATGTGGTGACTAAGCCAGGCTGGGAGAGCTTCGCTGGAGGGAGGGGGCACGACTCACCTCCGACCCCTCAGTAAGGGCCTCAGGCATTGGAGGAGGTAGTCGGCGTGGCCCAGAAGCACCCAAGTGCGTGTAGTGTACTCTAGTCAGGTTCCTGGTTGTACCGGGGGACACCGGGTGGTTCGGCTCCTGCCTGCACCCTACCGGTGGAGGCCCCAGTTTAGGCACTTCCAGCCGTGGTGATGGCTCAGTCCCAGGGGCCTCGTCATCATCAGGTGGTATTGTCCAGGCGGCGGTGCAGGCTACTGTCGAGATTGGCTCAAGGATAGGGGTGATTTCTAGTGTAGGGCAGGCTGTGGCTTTTGTTGCCGCTGGTGGGGGTGCTCCCTCTGCAGGAAGCGTACCAGAACAGGATTTGGTAGCTTATTTAGCACCCATTTCACCATGGCTTTTAGAGGTGGATATGCTGTCTTTGCCCCTAGTGGGGGGCATCTTTGCAGGTATGGGGGGCGGCGATGCTATGGAGAGGGCTCAGCGCCTTATCTCTAATTTGAATATGGCAAAGGGTGCTCAAGGAATGCAAGGGTGCCCTGTGGAGCCAGGGCCTAGCAGAGGGAGGGGCAGAGATGACGGATCCCTTCAAGACAGGTCCAGCTGCAACTCGGACCGCCACCATGATGGTGGCCTGTGTGCGCCCTCTGATCAAACACCAGAGGCGGTGTGTGCTGCGATTAGCATCGTGGGCCCAGGGAGAGTGGCAGCTCCTGTCCAGGGAACAAAATATTCAGGAACTGGACCCTCCCTACCCCCAGTGGCCCTAGAAGATAGTCACTCTGAGCATGAGCGCTTGGGGCATGTGCCATTGGAGGTGAAGGAAAAGATTTGAAAAGGGGCTTGGTATATATGATCTACTGGTTGATAAATCTGACAAGGAGGAGGGTAAGTGGTGTGACGAATGTGCACACTCGAGGGAGTGTGGACATGGGCCTCTGAGGAAAAAGGTGGAGGAGTCTATAGCTAAGTGGGTGAAGTCTTTCTCAACATTTCAGACCATTCTCGCAGAACGCTTTAATGACTTGGGGGCTCCGCTGGCTTGTTATCAAAACAGGACTGTTGGCGCACATGATGAATATGACAGCACTGCATGAAAGGACTATGATAAAGAGTTTAGGAGAATCAAGGCCAATAGGCCCACCTTGGGGTGGGACCAGATTTATGTGATTACCTTGCTGCGTTACCTGAACCGGGGGGAACAGTCCTTTCGGTCAGGGGCGGGACCTGCCTCAGGTGTGGTGGAGGGACAGCGAGCAAAAGGGCAGCTGGGATTTTAACATACTCCAGACCACTTGGGACCTGTAAGTTCAAGCACTGCCGTTCATTTTGAGGTAAGACCTCCCACCTCGAATCCAAGTGCTTCAAAAAATCTAGGGACAAGTAGAACAGGAAACAGGATCAATGAGTCAGTTAGCAAGACTTCCTCCCTGGTTACCTTATTGGCTTTGGTCCCCTGGTTAAATATTTACACTAACCATGATGCTGCACTAATTTTGTGTGACAGCTTTAAGGAAGGTTTTAGGATCCCAGCTGCAGGCTATGTGGGTACACCCCAATGCAGGAACCAGCAGTCCCTTAGAACTAATCCTGGAGTGGCAAAGGCAAAGATCCAGAAAGAGATGCACCCAGGGCGCTTAGCGGGCCCTTTCAATGAAGTCCCCTTGGAAGGTTTTGTGTGCTCTCCCCTGGGCATAGTACTTAAGAAGGATCCGGGGGAATTCAGATTAATTGATAACCTGTCTGTGCCAAGGGGCAGTTCTGTGAATGAGGCTATTGTCGGGGCTTATGGTCAGTCACGTATGCCTCCCTGGATCAAGCTATTTTGATGCTGCAGGAGTTGGGGCCTGGGGCTATGATGGAAAATTCGGATATTGAATCCACCTTCTAGTTGCTACATGTCCATCCAGATGACTTCCATCTCCTGGGTTTCCAGTTTGAAGGGGCTTACTGTTTTGATGTATGTATGTCCATGGGATGTTCAGTGTCTTGCTCCTACTTTGAGAAATGTAGCATGTTACTTGAGTGGGTTTTTAGGTAGGTGTGGCGACATCAGTGGGTACTTCACTGTCTGGATGACTTCCTGTTCCTTGTCCCCCCTACCTCTGCGTGGTGTACTAATGCTTTGGGAACCTTTCAGAGGCTGATGGGCAACTTGTGTATCGAATTGGATTCTGTGGCAGGTGTATCTTGGCTTCCAAAGTGTAATGTTGACACCTTTTCTCAGGCTTTGCAAGCATGCCTGAGGGCTAGGAAGGTCACATTCCATCAGTTACAATGCCTGGTTGGGCAACTCAATTTCGCTCTACGGATCATTCCCATGGGGTGTCCCTTCTCTCGTGGTTCGCTCAAGCCATGTCAGGCCTGAAAGTGAAGCATCACCACACCAGTCTCTCCAGCGAGGTCAAGCTGCACATGAGGATTTGGGAGTCATTTCTGCTCAACATTATTAGGACGTTGGTATGGCCAAGTCAGCCGAGGGAGCTGGGGCTGTTCACAGATGCAGCGGGCATTGAAGGGTTCGGTGCCATTTTTGGCGCTGCCCAGTGTGCACAGCGCTGGCCCAGGGAGTGGGTTCAGTCTGGGCTGATAACAAATATTGGTTTTCTCAAACTATTCCCAATCCTCGTAGCTTTGTCAGTGTGGCCAGAGCAGTTTCACAACCAGACTGTGATATTCTGGTCGGATAATATGGCAGTAGTAGAGTGTATCAATCAACAAGCGATGGAGTGCCAGATGAGCCTAAGGCTGCTAAAAGAGATTGTGCTTCTGTGTCTGATATTGAATGTCTTGTTTAGGGCTAAACATGTGCCTGGTGTTCATAACAATGCCACTGATTCTCTGTCCCATTTTAAGATGTAGGTTTTCAGGTCCTACCACCCAGGAGAGGACGAGTTCCCAAATCCCTTCTGGGAGCATCTGTGGCAGACTGGTGCCCAAGATTACCAGACCTCATGGAAGCCAGCTTAGCACCCAGAACTAGGAAGGCCTATGAGGGGGCTTTTGTGGACTACTCAGATTTCCTAGGGCATGCTGGGTTATCTAATTGGTCTGATGAATCAGAAGTTATGGCATTCTTGGGGGTCCTTTGGGGAGAGTTAAGGTCAGTTGATTGCGATAGGTGCCACATTGCGCCATATCTTTCTTTGCACAGCTGCGGGGGGCACCTGACGGGACGAAGTCTTACCTGGTACGGAGGCCTTTAAAAGGCTGGCAGCGGCTCCAGGGGACCAGACAGGATACTAGACACACTATTGACACAGAGAAGCTGGCATCTATCTCGAGGGCTCTTCAGAATATATTCAACTCCCCAGTGGAGGCCACCTTGTTTAGGGCAGCTTTTGCCTTGGCTTTCTATGGTGCCTTCCGGCTCATTGAGTTGGTGGCCAGAAAAAAGGGGGCTGTTACAGGGGGGCTACAATTGGAGAACATTCATTGGTTGGATAGGTCAGGGACTCTAGCCGTCAATATTCCTCATTCTAAGATGGATAACGAGGGGAAGGGTGATCACATACTGTTGCAGAGGGCTACGGGTAGTGAGTGCTGTCTGGTGTCTCATTTGGAAGCCGTCGTATCTCAGTGTCCCAAAGGAGTGGGGGCGTTTCAGTGCATTTGGATGGTACACCGTTGAATATGTACTAGTTTTCGCAAATTCTCAAGCGCCCTTGCCGCAGTGGGGTTTGACCCCTCTGAATTCGGTATTCATTCCTTTAGGATTGTAGCTGTCACTGCGGCAGTGGCTATGAGGCTCTCCAGTTCAGTGGTTAGGGTGATTGGCAGGTGGTCTTCAAACTGTTGTATAGGATATATGAGACTGCATATGCTGTGAGGGCTTACCCCTTACCCCTCTTGTTTATTATCGTGTCCTCCCTTTAGGTGGCCGGTACTGTTTTCTGGATATCCAGAGGGTTCCGGTGTACGCAGGAGCTGCAAAGTTCACAGAGGTTTGGGTCATCAGCCACTCTTTCGTGTGGTGAGCAGGCAAATTCTTCGAAAGGAGTGCCTTGGCATCACGCGCCCTACAGGCAGGATACTGCATTGCTTTCTTTGGTCACTGCGGATTTCGTCTCACCCAGGACTCAGTGCTGCCCTGGGGGTGCTCTCACCCAGGCATCATTATCCTTTATCTGGGCAGAAATTATTCTATTCCCCCAGGTAGACAACAACCTTTGGAAATGGTGGCCTCAGAAGTTGGCTGGTTGGCAAAGAAATACCTGCATGCTGTGCTTGCCTGGTCAAATATCATTCCCCATCTTCAGCGGATGGGTGGCATTTCAGTTAAGTCTGTAAATGACTCGGTAAGGAGGGTAAATAACAAGGTTGCTAAGCTGTTCAGGCCACCGAGGTTGATGGTAATTTCCCAAAGCTATATTCAAGGGGAACATTTCTTTCACAGGATGGGATACACCTATCGCAGGATGGCAATGAAATGTTTTTGGAAAACTTCTTGGCTTGGCTAGTTCACCGCCCACGGTAAGAAAAGGCGACTGTGGGGGAGGCAGACAGTTGATCGACATTGCTGGCCTGTGGTAGGGTGAGATCATGATTGGGGGAACAATTTGGTACCTTTTTCTTACCTGAACAGAATGGCAAGGTAATGGGACCCTCTAAGGGGTGTGGGCTGGGAATAGTGCATAACATCCAGGGACACAGGGGGTTGCGAGCAGGCACTGGCATCTGGTCCCTATGGCCAACCACCGGTGCATGTGCAAAGGTCTGGAGCTAGCACTGGCCCTTGGGGGGAGTAGAGTCTGAGGGAGGAGGGGGCGCCTGAGGTAGGTGTCCTGGTGGGCAGTCAGGCCCCCTGCACAAGAGTACATCCAGGAGGCTTTGGGGACTGGCTAGGATGATCCCATATGGGGGGCCTACCACTGGGGCCTTCTAGCCATGGGGAGGCACAGGGACTGGTGTGTCACCTTAGGAATTAGTCATGATCTCATCCACAGTCATTGATTATGGTTATGCAGGAACTGACTTTAGTTAATGCTAGGAATTCTGATGTATTAGCGGCTAGGCATTAACAAATGTAAAATATGATGCAAAAATGATGGGGGTTACTGTGTAAATTTTGATGATTGATGGTTGACTCGTATGCTGTTGTAACTAAAAAAATGGCCCTTAACCCAAGAAAGTGAATTTTATTGTCTAAGGTGATGTGATTTCATGAGAGAGGACTGTTTTGGTAGGGGTTGGTGGGAGGCCTCAGCGGTACCAGGCCATATTAAAACTACACACACCTTTACACATGGCACAAACATTATGCAATTCCTTTGCTTTAGGTTATAAAAGTCTGTGGTTGGCCTTCTGTTTACAAATTAGAGAGAGCTTGAAGTACTCTGCTATTGGGTGCAGAATCATATTTGCATTTTGTGCCAAGGTCTGGATCCTCAGAAAAAAATGGAGTGGGTCGGTTGTCTACATGGATTTGCCCCTTGACGCACCGGGGCGCAACCTACCCGACCCCTCTCCAGGGCTGACCCACCAGCACTGAGCATCTTTGCCATATAAACCACCATGTCCCACCAGGTCATCTGTGGTTTGAAATTATATTAACTGAGCCCCACCCGAATCCTTGGTCTGTAAGGTTAGTGCATGCATGTGACCCCATTGGGTGCCATCACAGCTGCACGTCACCCTTACCAAGGTGTTTTCTTCAGTAGGATAAAACACCCTTAAAGGCTTATTCGGCCTCCCAAAAAGTATTCCTATCCATTGATGGCAGTGGAATCCCCCAAAAATACTTGCTGTCGCTTTTCCTGTAGGCTACAGGGTTAGGAGTCCGGTGCTGATGAAAGAAGAGCAAGGCAGAGAGAGCTGACGTCACAGCGTAAGGCCGTGATGGGCAGGAGGCATGCCAGCCTGCCTCTGGGCCTTGTCCGCTACCTCACACAGTGTCCCGAAGGCTAGAAGTACAAGCTCTGTCCTTTTAGTTTAATCATTTCAGTCGAGTTGAATCAAGACCACAACAACCAGAATGCAACAGGTTTTTTTATTAACATTAGGCAGTTTCTCTTGTCGGGGTTTTTGTATAGTGGGCGAAATACCGAGTTTTTTTCCTTCACATAATACATGTAAACTTCTGTAAAGTTAAATGCAATAACGCCTATGACGTGAGATGCATTTGGGAGTGTCCACAAATTATGCGGGTACCGGTTGGAGGTTAGCGGCTAGGGCTTTAGTTACGCAGTACCCTGAAGGCTTTCTACTTGAACAAGTCTCCTGTGGGAGAAACATTATGTGAAAAAAAGTAACATGCAAAAAAAAGTATACGAAACATGGGAAGTTCAGCATTTTTAACCTTCGCTTAATTTTAAGACCATACCCTCAGTGCTAAATGTAAAAGTAAACGTTTCAGAATGCCACGGCTGGCTGAAAGTGTAACACAGGATATGGGAGCTATTGCACCGCTATGTGTATTTTAGCAACAAGCTATAGCTGTGTACGAGCATGAGTAAAACCCATGCTTCTTAGAAGATGCACACATGCAAAGCATGAAGAATCCGTGCAACTTCACCTATCCCTAGTTGGAAATGGTCTTTCAGACCTCGTGTATTTGGTGGAGAATTAGTTCAGTTGCCTTGTACCTCATGTATTTCAACGAGGAGATAACCCAGGGGCCCAATGCCCCTCATGTATTTTAATGAGTGGTTGGATCTCTTGGGCCACATGTATTTTAGCGAATGGTTGGTTCTCTTGCGCCTCATGTTTTTCAGCAAGTGGTTCGATCTCTTGCGCCTCAAGTATTTCAGTGAGTGGTTGGATCTTTTGGGCCACATGCATTTCAGCGAGTGGTTGGATCCTCGAGTGATTGGCTCTCTTGCGCCTCACGTATTTCAGAAGGTGGTTGGAGCTCTTCCGCCACATGTATTTCAGTGAGTGGTTGGATCTCTTGCACCACATGTATTTCAGTGAGTGATTGGATCTCTTGCGCCACATGTATTTTAGTGAGTGGTTGGATCTCTTGCGCCACATGTATTTCAGTGAGTGGTTGGATCTCTTACACCACACGTTTTTCAGCGAGTGGTTGGATCCTCGAGTGATTGGCTCTCTTGCGCCTCACGTATTTCAGAAGGTGGTTGGAGCTCTTCCGCCACATGTATTTCAGTGAGTGGTTGGATCTCTTGCGCCACACGTTTTTCAGTGAGTGGTTGGATCTCTTGCACCACATGTATTTCAGTGAGTGGTTGGATCTCTTGCACCACATGTATTTCAGTGAGTGGTTGGACCTATTTCACCTCATGTATTTCAGTGAGTGGTTGGATCTCTTGCGCCACATGTATTTCAGTGAGTGATTGGATCTCTTGCGCCAAATGTATTTCAGTGAGTGGTTGGATCTCTTGCACCACATGTATTTCAGTGAGTGATTGGATCTCTTGCGCCACATGTATTTCAGTGAGTGGTTGGATCTCTTGCACCACATGTATTTCAGTGAGTGATTGGATCTCTTGCGCCAAATGTATTTCAGTGAGTGGTTGGATCTCTTGCACCACACGTTTTTCAGCGAGTGGTTGGATCCTCGAGTGATTGGCTCTCTTGCGCCTCACGTATTTCAAAAGGTGGTTGGAGCTCTTCCGCCACATTTATTTCAGTGAGTGGTTGGATCTCTTGCGCCACACGTTTTTCAGTGAGTGGTTGGATCTCTTGCACCACATGTATTTCAGTGAGTGGTTGGATCTCTTGCACCACATGTATTTCAGTGAGTGGTTGGATCTCTTGCGCCACATGTATTTCAGTGAGTGGTTGGATCTCTTGCACCACATGTATTTCAGCGAGTGGTTGGATCTCTTGGGCCACATGTATTTCAGCGAGTGGTTGGATCTCTTGGGCCACATGTATTTCAGTGAGTGGTTGGGCCTATTTCACCTCATGTATTTCAGTGAGTGGCTGAGCCATGCTGCCCCTTCCACCCTATACTGATCAGGGAAGAGCCGGAGCTGGTGATACTTTGCACCTCATGTGTCTCAGTGAAGAGCCAGACCAGGCCTCTCCTTGCAGTGCATGAACTGCGGAGGAGCGGGGACCCGTGCCAGCTTGCACCGTATGTATTTCAGTGACGCGTTGGACCATGTCGCCTCTTGTATCTCAGTAACCAGTGACCATGCACCCCGTGTGCTTCAGTAACTGATAGGACACGGTAGACTCTTGTGCTTCATGTATTTCAGTTTCAGTGAGTGGTAGGATTCAGTGACCCCTTCCATCACATGTTGTTTCAGCTGCCCAATGGTCCCTTACAATGCTGCAAGTAATTCAGTGAGAAGGTGGAACCACTCCACCTTGTGTCTAGTGTATTTCAGCGAGGAGCTAGAACCACCGCCTCTTGTACATCATGTATTTCAGTGAGGCGCTGGAATCAGTGCCCTTTGTACCTCATGTATTTCAGTGAGGAGCTGGAATCAGTGTCCCTTGTACCTCATGCATTTCAGTGAGGAGCTGGAATCAGTGCCCCTTGTGCCTCATGTATTTCAGCGAAGAGCTGGAATCAGTGCCTCCTGCACCTCATGCATTTCAGTGAGGATCTGGAATCAGTGCCCCTTGTGCCTCATGTATTTCAGCGAAGAGCTGGAATCAGTGCCTCCTGCACCTCATGCATTTCAGTGAGGATCTGGAATCAGTGCCCCTTGTTCCTCCTGTATTTCAGTGAGGAGCTGTAATCAGTGCCTCTTGCACCTCATGCATTTCAGTGAGGAGCTGGAATCAGTGCCCCTTGTACATCATGTATTTCAGTGAGGGACTGGAACCATTTTTCCCTTCTCCCTCAAGTACTTCAGTGAGCAGTTGTGCCTCGGTACCTTTGTATATTGCATTTTGAGTGAGGAGTTAAAACCCTGTGCCACCTTGTACCTCTTGTTTTTCAGTGCGGAGTTTGTACCTCATTTATTTCAGCGAGGAAGTGGGCCTGGGTACTCCTGTGCCGTGTGTATGTGAGTGAGGAGAAGGACCCTTTGGCCCCTTGTACCTCATGTTTTTCAGTACTGAGTTGGAGCTGGACTAGGTGCCCCCCTGCACCTCAATATTTCATTGAGTATGTAGACACGTGGCCCCTCGTGTGTGGTGTATTTCGTTGCAGTATAGCCCAGTTGTGACGTGCACTGTGTGTGTCTCAGTGAGTAGCTGGGTGGCAGTAAGGAGTAGCCGAGTGGTCCCTCGTACCTCATGTATGTCAGGGAGGAGACAGGTCCAGAAGCCCCTTACCCCTCACACCTGTGAGTGGACCCATGTCTCTCTGCATCTCATGTGGAGTGAAGAGGAGTTACAAACGCTGGCTCCATGTATCCCGTGTTTCAGTAAGGAATGAGAGATGGTACATTGCGCCTCATGTTTTTCAGTGAGTAGTTGGACCGAGTGGCCCCTACACGTAATATGTCAGCAAAGAGTAGTCCAGTGGTCCCTTGCACCTCATGTATTTCAGTAAGGACTAGTCCCATTGTTACTTGCACCACAGTGAGGAGTGGCCACGTATACTTCATGTATTTCAGTGAGGAGATCCCAAGTAACCCCTTGCACTCATGTATTTTAATGAAGCGTAGCTCACTGGTTTCCTCGACTCATGTATTTCAGTGAGGCGTCTCTTGAACCTCATGTACTTCACTGAAGTGTGGTCCAGTCATCCCTTGCACCTTGTATTTTTCAGCAAAGTGTAACCAAGTGGTCACTTGCACCTTGCCTACTTCAGTGAAACAAGTCCATTGGTCCCTTGCACTTTACGTATTTCAGTGAGGACTAGTCCAGGGGTCTTTTGCACCTCGTGTATTTCAGTGAGGATTTCTCCAGTACTTTGTTGCACCTCATGCAAAGGCCTTCTGCAGTGGGTACAGTGAGGACTAGTCAAGTGCCTCCTTGCATCCCATGTATTTCAGTGAACTGCAGACTAGTGTTCCTTGTACTCATGTATTTCAGTGAGGTTTCGTCCAGAAGTCCCTTGCACTCCTGTACTTCAGTGAGGTCGAGTCCAGTGGTCCCCTGTAATCATGTATTTCAGTGAGGACTAGTTCAGTGGTCCCTAGCATTTCAGTGAGGTCTAGTCCAGTGGTCCCTTGCACCTCATGTAATTCAGTGAAATGCAGACTCGTGTTGCTTGTACTCATGTATTTCAGTGAGGTCTGTCCAGCAGTCCCTTGCATTCCTGTACTTCAGTGAGGTCGAGTCCAGTGGTCCCCTGTAATCACGTATTTCAGTGAGAACTAGTCCAGCAGTCCCTTGCACTCACGTAAGGTCGGCTCCAGTGGTCCCTTGCACCTCATGTATTTCAGTGAAGTGCAGACTAGTGTTCCTTGTACTCATATTTCAGTGAGATCTAGTCCAGTGATCCCTTGCACGTCTTGTACTTCAGTGAGGTCTAGTCCAGTGGTCCCTTGCACTCATGTATTTCAGTGAGGACTAATCCAGCAGTTCCTTGCACTCAGGTATTTCAGTGAGGTCTAGTCCAGTGGTCCCCTGCAATGATGTATTTCAGTGAGGTCAAGTCCAGCGGTCTCTTTGACTCTTGTATTTCAGTGAGGACTAGTCCAGCAGTCCCTTGCACTCCTGTACTTCAGTGAGGTCTAGTCCAGTGGTCCTCTGCAATGATGTATTTCAGTGAGGTCGAGTCCAGCGGTCACTTTGACTCCTGTATTTCAATGAGGACTAGTCCAGTGGTCCCTTGCACTCTTGTATTTTAGTGATGCTGAGCCTAGTGGTCCCTTTCACTCATGTATTTTAATGAAGTGTAGTCCACCAGTTCCTTCAGCTCATGTATTTCAGTGAGGCGTCTCCTGAACCTCATGTATTTCACTTAAGTGTGGTCCAGTCATCCCTTGCACCTCATATTTTTCAATAAAATGTAATCAAGTGGTCAATTGCACCTTGTCTATTTAAGTGAAGATGAGTCCATTGGTCCCTTGCACCTATTGTATTTCAGTGAGGACTAGTCCAGGGGTCTTTCGCACCTCGTGCATTTCAGTGAGGATTTGTCCAGTACTTTGTTGCACCTCTTGCAAGGGACTACTGCAGTGGGTGCAGTGAGGATTAGTCAAGTGCCTCCTTGCATCCCATGTATTTCAGTGAAGCATAGGTGGTCCGTTTGCACCTCATGTATTTCAGTGAGGACTAGTTCAGTGGTCCCTTGCATTTCAGTGAGGTCTAGTCCAGTGGTCCCTTGCACCTCATATATTTCAGTGAACTGCAGACTTTTGTTCCATGTACTCATGTATTTTAGTGAGGTCTAGTCCAGCGGTCCCTTGCACTCATGTACTTCAGTGAGGTGTAGTCCAGTGTTCCCTTGCACTCATCTATTTCAGTAAGGTCTAGTTCAGTGATCCCTTGCACTCACGTATTTCAGTGAGGACTAATCCAGCAGTCCCTTGCCCTCTTGTATTTCAGTGAGGTCTAGTCCAGTGGTCCTATGCACCTCATGTATTTCAGTGAGGACTAGTCTAGTGGTCCCTTGCACTCATGTATTTCAGTGAGGACTAGTCTAGCAGTCCCTTGCACTCTTGTATTTCAGTGAGGTCTAGGCCAGTGGTCCCTTACGCCTTATGTATTTCAGTGAAGTGCAGACTAGTCTCCCTTGTACTCAGGTGTTTTAGTGAGTTCTAGTCCATTGGTCCCTTGCACGCTTGTATTTCAATAAGGTCTAGGCTAGTGGTCCCTGGCACCTCATGTATTTCAGTGAGGTCAAGGCCAGTGATCTCTTGCACTCATGTATTTCACTGGAGTTGCAGAGTAGTCTCCCTTGTACTCAAGTATTTCAGTGAGATCTTGTCCAATGGTCCTATGCACCTGATGTATTTCAGTGAGATCTAGTCTAGTGACTCCTTGGGTTCATGTATTTCAGTGAGGTCTAGTCCAGTGGTCCCTTGCCCTCTAGTATTTCAGTGACGTCTAGACCAGTGGTCCCTTGCACCTCATGTATTCAACTGAAGTGCAGACTAGTGTTCCTTGTACTCATGTATTTCAGCGAGGTCCAGTCCAGTGGTCCTATGCACCTCATGTATTTCAATGAAGACTAGTCCAGTGGTCCCTTGCACTCTTGTATTTCAGTGAGGACTAGCCAAGTGCCTCCTTGCATCCCATGTATTTCAGTGAAGAGTAGATGGTCCGTTTGCAACTGATGTATTTCAGTGAGGACTACTCCAGTGGTCCCTTGCACTCTTGTATTTCAGTGAGGACTAGCCAAGTGCCTCCTTGCACCCCATGTATTTCAGTGAAGAGTAGATGGTCCGTTTGCACCTGATGTATTTCAGTGAGGACTAGTCCAGTGGTCCCTTGTACTCTTGTATTTCAGTAGGGAGTAGTCTAGTGGTCTCTTGCACTCATGTATTTCAGTAAGTAGTAGTCCAGTGGTCACTTGCACTCTTGTATTTCAGTGAGGTCTAGACCAGTGATCCCTTGCACGTCATGTATTTCACTGAAGTGCAGACTAGTCTCCCTTGTACTCAAGTATTTCAGTGAGGTATTGTCCACTGGTCCTATGCACCTCATGTATTTCAGTGAGGTCCAGTCCACTGGCCCCTTACACTCATGTATTTCAGTAAGTAGTAGTCCAGTGGTCACTTACACTCATGTATTTCAGTGAGGTCCAGTCCAGTGGTCCCTTGCACTTTCGTATTTCAGTGAGGTCTAGTCTAGTGGCCCCTTGCACTCATATATTTCAGTGAGGTCTTGTCCAGTGGCCCTATGCACCTCATATATTTCAGTGAGGACTAGTCCAAAGGTCCCTTGCACTCTTGAGGAATCATCAGAGGAGTCATCTCCAACCATCCAGTTCAGCCTATAGCTGGCTGGTGGGGACTAGTCTAGTGGTCCCTTTCACCTCGTGTATTTCAGTGCGGAGTGGAACCAATTGCTCGCTTGTACTTCATATATTTCAGTGAGGATAATCCACGCGCTACGTTCGCTAATGTATTTTAATGGGGAGTTGGGCATGTTTTGCCCCAGGTCCTTTGCTCGTTGAATTGCCCTTTTATGCCCGCAGTCCTCATCGTCACGGATGTGATGGTGATTTTCTCCGCGCTCAGACACTTCACAGTATATTCGTGCAAAGAAAGCTGGATATGACATGAAATGTAAATCGCAGCTTTGAACTGGCCGGCTCTGGTTTCTGGGTACCGTCGGGTTTGAGGAAATTCCGGATTCCCATGTGAAAACAAGAAACTTCAAAGTGTTTGATCGCATTCAGTATATTTTTGGCTATTGTCTGCCGGTTGGGCCCGGAGGCGCTGCCGTGACAGTCAGTGAGCAAATAAATGCCCGTATTATGTGATGTGAATTAAAGAGAAAAAGCTCAAAGTGGAAATTTGATTTGCTTTCCAGGGTAGTCGTGGGTCTGATAAAACCTTCCAAGTTCAACTTTGTAGTTCATTCAAAATATGCAGCATGTTTCATCTGTACTTTGATTTAACACGTTGCAGAAAAGATAGCCTAAAAACTTTTTTTTTAATCAAAGTTCCACAAACTGAGGAGAAATTTTAAACCCTCTAGGGACACAGCTAACTCCACTTTGCAGATGGGCACGCATCAGCCCTACAAAACCACCACATGTAATCCGACAGCTGTATCACTTAATCCAGTCACCCCGTCCACTATACACACAATATTCTGTGCACCACTAGCAACTGCCTTCCGAGCCTGCTGGCCATTTTGATCTGTAGCAGCCACTCCTAGTGACTGGGTGTGTGTGCACTTACAATTGGAGGTCACGGTTTTTCCCGGGCCTGCTGAGATTGTCTACTGTCCAGAGGCAAACAAATCCAGCTGCACACACAAATAAACTTGGCTGCTCACATTAGGAATGCTCCGAATCTCACATAAATTGTCGGCTGCCATACTGGGAGTAACAAAAGCAGAGTTTTTCTGCAAAACCGTAATATTTCCCTCTAAATTTTGTGTTTGGCGACCAACCTGACTGTATCATTGTTTGACTGTTAAACCATATCAGTCAATTCTTGCTAGTAATTCTGATTCCAGAGGCAGATTGATATTTTCCCAACCAAATCAATCCATACACATTTCCTAGAGGCATTTTTTTATCTTTGGAAGTTGCAATGTAAACTAGAAAGTACAATTCCAGCAAGATTCCTAATTCAGGAAGTAACTTTGTTTGCGAAACAATTGTTATTTTGAGATTTTTAAGTATACAATATCCAAATCTGGTAGCATAGTCACAGTTTGCTTATAACATTGTTGTAGAGAATGACTGTCTCCATGTGTTTTTCCTGGCTGTAGAAATCTTTGCACTTTCTGTTCTGACCAGTAGTAAAGTGCCTATGTTCCCCCTTTTTGTTGAACTGGCCTACTCTTAACTGACATATTTAACTTGTCTATAAGTCCCAAGTACATGGTACAAAGTGAACCCAAGGCCTGGAAGTAAAATGCGGCCAGTGGACAACAGCATATTTTGTGCTATGCACTACAGGGACTGTGCAAACATTGGCCTAACATTGTAGCCTGACAGTAGCGGTGTAAAAACTGCAATTGACCTGTCAAAATAGACCAGTTTGGCAGGTCAAAATTTCCCTTTTAAATAGTAATACATAACCCCTATGTATATCCCACAAGGCAGGACACAAAGTTTTTATAAGTGGGACATGAACAAATCTAATGTTAACATCATTACAGTGACTAGCACCCAAAAGCTATTTTCACTGGCAGGCTTAGCTGTCCTATGTAGAAAACCAGAGTACACATTATAGTACCAATAATGTATCTCGGGAAAGAAATCAGCCAGAAAAATAATTGAACAATTATTTTCAATAGTTATTAGAATACAATTAAATTGTCGAATTCTTAATAAATATTAAGGGAAAATACGTTAACCTTAACCTCGCTGAACTGTCAGGAGGCTAAGTTGCATTTGCTCTCTAGCTTCTCCCAACCACTAAGTATCCTTGAATATGTGTGAATATGTGTAAAATGCCTCCTAGGAGCAAACGGTAGACTGACCTGGATGGGTAGAGATCATCCCTCTCAAAATGCAGGGTCAGGGCTGTGGGCATGCTTTGACTCTACATTGTCAAAACCTAGTTGACAGATCTGCTGGGTTCACGTGTAACACTTACAGTACATCTGAAAGTTCTGAAAGGGGAGAAAACAGAACACCAAGACAAAGTGGATCCACTTTCTGGTTTGTGAAGGACTCTGTTTTTGTCCTACCAGACTTATTTGTCTGGGTTTACATATAACCCTTGGGGCACACTTGAAAAGGGGGGAACAGGATGCCAAGACAATTCTTGTGGATCAACTCTCTGTTTTTGAAGGACTCTGCTTTTGTCCTACCAGACTTATATCTCTGGGTTTACATATAACCCTTGGGCACACTTGAAAGCGGGAGAACAGGATGCCAATAAAAACTCTTGGGGATCCACTGTCTGGTTGCTGGAGGACCCTGCTTTTGTCCTACTAGATGTCTGTCTCTGGATTTGTTGTGGGTATGATGCCTGCTTCAAGCTTTATTTAAGTGTTAGATGTGGGGGTACAATAGGATTAACATAGTACACTCCCCACACATCCCTTTGTAGTCATCCACATTAATGCCTTTCACACAACCACCCCTGCAAGATTAATCCACAAGATTAATCATGGATGGTTGAGGCACCTTCTGGCTGACCCTACACTTGTTTACAGGTTTGAGATCATATTTTCTGAAAAGTATGTCCCTTATGAGTGGATACCTCATCCTATCTCCATTTCCTAGGGCCAATAGTGCATCCCACCATTCACTGGGAAAGTGCCTCTAGAGACTGTCTCACCAATCCTCCTCAGGGACCCTATGCATCTTGAAGGCAACCTCATAGGCCCCAACCCACTTGTCAATATCATTCCCCACAACAAGGATAGGCACCAGGTCCTTAGGAATGTGGACTCTCCTGTCTCCATTGGCACTGGGGTGTCACTGCCTCAATTGCTGTTGGGCCCTGTGCATTGCTTGGCTTTGAGGTCCAGCCCTTTAAGATTTTTCTCTCTGCCAATCCTCTGTCAGCCTTTTTCTCCCTTGTCTATCCCTCCTCCAGGGCATTCTCCTGACCTAAAAGGTCATATTGGCATCTGCCTCCTTCTAGGCTGCCTCTCTCTTAGCAGCTGCCTCCTCCATCCTGAATTTGGACAGTTGTAGCCTGAACTCCCTCTCAGCTCTCCTGTCTGCCAGATCTTCAAGGGACAGAATTTGGGAGGACACACTGGTCCCTGCCCTGGCAGGGGGCCCCATTCCTGTGAGCAGGTTGTCCTCCTCCTCCTCAAGGTGCGGTAGCTCAGGACATGTGGCCATGCACGCCTCCCTCTATAAGTCCTCAAAACCATCTTCTTCCTGCTCCTCTGAGGTGGCCTGCATCCTTTTGACATCCTCAAAGGCTCAGGGGGCCACCTGGAGGTCCACCTTTGTGGTTTTCTTCCCATAGTCAGCTCCTCTTCTTGCAAAGCCTCTGCATCTCTGCCTTGCTGAGGGCATCCACACTGATCAGCTCCATCTCCATTGTAGCAAAATGGAGGTGATGCAAACATACAATTTGAGAAAAGGAAAAAATCGCCACATCAAGAACTAAGGCAAATCTGAATCTGATGTCAGATTACTTATATGGGATTTAAGTGTTAAACACAATCATAGAGTGGTGCTCCACAAACACAAGTACTGGATCACACCAATGAACACTAATGTGAGAATTTGGGTTATTGATTGAGCCAAGCAACAACCATAACCCTTAACTGGGTGTAACACAAAGGTCACTAAATTAGCCTGTATTTAATCCTCTGGTAGCTTTGCAAAAAAAGCAACCAGGCTTAACTTATTGGCACTGTGTAACGTTTTTATGCAGCATTCAAACAGTAATAAAGTGAAAACACAACACAAAAAAGCCCAACCCAATTTCGAAAAATAGAATGAAATGTGCTAAATTAAATGACACAAAAACAACAAAAATCCAATAAGTAGTACTGCAGTTGTTGGGACAGAGAAGTTCTCTACATGGTAAGAGAAGTGTACCCCTGCCCTGAGTGCCCAACTGTACTGTTGTCTGAGTCCCTAAAGCTCATTTTTTTGTCATAGACGAATACAGATCTTGCATGCTCGCGTTGGACTAGGAGTGTCGCCCAAAATGCTACTCTCATAGTGATGGAAGGCTACCACCTTCACCAGGAGCTAAGCAGCACAAGTGCAGTGGTGGCAGTAAACCCTGTAGTGATAAGTAGTTGCGAACAGGGCCTTTTTATCCTGTGTCACTGGAGTGAGGCCTACAGGCCCAATCACCTTTGCAAATGTTCTGCTGCTGTATGCTTAACTCGCCCTTAGCCTACCTCAGGTAAGTTGCGGGGATCTGTGCAGTGCAGTAGTGACTCTGTGTTGGTTGTATATGTACCTGGGAAGGGTACAGTACAAGGATGGAGCAGTATTGTGCAGTGCATGTATGATTAGCACATGTACTGGGTGTACGTATGCTGAGAGGAATACATTACATGAGAGATGTATTGCTGTTCAGTGCATGTGTGGATAAAGCATGTGCTGGGTGTATGTGTGCTTTCATAAAGTACAGTACACGAAGGGTGAAGTTTTGTGCAGCACACATATAGTGAGTGTGTGTGCAGGCAGTGTGTGTATTTGTAAAGAGCACACCCTGATTAAAGATAGAAAAGCTTCAGTGCAGAACAGTGCACGCAAATTGAGTGTCTGTACTGCCCATTTTGAAAAATGGTCTACCACGACAATGGCATATTTTGTCCTGCCATCTTTACTCTGCACTGATTCAATGAGATGCAACTGTAGATTGAAGGTTACTTGCACTTTGTCTGAATCTGCACACTTCAAACACTCACAACATTTTCTACAACTCTGTCAATACCTGGCCACCAATATGACTGTTTAACCTTACATTTTGTTTTCACTACACCAAGGTGACCTTCATGACACCATGCCATGATCTTGTGCCGTAAAGTACTCGGCTGAATTAAACATCCATTCCTGATCACTAAATCATTTTCAATGGAGATCTCATTTCTGACTTCCCAGAAAACTATCAAGTCACATGCTAAAGATCCTTTCTCATGTCAATTTTTGTTGACAAATTCCTTAACTTTGACCAAATTTGTCTCAGTTACCCATACTTCTTCACTCACTCCACTCAAACCTACCTCACTGAATGCTGCCACCAAACATTCATTCCACTCACTACCGATGTATTGCCTGATAGGCAATGGCAGTCTACTCAAAATATCAGCAACCCTATTGCAGGCTCCAGGTACATACTGTACTTCACAACGGTAATCCAGAAGATGCATCAATAACCTACCTATCACTGGTGAAGTATTGATAAGACCTTGTGTGGTTAACAGTTTCCACAAAGGTTTATGATCGCAAAGTAAAACCACTTTAGATCTCCAAATAAATTGCTAGACATGTTTGAGGCCCCAAACAAATCCTGATATCTCCCTCTCCATGACCAAATATCTTATCTCTTTGGTAGGTGTCAGTTCCCTGGATGCGAAGGCAACAATAAATTCTTTACCAGACCTATTGACCTGAGACAGCACAGGTCCCAACATTTTCCCACTTGTGTCAATGGTAATGAGATTATTCTCTCATTTGGGGTAGTGCTCACATAAAAAGATGCTTCACAAATTTCTCTCTTGATGCACTTAAATGCTTCCTGACAGTCAGTCAAACTTACATCCATTCTTTAACAGCTGCCTGACTTGAAAAATGATACACAAATATAGATTAAAATTCCATCAACCCTTCAAAATCCCACACTTCATCCTTATTACAAGGTAGAAGGACCACTTTAATGGCTTTGGCCAGATCGTCCTTGGTAGCAACACCCCTAAAACTGATTTCATGTCCCAGGTATGTGACTTTCCTTTTCAGAAACTTGCATTTAGATGTTTCTGCAGTTAATCCATATTCCTTTCAGACACCAAACACCACCTTCAAGTTCTTATCATGCCCCACCCTGCTCTGTTCCATGACTAGTATGTCATCCAGGAAAAAAGTTACATTGCATACATTATTTGTACAGTTTATACGTAAGCAGCTGGAACATGCCACAGCTGAAACTATGCCAAAAGGTACTCTTTTAAATTGATAAGATCCTACAGGTGTGATGAACGCAGTAAAATGTTTACTGTCAGGATGAAAAAGATAGTTGATGGTAGGCAGATGTTAAGTCGATTGTGGAATACCATTTCATATTTTTGGTTAAAGCCAACGGTTCATTAATACGTAGCAATGGAAATTGATTGATAAAAATATTCTTGTTAAGGTCTCTAAGATCAACGCACAACCTGATTTTACCATTAGCCTTCCGCACCTCTACTAAGGGTGAAATCCAGTCTGATGACTCAATTTGCTCAATCATGCCAGCTTTCTCTAGTTTGTTTATTTGTTTATTTCTGTAATAGCTTTGCTTTTATGGCTAAAGGAATATTGCAAACTTTATGGACTCTGGGTTGTGTATCCTTCCTCAGTATGATTTTATGTGCAAATCCCTTCAACTCACCAACCTCACCAAAAAACACAGAAGGAAAATCTTTAGTGATCAGCGCGATCTCATTGGGCAGTAGTCTAGCGCTTTGCATGACATCGACCCTGTTACATGGATAATTGCACTTTTGTCGGTCACATGGATAATTGCACTTTTGCTGATACGTTTGACTGCGAGCAAACTTCTGTTTCCTTTTGTGTGTCTCCTTCATGCTCATGGCGGCCATTGGCTCGCTTATGTGAAACTGTTTTACTTTTCGTTTTCAGTTTATGTGACAAGAAAAGTCCGGTTAGGAGTTTACAACGCTACGCTAATAGCTCTAACTCGAGCAAATTCGACACCCATTGCATTGCAAATGCTTGTCTTCCTTGCTCCTCCGGCACCTCCTCTCGTGCTATGTGTGATTACGGTGCTAGGCACGTTCATTCTTACCAGGTGCGAAACAAACAGCTTGAACTAAGTTTCCATTAGTTCCCCCACTTCTCAACACACACTTATGCGGCAACACGCCAGCCTCCGCCATCTATTATCAACTCCTATTTGTATAACAAGGGACCTGGACTCCTGCTCTGTGTCCCTCCACTCCAGCCTTCCCAGTCTCCTCTCTGCTCATTGGTTGCTCTTGCCCACAGGTCTTTGACGCTCTATGCTCACCATGGTCGGCCTCCATTCCATGCAGTCCACTTACCTTTGGGAGCAGCTGGCGGTGGCGTGCGCAAACGCATGAGCAAACATAGGCCTCATAGGTGCCCTCTCCAATGGTACCCTGCTAACTGTCGTCAGGTGATTCAGGGGTAATTACTGTACCAGTGGGCTGCCGTGCTTGAGCAGGAGCACATGCACTATTGATAAGCTTGAATGCTAGGAAAGATTGGCGTAGGAAACTGGCGGCCTACCCCCTGGCATGGTTTGTGGCGTACAGATTCTCACCTCAGCCCTCCCCTGCTCTCAGTGTGCTTGCTTTTGTGAGTGTTTGGTGGGCAGTGGTTGTGTCTATTGGATACAGTGGCAATTCTATGGTTTACTTGTAGTCCGACGAGTACTGGCATCGCACAGGGGTCAACTCAGTTGGATGCCATGGTACAGTGCAATAATGTTATTGATGTATTAATGCAACTGTTGTCAGTGTCTTCACTATGCAGTGTGTTCCATGATTTGTAATTCCTACTTACCCACTCCAGCTCCCTCAGATGAACCTATCAAGTCAGTGCACTCTCGTTTCGAGCTGGTGGGAACCATCAATCCACTCTTATGTAGCCTTTATAAGGTTGATGGGCAACATTGTTCACAGCTGCCCCTTTACAAATGATGGGTTCCATTGCTACACTGCACTAAATCCTATCAACCAATGGGCTTTTTTACTGTGAACTAATCTGTTAATTATAGGGCTGCTTTGCTTCATTACTCTGTTATACACTTTCTCATATACAACTGATGGGCTTCATCACTCAGATCTAGTCTATACTGGTGGGCTCCATCACTCAGCTTTCTTCTATCACTGATGGACTCCATCAGTTTGATGTATTTTAGTTCTGGTGGGCCCATCACTCTCATCTACTATATTACTGGTGGGCCCAGTCACTGCGATTTACTGTGATGTATTATATTACTGGTCGGTCCCATCACTGTGATCTAACTGTGGTCTATTATATCACTGGTGGGGTCCATCACTCAGATCCAATATATTACTGGTGGGCCCCATCATTGTGATCTATTAGATTACTGGCAGGCTCCATCACTGTGATCTATTGTATTGCTGCTGATCTCCATCACTCTGACCTTTTAGTGGTGGGGACCATCACACTGATCTACTCTATCATTCCTAACTTCTATTTCTCAGATACAATTCATGGGCTTCATCACTTTGGTCTAGTCTTTCTTATATACCGCAGTTGGACTCCATTACTCTGATCTACTCAAATTCATATATAGCTGATGTGCTCACTCCAAACATCTTCTTCTCTTTTACCGCTTGTGTGCTCCATTATTTCTAACTTCTCTTTCTCGTATACTGATGGTGCGCTTCATGTCTTTGATCCATGTTATCTCATATACAGCCGATTGGTTTCATGGTTACATTCTACACAGCCTTCCCTACAATTAGTTTTCCATTTACTCTTTATGTGTGCATTCTATTGCCTCTATCAGTTGGATCTGATTGCAAAATGATGGACTCCCAGCAATCCACAGTGTCATTGATGCCCGACTAGGGTCACCCTGTATACCAACAAATATTGATTGTTCAAATTCTTTTTTCTGAAAATATCTTATGTGTCTGAAAACTCTGAGATTTACAAAGCACAGGCTCAATGGATCTCCAAATTTAGCATTCTTTCCAGCTTGATTCAAGGCCAGGCCCATATCGTCCTCGCTTCAGAAAAGAGCATCTAACATTCTACATCAGGTAGTTTTGGACCAGTGAAGAAACACATTCCTTTTCCGATTTTGGGAGCCAGGAATATTACAGAAAACTGAAACCTTCAAATTCTGTGAGTCTTTTGTCTCTCTCTATGCTAATATGTGAGCAGGGCCACTGGAATTATGCGGCAATGGAGCACTAAATTATGTTACAGGGTTAGTTAAATTATACAGCAAGAAAAGACAAAATATGGGCTTAATGAAGTACATTCTGTGGAAAGATTATTTTGCTGTTTTAGCATTTTTACACACAGTACTTTCTGGGAAAAGATTTCACCTAATGAATACCAGTTTAACACTTGAACACAGCCATCAGCAATTGAAATGAGCAATTATGTAGCAAGCAGGGTAACTCTTAATAGCCAAAACATATTGGTAAACTCTTAATCGGTAAAAAAAAAATATGTCTTTACCTTGTAGAGTTGCTTATGTTCTTCTACCACAATTTGATGGTACATGTAGACGTATCGGTCATTAGAAAACATTTTTTAAGAAAATGTCACAACCCATCACCCACACTGCTTCATTATAAGCATATCTGTTCGAAAACATCAGATGGTGCTAGGTGGGCTCTTCAAGATCTCTTAATTGGGAGCAATTATCTTTTGGATGGAAGTGTGAAGGTTCATGAAAAATTAAAATTGTAATAAGAAAGTGGCAGAATTGAAATATCTGTCAAAAATTAGCCCTCTTTTCTACAAGATTAAAAGCATTGGTTTCTGTTCTAATGAATGATTATATCACAGAGCTTTCACAGGACTTATGTGGCCCTTCGCTCACTAGTGCCTTACACTATTAAACGTTTGCATATGGCTCAGGGATAACAAAGAAGTAACCTATCCATCAGCTTCATCCTGATGTTAGAAAGTGTCGTAAATCTTGATAACCTTGAACTACGAGTGATCGGAGGATATAGACCTCCACCAACCCTGTGCGGTATGGTATAGGCTCTGATTCTCTGGGTCTGTCCTGGAGCTCGCACCTTGACGCATCCTCCCAGTCTCCACTTCTGTTGATACCAGAGAGAACCGCATAGCATTTAGGCGTGAGGCTCTTTTTAGTCACCTGGTAGTGAGGTAAATCTTTAACCTTGTGGAAATTGCCACAGGCATAGAATTGCTGAATTCCACTGCCCGTATAAAAGCCTTGTCCAAAGTAATTTGCTCACCAAATCCATATGTGTGCTACAATATATGCTCGACCTTATCTTCATTGTGGATCAGCTAAAGCCTGTTTCTCCAACTTGGTTTGACTCAAGGTTGTCCGGTACTGTAGAAGGACCGTTAGTGCACACATGAGGAGAGCTTGAATGTTAAGTGGTCCAGCCCTGACACGTGACTGTGATCACATTAACACTGCATGTGTTTGAGAATTCCTTTATATCTTCTTCAGTCCTATGGCTTATTTAATTGCCACCAACATTTGCTGCTACTTGTTGTACGCCTTTTAATTGGTGCAAGTAAGGTATAGTGCCGGGGTCTCCAAAGTAAGTCCACATAAGCCAAATTCATATCTGATTTTTTAGGCAACCATTGACTATGTAAATGAAATCCACGTAATTGAAGTGTATCAAAATATATTCTATGTGGATATCCTGAAATTCTGTCATGGAACTGACCCTCCTGAGTCTACGATGGACACTGCTGTATAATAAAGTCCATCAAGTCCAAAAGAGGTTCTCTGCACTCTGTTTCCTGGCTTGGATACTGAGAATGCAGAGGTTAAAAATGTCACTCTGGTTTCCTTGGCTGATTGATATATGATAATGGGGTCAAGCAGGCAAGTCTTAAATTTAGGAGGAGATGGCATGAGAGTTGCTGGCACATACAGCATAACCAAGGTGTAAAGAAAGTCAATACATAAGAATGTCCAATAACATATATTTACTATCTACATATAGCACCTAACTCAATCCATACCTAGATGGCATACTGTTGAAATAAGACACACAAACAAAAACTAGAAGGCTCCATCCCTTATTGTTCCAACACTGCAAGTCAGTTGACCTCCCTCTGCTAATCTTCTAAGAGGGCTGTGCTCTTCTCTCCACAGGCCACCCGACTGGGCCCTTTTTTAGGTCGAGCGCGCAAGTACTCTGACATGTTGTAATCTATCTGTGGGTTTTTAACCACGCCAACTGCACGCCCATCACTATCACTTGTTCATGGGCTTGCCTTTCAAAAACCTTTTGTTATCATTGGTAAATGCTTTACGTTTGTCCCTCCTATGGTAGTTTTGTTACTGCCTTGGCCATCGACCCTGTTACATGGATAATTGCATGTTTGCTGATTCGTTTGACTGCAAGCAGACTTCTTTTTCTTTTGTGTCTGTCCATCACGCTCATGGCAGCCATAGGACTTTGAATTGGCTCGCTTATGTCAACTGTTTTACTTTTCATTTTCAATGCATGTGGCAAGAAAAGTCCACTTAGGAATTTACAACGCTAATAGCGCTAACTCGAGCAAACATGCACTGCAAATGCTTGTTTCTCCAGCCATCAGCTTGTCTACACCTGAAAGTACATACATTGTGTGATGAAACACAAGCTACTCTTTTTGATGAAATAAACTCTATTCAGTTAACAAACAGCTTTTTTTACAGGGAAGTGCTATTTTGCCTCAAATTCAAGCTTTTCATCTTTAGTAATTTGGTCACCAAACATTAGCTTGTTCTTCCTGAAGTACTCACAAGTACAATTGTGTCACATAGACAGATTCTGCCACTGCTGCTTATGTATCAACATCACATGTTAGAGAAGGCTAGCACAAAGCTAAGAAGTTCCACAAAATGGTAATGATGCCCACCATTTTGCCTGGGTCCTTATTATTCAAAGCCTAGAAATAACGATGCTAAGAATACCTACAATATGTCAATCATGCCAGGAGTACGATGTGTCAAGGATGTATTGCATTATGCCAGAAAAGACCACAATTAGACTCAGTATTCCCTAAATATGCCAAGAATGATTATCTCCATTCCAGAGTTACCATTATGCCAGGGACCAATGCACCACTTTCTTGTAAATATGCCCCCAGGAACACTCATATGCACAGACACACAAATGGAAATGTATACAAACACGAACACACACACAAATACATGCAAAGACCACATTAATTTACGGCTACACACACAGATATGATGACATAAAGCCTCATAAACCCAAAAATAAATACTCGCACACATACACAAATACAGGTGCTTACACCCCTATTCTTTTCCCAAGCAAGAATCACTTACACTGCTCTAGTCCATCTCTGATTGACTCTTAGGATACACCCACCATTGTGCCTCCCACGTCCACTTAATTTCCCACACTCCTGCAGCCAAGTTGCTTAGCTCTGCCTCCTGCTGTCATTGTTATCTCTAGGCTTGAGAGAGAGGGTAAGGGAAAGAGAGAGGGAGAGAAGGGAGAGAGAGACTGTGGCCCAGATTTAAGAGGGCCTAGTGCCTCCTTGCACCACATTAGCGTCATTTTATTTTTACGCTAATATGGCCCAACGAGGCCAAAATCGCAGCGCCAGATTTACAAAGTGGAGCAATGCATGCATTGCGCCACTTTGTAACCCCTTGTGCCACATTATGCCTGCTCCAGGCATAATGTATACAAGGGGGGGGAATCCTCCACTAGAGGGGCCCAAAAATGTTGTGGCATTTTTAACGCCTGCTCAGAACAGGCATTAAAATGGGGCACACCATTATTTATAATGGGCCCCTATGTACCTTTCAGGGTTAATGCCAAAATGTTGGCGCAAACCCTGAACAGTACACCAATAGTGTAAAAAATTGTGACGATATTGCCAGCTACCTTACGCCATGGTGCGCAGCATTTTAAATATGGTACGCACGTGGTGGCGGTAGGGGAGCGCTAAGGCGCGCAAGAAAAGTGGCACTGCACTGGGTGGGAATTACATTTTCTAGTTCATTGCTACAGTTTTGGCTGAAAGCAGCTCCACTGAAGGTTAAAAGTACATTTTCAGTGAGTGAGTGAGTGAATGCAATTGTGTAGCGTATTTCCACACAGTGTGGTTTCAGTGTGCCAGTTCGTGGTCTTAATTGACTGATGGTTGTTGCCAGTCAACCAAATTCTGCACAGTTAAGGCTATTAGGTTCCAGCAGCTCCGTGGACCATTACATTTAATTTTCTTTCTTGGTTACAGCACATAATTTATGTTGTATGTGTGGTGCTATGATCCGAGTAATTGGATTCCTTCCGGTGTCATGACAAGGGAGACACCTTGCAAGAAAGTATCTTGGCAGACAAAAATTATAAGACCATTAGCTTCTGTTTCAGCTGTATCCATACAGCAGGGGCGGGTATAATGTTAACCAGTCCATGAGGTTCTACTAGCCGGGGTCCGGGAAATTTGAGTCTAAATTTGAAAAACAGTTACTTCTTTTATGTCTAGTAATTAAGACTGTAGCCAATCTAAATGATTTGACATTCCGCCCAGGGCATTTTTACTGTGATAAATACCAGGGGGTAATCTTTATCTATGCTATTGCACCGGAATATCCAGTACTTAATATGTTGAATACCTAATATCTTTCCATTCTGACATAGAGCCATTTTGTATACGGCTTCTGATCATCCTTCCACATTGCAGAGGAGATCAGGTACCAGAGTTTACATATAAATATGCAAACTTTAACTCAGACCTTAAGACTTGTATAGCCCTATTTTCCAATGAATAGTTTGCTTTCTATTTAGCATTTGCTACCTATTCACAAAGGCATTTAGGAGTACATGAAATAGTACGCCTATAATACTCTTTTACGTACTCTTAGGGCCTCATGATGAGTTTGGCGGTCCCACTGTTGGACCGCCATAGCCGTGGGGAGGACGCTGCTGTCATACCGGCAGGTCCCCCCCAGTCGTATTACAGTGTTCCCGCTGGGACATTGTGTTAGGATGTTCCCACTGGTCACCCTGGCGGGAACAGTGCTACGGTATTGGTCTCGGCTCCCTTAAGGGAAGGTACACAGGCTATTGAGGCAGCCCTGAGGGATCGCATAAGAACCAGAAGAGGAGGAGTCTAAATAAAAACAATTGAGATTTCAAGGAAAACTACAGCTTTCCTTTCTTTAAAATAAGGGGCACTTGTGATTGCCTGTTTCCAGGGTGAGAATCCCCAGCAAACCAGAATCAGCAGTGAGCAAGACCGCAAGGGCATCATTGCTCACCACAAAAGCAGCTCTGCTGTTCCTCCAATTGCCTTCAGATGCTGGTGATTTGTTTTCCTCCTCCTGCTCACTACGCCTTCCTTGGTGCTGGCTGCAGTTCTTCCTTGGATCTGGCTGCCTTTCATTTCTCCTGGTCCATTTCCCCTTTGGATCATATGTTATTAAGTATGTCTTTTCACTGGACTGCTTTTGAACTCTTCCTTTGGTACCACAGTATGGGTAAACTTGTACTTCTTTGGTTAATACTACTGTTTTGATTTTGATTTTTGTGGCATTCTTGGCAAATTTAATCAAGATATTAGTTTTGCAGGAGGCTTGGCCTGCGAGCGATTGAGTAGGCAGCAGAAATGGGGAGCTCTGACACCCGAGGACCCATCCAGCACAATTCTGATTTATTCCACCCAGCAACGGGGGAAAAAAATATTGCAGAACTAACCCTGTACCTTAAGGAAGAGAAAAGTAGGCACCACCGAATGGGGTCTGTGAGACAGTCGATAGCGGGGATGAACTTGCGCTGAGACCTCCATGCCTCCACACAAGATGGTGTCGTGGAGAGCTGCATACCCAGTCCAGTAGGAACAATCGCGCTGTTGCTGGAAACGGCTCTGAGCCCCTCTGCTAGGCTCCCCTGGGCCTGGGCACTGTTGGTGGCTGTGGACTGGCTGGCGTGCCCTAGCACTGCTCCTCCAGTGATTGTGGAGGGGAGGCCGTACGGAGTGAGTATGCTGTGGGCTTGCTGGAGGGGCACACACGGGGGCTCTCCAGACGCCAGCCAGCAGAGACGAAGAAAGCTGCCTGAGTGGTGAGATTGCCCTTGGAGATGATACGACTGCATTGCTGCAGGGGGTACGACCTGGGCTTGCGGGCCAGTGTGGAGGGCTGGCGCAGGCACCAGTGGTGCCGCCACTACGGGAAACCTCTTGCGGCCTAGGCAGCGCAGTGAACTTAGGGCGGGAGCAGAGATGTCCTACCTGGATTAAGCCTGGGACCAGGGACGAGCTGTGGAAGCCTGAGGAGCTGCAGGGCTCAGTAGCGAAAGGTTCTCCTCTCCATAGTAGAGACTTGTGAACTCAGAGGGCAGCCTGGGAGTTGCATGAAGTGTTGGAGACATGGCATGGGGCGACTCCTTACACTCCTGAAGAGAGGAGGCCCTAAACAACAAGTGGGGCCTGAAGGTTCATCTGAGGAGAATAAATACAATAGCAGGGCAATTAAAGCTAATAACCACACAGAAGAGCGGCCTGAGTGGCATACTTGACCAAACAGTGCGAAGGAAGCGCTGGGGATAGTGACCTAAGGAAAGTTAGAGAGAGAGGAAACACTGTGTGCCCTCCCAGTACAGACCCGCCCAGTGAATAGCTGATGGCTGGAATAGCACAGCAGACAGTGGAGGGACTTGGCTGCGAGGCAGACCTTCTTCAAACACAGCTGCCCCTACGGTAGGACACTGGGGACCCTGAGGATCGCAGAACTTTCTAATAGGAGCCCCTAATATAGGACAGGGCCCTCACTAGCCTGCCAAGGCTCGTAGTAGTCCGGGACATCCATAGGATGCCCCCACAAAAACTAGCAGGAGCGGACACATTTGAGCCACTGGTTGTTTCTGCTGTTCACAAGGCTCAGCCGTTGTGTAACACCAACCATTGCTGCCTGGAGGAGAACACAAGGGTTGGCAAGTGAAGAAGTGACTCGCACCCACACAGGCAGGGGTGCTTACCATGACATGACAGCTGATCCAGGGGATACCCCAGCGGACCTCCTGCATCACCATGCCCCCTTGGATCCTAGCACAAGCCCACAGGGAAACCCTACACTTCAGGACATTCTGCAGGTCATAACAGCCTCTTGCAAGGTCCTTGAAACACAAATTGACTCTTTGGGTGCAGACTTGGACCTACTCAGAGACAATCAATGCCGGCTCTCAGAGAGGGTTGCTACAATGGAGAGGGAGCTGACAGATCTTTCTCTTGCCATGACTGCAATGGATAAAAAACTCACCCCCATGGAATCCAATTTCCGTACCTTAGAACACTGTGCAGAAGATGTGGAAAATAGGTCCTGCCAGAACAACATCCGTGTGGTAGGGCTAGCAGAAAGGATCGAAGGGACTAGCATGATCAACTACCTGGAGACCTGGCACAAAACAGATCTGTCAGAGGACCGGCTATCTCCGTTCCTCACCCTGGAGAAGGTCCACAGGGTTCTTGCACCCCCGACCAGTGATATCCAGGGTGCTATTTTCCAAGACGTAGACTATATACTAAACCAAGCACGCTGCAAAGGTGACATCCTATTGAACAATAGTAGAGTCCACATCTTTCCGGACTTCTCTCGTGAAGTCCAGCAACGCTGATCCATGTTTTAAGGGGCCAAACAGAAGTTGCGGAGACTAGGGCTACAGTATGGAATGTTATTCCCAGCAAGAATGAGAGTGGCAACAACAGAAGGCACTCATTTTTTCAATACTCCGCAAGAGGTATGGGAGTGGCTCGACCACCATCACCAGCCAGGCCCGAGCAATGAGCCTTTCAGACGGAGGGGCCAGAGCCCCGGAGGAGGCTGAAGTAAGGGAACTCACAAGTCTGCAGCCCTGTCCCAAGAGGAAGCACAGATGGAAAGACAGAGGGCAATGGAAGCAGCAGCCTCCCTCAGCGGAACTGGCACGGCCCGCCCATCTCCGGTGAGAGAAGGCCTTACAGATGTATCTGACCAACACAACATCACCAGAGACTCCTAGACCTCCAGCTTGCGCTGCTGCACATCATGCCTGGCACATCTGACAATAGCATATAATAGCCAGGTGACATGCGACAGAGACCGTAGGGAAACAGATCTCAAGTTTGCTCTCAGTGGGCGGGAGCATTCTTCAAGCTCAGTCCCACTGGGAGTGGACTTGGTGTTTGCTCCCACTTGGCGGGAGATTTTAAAATGCTCCAGACAAGCGAGAGCAAACACAGGCTTCCCTGTACTTATCGGTGAAGGCAGGGAAACTGGTATGTTACAGGGGTGGCCACCCTGGGACATAGCTTCTGAGCCTCCCCCGGGGATGGGCTCCACTGGGCCATAAATGGCTCAGGGAGTGGGCAACGCAGACCGCCTCCCTTTTTTCCAGAGTTCATGGCCTCAGGGAATGGGGTCCCTGGGGTCAACATTGGCCCGGGGTGGGGCTGTGTGCCTCCCTCCCCTTTTCACATACGCTGGGGCCCCAGAGTATGGGTTTCCTGGGACTGAAATTGGCCTGGAGTGGGGGCCTGAGTGCCCCCAGCCCCTCTCCACATGTGGCTGGGCCCCAGAAGATATGGTCCCTGGGACTAAAATCAGCCCAGGAAGGGGGATACATGTCCCCCTCCCCCATTACAATTATGCCCGAGCCTCCAAGACAGGGTCCTCAGGACCATAATTGGCCTGGAAGGGCAGCTTTGTCCCCCCCTTTTACAATGAGGCTGGGCCTCAGGGGATGGAGTCCCTGGGGCTGAAAACAGCCTGGGGAGAGGGGCCAGGGTCCCCTTCCACAAAATATAAACTGGCACTCCAGACAATACGATCTCAGAAAACTTTATTTGGCTTGGCTAACGCGTTTCGACCCAGCGACCTAAGTGACCTCATAGCCGGTACCCCAACACAATGCCCTATTTTTCATAGAAAATATACAACGCACTTAAGTGAACATAAAAAAATGACTTTCCTGATCCAGGCAGGGAGAAATAACATAGCAATGTATGCTTTTTCCACGACAAAGCACATATAATAGGTAAGAATGCTGGAATCACCCAACAATTCATATAACAACTGCATGATAATGCCAAATTCATAAAGGTTTTCATCAGAAACTTCCTCAAACTATAAATAAATATAATGGGGCATAAAAATGTCTAAAGCGCATGGATACCCCCGAAGGGGCCTCCCAGTGCTAGTCACAGGTGAGATATGGCAGCAGTAAGACACAGAGCGGTTGTCTCGCTGGAAACAGCCAGGATTTCAGCTGTTTCCAGAATTGTAAGTGATACTGAATTTTCCTCATGTTAGGTGGCATAGAGTTCCATAGGGTTGGAGCTAAGACACGAAAAGAGTGGCCTCCCATCTGGCTCTTCTGTAGCGGGGGACATAGGCCAAACTTAAATCAGCAGAGCGAAGTGCTCTAGAGGACGTGTAGAAATGCATCAGAGTCAACATGCCTGGTGCACTTTGCATGAATAGAATTTTATGAGAAATACATAGGGCCTTAAGTTTGGTACACTTTTCAATAGGTAGCCAGTGGAGCTTGACAAGAAGATGGGAGGCAGAATTGAACTTGGGGAGGGGGAAAAAAGTCTCACAGCAGCATTTTGAATGACCTGTAAATGATTCAGAGCAGATTTTTTTGTCCTATATACAGAATGTTGCCGTAATCAAGTAGCGAGTCGATATACCTCACTGACAAAAGACGCAAAAAAAGTTTAAACCTTTGTCGTAGTTAGGAAGACTTTATTTTTTCTTTCTATACAAAACTACTCATAAATTAGAAAAGTTGAAGTTACAGTTATACCATAAAATGTATTATTTATGCACCACCTTTAAATTACTATAACTTTATTTATTCTTCTATACAAACAAAACTTAAATTACGCAAAATCTAGAAATTCTATAGTTGTACTTATACGTTTAATTCTTAATTTATGCAACTTCTTCAAATTATTATAACTTGGGCTCCTCCATACATGGTGTATTAGATTCAGTGACCTCAATACATTAACTATAATTAGCTACTGTACCATGCTTTCTGTTCTCACCCTTTATGTGATTCGTGATGTCCTAAGTGTTGCAAAGGCTGTAATTTTAGATGGTATAAATCCTAAAATATGAAAGGGTATCAGCACTGCATGGAGAAGGCACAAGTTATACTTAATGTACTGTGGCTATTTATGTATTTTGCTTAATGCCTCGTCATCGCTGTGTATGCTGTAGTTATGTAATTGGCTAATGACTGCCTTTACGAAAGTTAATGGCAGCCATGTTCTTTAAAGTACACTTTGGCTATGTTCTGCATTACACCGTTAGATATAGGTATGAGGTTTTATATGTTTCCATACCTATTACCATGGCTTATACCTTTTCATATTATATCATTTATGCCATCTAAAATTATAGCATAGTAGAGTAGAGTGGTGTGTGGTACAGTAGAGTGGACTAGCATGTTGTAGGGTGTCTGAAAGTGTTGTAGAGTCAAGTAGAGTGCCACAGTTAATTACAGTGTTGTGTAGTGGAGTAGAGTAGAGTGCAGTACAGTCTGGTAGAGCAGAGTGGCATTGACTGCTGTAGAGTTAAGTGGCACAGAGTAGTTTAAAGTAGAGTGCCACAGAGTGAATTACAGTGTTGTGGAGCGGCGTGGAGTACAGTAGAGTGCGGTTCAGCATGGTAAAGCAGAGTGGCATAGACTGCTGTAGAGTTAAGTGGCACAGAGTAGCTGACAGTAGAGTGGCATAGAGTGCAGTAGTGAACTACAGTAGAGTACAGTGGAGTAGTGTCTTTAATAGTAAAATATAATAAAGTGGGGTGGAGCAGCGTAGAAGAAGTTTTATAGGATGTTGCTATGGAGTGCACCATAATGCCATGTGAGGGATGTTTAAACATATTTTTGACAGCCTGGTGGTATCCCTAGAAGGGGTGGGTGCACAAGCAAGCATTTTTGGTAAATACTGTGGGTGGCTGCAGGGAGTGCACCAATTCTCCAGCAACATTAAAAAACAGTAAAAACACAGTATGTATCCTGGGTCATTAAGTTCATATCCCTAGGAGAACTTGAAATATTTTTAAAGCGACAGGCCCTTTGCCCAACGTCCCACTGCACATGGTGTGTGCAGGGTGGGGGGTGAGTTAGACACTAGCAGGGGTAGGGTATAGAGCCTAGGCCTGTGGCCAACCCCACCACAAACATGTCCGAAGGCAGTGAGTGGCTTGGGGTTGGTGTTTCGTCTGGTAATAAAATATTACTTTACAGCAAAAAAAACTTTGAAATTCACTGAAAAAAGTGATGTTATAATTGGGTATGGTAATATTCCTTACTTTTCATTAAGACAAACCTTAGAATTTCTCTGAAAAAAACTAAGTCTAAGTTTAATGAGACGTTATAGTTAGGTGAAAATGTCAGTTAAAACACACCTTTTTAAATGACAAAAAATACAGAACTTCGCCAGTTATAATTATCTCAGGTAACAACTGTAATGTGTGCCCTAAATTACCTAGAACTCATGCCCTAGTCATGCACTGTGTTGTGTTATAGAATTCTCGACATACGTGCGTATGCCGAGAATTCTACATTCCGAAGAGGGGCGGTTGGGAGAGGTGGAGAAGAGGGAAGACGGAGGTGGGCGAGGGAGCGTTTCTGTGCTGCGTTGTTGCTGCGTTTTACACAATAAACATTTTATTGACAACATTTTCACTGGAGCAACTACCTTTATTACATTGGCCACGAGCGCCTACCTCCACCTAAAAATTTCCGTGGCACGGAAACGCGAGAGTGGACCCGCGATCCTGGCGGTGACCGGTGAAAGCGACTTCCTCCCTGATTGATGTTCGGAGGACACGAAGGAAAGGAGGATCGACGCGCATGTATTTTGAACATTGAGGCTAGTAAGCTGAAGATTTATTTTCTAGGAAAGCAACCCCTACCGCCCTTAAAGAAAACGTGAATGACGTGGCGGCCATCTTGGGGGTAGGAAATACATTGGATCAAATGGTACATTAATGTGGCAGCCATCTTGGGAGTATAAATCCTATTTTTATAACGACGCGGCCATTTTGAGAGCAAAAATTCAGATTTCAATCGTCTATTGGTGTGGCAGCAATTTTGGAAGTACAAAGTTGGATTTCACATACCAGGTGAAAAATTTTGATTTCCATTTTAAAAGTAGACAATTTAATCTTGAAGGACATCAAGATTATACACAAAAGTGTGACTGTCTATCAACAAACTTTGATGTTGTTTAGATTTATGTTTTGAAGACCTATGGGGCTGGTCTTATAAAATATATATATATTCAACGAAGGGAAAGGCCCAATATTTACATTGTGAATCACCATGGCTACCAACACTCAAGGTATAGTACCACCTCCCCCGTTTCTTGCACAACCAGGTAATCCACCCATTCCTTGGGGTGAATGGATTGACATTTTTGAAAATTATTTGGTGGCACTTGACGGCCAGGATTTGAGACCTGCAAGGAAAAAAGCTATTCTTTTGAGTACTATAGGTCAGGAAGGTCAGCGTATATTTAAATACTTACCTCAACCACTAGTGGAAGAAGGCCAACCGGAAATGGATGTGTATAAGGAGGCGAGGAAAAGTCTGGAAAAAAGGTTTTTGAAAGAAGTCAACATTGTCATGGCAAGGCATACATTTTATACCCAACCACAAAGATCAGAGGAGAGTATTGATGAATTTGTCACAAGGTTGAGGGAGTTATCCACTAAATGTCAATTTGGTGCGATGACCGTAGAATTAATACGAGATCAATTAATCGTTCAGTGTCATAGCAAAAAAATGCAAGAAAGATTATGGGCAGCCAAAAATCCGTCGTTGAAGGATGCTATTGATATAGCAAAAGTTGTTGAACAATCTGAATATTGTATGAGAGAGATGGAAAAGTAAGAGAGAGTGTCCAATGGTAGTTCTGATACAAATACAACTTGTGTTATAAAAGAAGGCAGTGATGTTTTGGCAAGTACAAAAGGTGGGCGTGTTTTCAAGGGTGCAAATAAGAATAACGTTGTCAACAAGTCTTATAGTAAGGTGTGTACGAGATGTGGGAGTAAGTTTCACAATGCAGATTCAAAATCATGCTTTGCCTTGGGTAAGGATTGCATGAAATGTGGTAAAAAGGGGCATTTTGCACGCATGTGTAAGAATAATGGAAAATCTAGAGTGGGTATGATACATCAAGATTATATGGAGGAGGCCGAAGAAGTAGATAGAGTTTTATCCATAGAAAACACTAGACAGGAGGTGAAAAGTGTACACAGACCTCCCAGACCAACGGCAAATTTTATAGTACGTGGGAGAAAGGTACGCCTAATGATTGATTCTGGTTCATTATACACGATTATACCCAAAAGCTTAATGGTTAAAGAATGGCCCAGTGTGCGTCTTCTACCAAAGGATATCAATCCGGGTGGTTATCAGGGTGAGAAAATAGATATAATTGGTTACATGTTGGCCGACATAAATTTTGCTGAGAGACAAATTGAGGGTAAGGTTTATTTGGCTACTAATGGTCCACCAATTCTGGGATGGCATCACCAGTATGATTTACACATAAGATTGGATCCCAGGACAGATGATAGGGTCATGGCGTTGCAGGATGATAACATTGGTAATGTATTGGAGGAATACAAAGAAGTATTCACCAATAAAGTAGGAGCACTTAAAGGGTATACACACAAAATAATGTTGAAGAAAGATGCAGTTCCTGTACAGCACAAATTGAGGAGAGTTCCTATTAAGGCAAGGAATGAGGTAAAGAAAATGATTGGTGACATGGTACAAGAGGGCATCATAGAACGTATTGAAACATCAAGCTGGATATCCCCAGTGGTCATCACAAGTAAGTCTGATGGGTCTTTGAGATTCTGTGTCGACCTCAGGTCACTTAACCAGAATATAGTGGTTGATAATTACCCATTGCCAAATATTAACGAATTAGTTTTACTCCTGAGAGGGGGGAAATATTTTTCCAAGTTAGATCTTAGGAGTGCGTATCATCAAGTCAGATTGCATGGGGAATCCAAAGAGTTAACAGCATTTATTACTATGGAAGGGGTCTATCAGTTTAATAGGATGCCATTTGGCTTGGCCTCTGCGGCAGGTGTATTTCAGAGAATAATGTGTGAGGTGTTTGAAGGGGTTGATAATGTGCTGTACTTTCAAGATGATATCTTGATTTTTGGTGAAACGTTGCAAAACATAACCAAGTACTGAAGTGTGCTTTAGAGAGAATTATGAGAGCAGGTCTTACACTAAAAAAAGAAAAATGAACATTTTTAGTAGAAGAAATTGAGTATTTGGGATATACCCTCTCTGAACATGGAGTAAAACCGATGAGGAAACTGTTGGATGCCATTGAAAAGGTTCCATCCCCCCAGGATAAAGAACAGCTGAGATCATTCATGGGACTCATTGAGTACTACTCCAAATTCATAAAGAATTTTGCTGATAAAACTGAGAGTATAAGAAAACCTTTACGAAAAGGGCAAAAGTTCCAATGGGGGGATGATCAGGAGTCAACTTTTCAAAACATAAAGAAAGAAATGTGTGAAGCTAAAGTGTTGGTACCTTTCAATCTTGAAGCTAAGTCTAATGTAACAGTAGATGTGAGTGCAATTGGTCTAGGAGCGGTGCTTTCACAAACCTCTGACAAAGGAGAAGAGACTGTTGCTTTTGCGTCCCGATCATTGACCAAATCTGAACGGAATTACTCGGTCATTGAAAAAGAGACATTGGCTGCATCATGGGGCATTGAGTATTTAGGAACTTACATTTGGGGACGTAAGATAATATTACGCACTGATCATAAACCATTGTTGAGAGTACTGTTACCTGGGGGTGCCAACAAAGTGTCTCCACGCCTGGCGAGATTAGCTGCAAGGTTGCAGGAGTATCAGTTTACTATTGAATATATTCCTGGATGGCGTAATGTTCAGGCGGATTGCCTATCTCGCTTGACTTTGAATTGGCAGGAAGTAGATAAACAACGCATACAAGACTATGAGAGTGAAGGTGCTGTTGCAAGTGTTGAGGACGTGCTTGAATGCACTCAGGGTGTGGTGTCACGTGAGGAGTGGTGTGAGGAAATGGAGAAAGATGAAGTGATGAGAGACGTTATTCATTTAATTGTTAGTGGAGAAAGGAGAGAGAGTACATTAAACCCTCAGGTTCGACCTTATGCAAAAATTCTAGAGGAATTGTCTATTGTCACTAAGAGTATCGTGGTGAGGGGTGACAAGTTTGTTCCTCCGGTAGGTGTGAGATACAAACTGTTTTGGTTGGCTCACGAAGGCCATTTAGGGCAGACTTTAACGAAAAAAAGACTGAAGGAAAATCTTTGGTGGCCAGGGGTTGATGGTGACGTTTGCAATTGGGTTGAGAGGTGTGTTGATTGTATGGAGAGTGAAAAGAGACTGAAAGTGGGCAGACAAGCTTTATTGGGTTCCATACCGGATCCTGGCATAGTGTGGCATACATTGTGCATGGATTTCATTGGACCTTTGAATGGTGTTCCATGGGACTTAAGATATGCTTTAGTGATGATTGATGTGCATTCAAAATGGTTGACAGTCAAATTTTTGAAAGAGATTACTACCAGAACAACTATTAGGACAATGCAGGAAATATTTCATGAAGAAGGTTTTCCAACGAAACTCATTACGGATAATGGGACACAGTTAGTTTCCCATGAAATGGAACGATTTCTCAAACAAACAGGAATATATCATTCCCGCACTGCATTGTACAATCCACAGGCCAATGGTATGGTAGAGAGGTGCAATCGGATGGTAAAGGGTGTTATCAACATGGCTATAAGAAGTGGTAAGAATATACGTACCATGATAGACGACCTTGTATGGGCGTATCGCACCACAGTGCACAGTGTTACGGGTAAAATTCCTTTTGAGGGGATGAGAGGCAGGAAAGCATGTACAAAAGTTAACCCACCATGGTTGGTTTCAGTTTTAGAGGAAAGAGATGTGATACATAAGAATGGAGATACATCACAACCTATTTGGGAAAATAATATTAAGAAGGGAGATTTGGTGAAAATTAGAGCAGTGAATACTGGAAATAGTTGCATGAAATTTCGGGGACCCTACTTAGTTAGAGATGTACATGAATTTCATGTTGTTTTGGAAAATGGTGAACGGTGGAATAAGAGGAAAGTAGCACTGTATTGCAAAAGGGATGGAAATGAAAGGAGGAAGTTGGGCTCTGAAAGATGGGTTTCTGATGAGAATAGTGGGTTTTTACTTACGAGTGATGAAGATATGTTGGATAAAGGAAGAGTGGGTGTACAGGAGAGAGATTGTTTGCAAAATGAATGTCAACAAGAGATAGAGATGGAGCCACTTACAGAAATGAATAAAGAGAATGTTCAAAACAAAAGAGTAGGGTTAAGATCTCGTAAACCCCCAAGATATTTACGGGATTATGTTGCGTGAAGTTGTCTTTAAGTTATACTATTGATGTTGTTTATCTTGTACATAGTTTTAAGTCATATGGAATTTGTGCATGTCATCCATTGTTTGTAAAGGGGGTGGATATGTTGTGTTATAGAATTCTCGACATACGTGCGTATGTCGAGAATTCTACATTCGGAATAGGGACGGTTGGGAGAGGTGGAGAAGAGGGAAGACGGAGGTGGGCGAGGGAGCGTTTCTGTGCTGCTGCGTTGCTGCATTTTACACAATAAACATTTTATTGACAACGTTTTCACTGGAGCAACTACCTTTATTACACACTGCTTAAGACCTCACATAATATATCACTTGTGACGTGTTCTGTGACGTCATTGATGACAACACTGTGCAAGGCAGTGGGATGAAGCAGCGCCTCCCCCAGTATATTTCAGGTGAGTGGCACTGTCTACTAAACAGGGGTTCCTGAGAGATGGATTCAGACAGGGGCGGGGGTCTCTGCAGAGGTTAAAGGCTAGGTCAAGAAAGGTTCTGGCTCTTTCTTGCCAGATCCCTTCACTTCTGTGCAAAGGGAATAGTCTTTGTTAGGTCATAGGGATTATTCTTTAGGCTAGTCTCATTTTCTTTTCTTAGGTATGTCTTATATCCTTAGAATGTACTGAAGTCAAGGCTCTGGGATGTTGCTATTCAGATGGAGCTGGAGTTAAGGGGTTCCACATCTTGAGGTTGGTGGTTTCTGCCATTTGATTATAACCTAAATAAAACTGTTTTGAATTTCACTGTGAAACCTTGGATTCATATTTGCTAAATTTGCAACATGTGGAAGAACCCTTTGGCTTTATGGACCTCAACATCAACTAATGTCAAAAATAATTTGTAAGCAACTTTATTTTTTCCAATAAATAATTTCTGAATTGGATATGTGTCTGTGCTAGTGTGTGTTGGCTCATACCCCGGTACAAACATTGACGACAAACTTTTGAAAGAATACAGTCCCCTGATCTCATCATGTGTCAAAGGCAAGCCAGCATCCTGAAAGGAGACTTGTTATTAACCACAGCTCATGTCATCACAATAGAAAGGCATCTGGAACTCTCTTAGCCTTTCATCAAAAGAGGTCAGATTTTTCTCTTTGCTTTCTCATTTTACAGTGCAAGTTCTGTAAAGTTCCCAACTTGCACCACTGTTACTGCCACTGCTCACAAGTTTTTTTTGTATCTCATTGCAGCTGTGTACGTTCATACAGTGTCTTTCACCATCACACTGTAGCATCAACAAAGCAGCTAGCTTTCTTTGGCCCAATCTACTTCAACAGCAAGCACATCATTATTGATCTATTTTTAAAAAAGAATGACTAAAATGTGAAACAAATAAAGAGGAACAACTCACAACTTCGACGTAGCCTCCTTAGTGTGTCATACAAGACGACAAAATTGAAAGTAATGAAATATCGAAACATAATTTACATCCCAAGAAACACATTTTGGACTTTAATAATTTCCTTCCACAAGGGCACAATCTCATTTGGATATTACATTGGGTACTAGTGAATTAATAAATTCTGGTATGAAATCGCATACCGGTGAATTCCCATTCCAAATATGATACATGTTAATGAGCTTTTCTAGGAATAGGTTTAATGATTCAGAGAACTGTGAGATATTGCTGTGAATGTCTAATTAGTGATAAAATAATGAAATGTAGAACTCAGCTCATGGTTTGCAAAAACTACCTTCTGGACCCTGGGAAGAAATAGGATTGGACATTTTTGGTCCCATTAGTACATCTAGTTTAGACAAGTTTTTGTGGAGTTGTAATGTTATCTACGCATGCTATGCTGAAATGAAGGCTGTAAACATGATAGAAACTTGTGATGTCACATGCTTCCTTGATTAATTGTTTAGTAAGAAAGGTTATTTCTCTGTTTTATTAATCAACAATGAGTTCAACAAACATGGATTAATTTTTAAAGAGTAGAAGTATTGCACTTAAGAAGACAGCTTTGTATCACCCCGAAGCCAGTGGAATGATAGAACGCTTAAACAAAGTTTTGAAGGTATCCATTCAACGTGTTTTTGCCTGTGGTCTGTGCTGGAAGGTAGAATTTAAGAATAAAGTGAGTCTGTATAGGTTAACCCCACACTCTACAACAGGTGTCAAACCCTTTGAAACTTTCAGAACAGAAAAGCGAATCGTTGTTTTGTTTCAGTTGAGTGAACAAGAAAAGGTGTTGTAATATGTGAAAGATGGTGTTGAGACATGGACAGAGAAAGAAAAAGAAAAATGCTTATGAAGTTTTTTTTCTTATCTTGTATAGAATCTAAACATCTGTTGCGTGTACTGGTACTTTCTCATGTTTATCACACTTACTGGCCAGTAAGAGGAAGAGTCTTTGTTAAGTGAACAAACCTTTGTACTTAAAAGATAATGTATGACTCATTATAAGTTATTTTTGAGTTCTTACGTTTGCAACATTGGTACAATCCTTTATATATTATTATAGTTATCTTGTATTTTCAATGTATTTGTCGCAGGAACAATTTCTTTAGTTTTGTTAAAAAATGTTTTATTTTTTTTGTGGGGGAATATGTGTGATATAATTAGAATGTACATGTTAGAAATGGGGATTTTGGTTGGCTAGGGTATGCACCTCAGCCAGGCAGAACCCATCACTCTAGTCAGGGCAAGGGAGTTACACACCCAAACTAACCCCTGCTCACCCCCTTGGTAGCTTGATACAAGCACTCAGGCTTATCCCAGGGACAATGTGTAAAACGTTTACACAACACCCACAGCACTAGTGGCACAATAAAGATGCCACCAAGAAGACTCCACAACCAGTTATATAAAAAATATTCTGGATTGCATAAAACATCATTAAACTAAATACAACATATATGCGTAATACTCTGCTAAACAGGCAGTTGTCAGATTATCACCTAGGTTACCAATATTCTGCAAAAGTCAGCAGTTGTCAGATCATCATTATTACGAAAATAAATACACAGGTCACACCACACATTGTCATGAATGCCCAGACATCATCATGAATGTTCAAAAAAGCAACATTTCCTTATGACCCATGCCCTACGCAAACCCTAATGGAAGAGACATTATTGCGCATATGATATACCCCCTGAAACAGGGGACACGAATGGCATCCAATGTGGCAAATAATGAGTCACATCTCCTCTGTAGATCTGTGTGGTGAATTACCGTCACAACTCCCTCAGATCCAGTGGCCATGCACCTCTGTTATCTGGCAAGCATCATATAAACACAACTCAGTCCACCAGGGGCCCTCGGGCATGTACTACTTGAGGGGGAATGAGGCAGACCCCAACCTGCCCAGAATGGGAGCTCCCACGCTCCTAATACTCTACATGAGGTGCTTTTCCCTCTGTATGACTGCGCCTCCGTCAAGGTCTCTGTACCCGTCCAGGGAGGGGAAGTGAAACCAAGGCCCTGCGTCCCGGTGGAACTCCACTGAAGGGGGGAGAACTCACATGCAGTTCTGCTGACAGGGAGATCTCTCCTAGTCTCCCCACATGTAGCAGTAGCAAGGGGGCAGCCTGTGAGTCCCCGGCGCGGCCAGGACCTTATCAAGGCAGCTCTCCTTTCAGTGGCTGCTCCAAAGGTAGCGCAACAGCTACCTGACCTCCGTGTGGCCCGGCCTGCCCTCAGCTCTCCTCGGACCCTGGAAGCTGGCTGCTACAGGCACACCAACGGCTCTCAACCCCTCCCCCCCCCAGCTTCCTCCCAGCGGGAGACGTCCTCAGAGTGCAGCTGGGGCCGCAGCGGTAATTGCACCACAGCAGGTGCCTGCTTCTGTCTCGTGGGCACTGGATGGAGCTTGCTCATGCAGACTGGCACCCGGCCCCTCGCTACCTCGCCCACATTGGAGAGGGGGTGGAAGCCACACACTAGGTGACACAAGCGCTTCCTCGCACCACATCTGCTCACAAATTAAAGCAACATCGCTCTTCATGCTCTGCAGGGACCAGAGTGGAGCACTCTGCCCGCCCTTGCAAAGGGAAATAAATAAATCACTCTTCACTCTCCGGATCAGACAATACCAGTGCTGCCCTCGCACTGAAGTAGTGAAACAGAAAATGCTCTTCAAGCGCTGGAGTGATCCGACAGGGGGAAAAGGGGGCACACAACCCAGCCCCTAGGGCAGCTGCAGAACACACGGCGTAGCAGCAGAACAGCAGGCCAGCACTTCAGGGTCTGTAGAGTCCAGTGGCAGTCTCTATTGTGACCTAGCAGGTCACAGGTCAGCACAGCAGCAAGGCAGTCCCATTGGCGGTTTCTTGGCAAGTCCCTCCAGCAGCATCTGGTTTCTGGTCTATCAGTGTCTTTTCTTGTCCAACAATGTGGGGGGCAACCCTCTGTA